>NC_089744.1:35219098-35386598 GCF_040412425.1 Macrobrachium rosenbergii
TTTGTAAATAGACCTCATGAAATCTTTGCATATTTTCAAGGAAACTTTTGACAAGACTATATTACCACTGGGATATTTGACGATGCATTATAATGAAATGAATATTCAAGTCCTTTATCTTTTGATGGAATAACCGTCGCACGAATTAAAATCTCAATTTCCAGAGTGCGTTGATAGTTGAATGTGGCGCGTACTTTCCGTAGAGTTTCGCCGGCGCTCCCCGGTTGCTTCGCACAGGTCACTGGTTGTAGGCGGACTGAGCGAGGTCGAGCGACCATTGGCACTATCCCGGAGCAACTCGCTCACGCACAAATACACAAACTGGCACTGCTCTCTGCAGCCTCAGGGCGATTTTCTCTCTCTCTTCTCTGCATCATTCTTATCTTTTTCTCTCAGATGTGGCTGCTCACCGTCAACGGCACTATAGGCCAAAGATAATTCCTGAAGGATCGTTGTGGATAAGTTTGGAATAGTCGCTCAGCAAAAAATTGAATTTTGTTTGGATAAGCCATATGGCGAAAACAAATAGAACTTATTCATTAATTCGAGAACCGAAACTTTAATTAAAACGGGAAGAGGAAAAATATTTGTCATCCTTATCTAATGAATGCTGTAAATATTTAACAAATGAAAGTTAAATATCCCTAATGGCAAAATAATTAAGAATTTAAAAATCATACTTGTCAATGAGTTTTATTCTGTATCTTATGAAAAAACAAACAAAACAACTTGCTACTGATATTTCCACGAAAAGGCAGTAACATTAAGCACAAAATTTTGTTTTACACTCGATAACAGGACAACCATGAAATCCTGCCTCCCAAACAAGCAAATGAACAACTAAGATTCTTGATATAAAGACGAGAGAAATAAATAAGACGAAACGGAATAGTGGAATAGAATTCTCGTTCACAAAACAAAGAAGAAAAGTAGTTTTGCCGTAAACAAAAATGCAGTGAAACGTAGTCTCTCTTAGTTCCTTCTCGAAATACGAATATGATTTTCAGGAGAGGCAATGGCGTAGGAAACAGACTTTTCACAAAAACAACCACTACGAAATCTCTTCCGAAAGAAAATTATTCAAGTAATCTTTTGAAATGAGAATAGTTCTTTATCTACGCTTAACTGAAAGATGAAAAAAAATGAACAAAAGGCAAACTCATACAGTACATACAAATGAATTCTAGGTGTTCAACGGGAGAGAGATGCCTTCTCCCGAATACAATATTACAGAGGCTAGAACTGAACCGACGATACACATTCACGAATAATTATGATGTAATCATGACATTTTCATGGGTGGGCCGAAATGCCCAAATTTCGAGGAATCAAAAAAAAAAAGAAAGGAATAAAATTGAGACATAACCCATTATAAGCGGATTAAATCAAATAAGGCAAGATGAAGAACTCTTAACAACAAACTTGATCGTAAATTAAGAGAAAATATATAAAAATAAAATCTTTTAGCAATTCTTCGGCAATTTTTTTTCTAGAAAACCAGGTCTTATCACGGTGTATCCCTCTGATCGCTTTAAAGATTGAAAGTCGAAACAAAACTATTAGTGGTGTTAACGTATTTATCTTTTCGTAAAACAAATTTTTCTCTGACACACGATGGGCGTCAGGTATTTTAATATTATTTCAGTAATGAATAGGTTGGATATGGAGATTGATTCCTCAAGTAGGATGAAGTAAAAGGAAATAATGGGAGAAAGAAAGTGTTTCAAATGAACGATTTTATTTTTAATAAAGGGATAAGACATTCATTCCTTGAGTTCATGGTTTTTACAAGGCTAATTTAGTTATGAAAATCTTTTCTGGAAAACGGCGCTTTTAAAATGTTCCGCTTTTCAAAAAATAAACATCTCCAGTTTTATTGCGTTAAAAGTCACAAAATATGATTTCTGAAAACGGTGAATAATGTGAAGCGTTAACAGAATGCGACACGGAAGTCTCTGTTGAGAATGACAATAACTGCTGTACTGATGATAATGCACATCGGAAAAACGGCTTTAAAACGGACAAGGAATAGATATGAAACACTAATTATTCATGCTCTGATATTTCCTTCGCTAAAGTCCTCTTTGTATGCGGAATGTGAAATTCTTAGATTTTCTTTGGAGGAAATACTTTGGAGCTCTTAATAAACGTATCTAGAATTCTAGAAACCTTCAGAAACCGTTGAAAATATTCAGAAACAATTAACTAATAATTTAAAATGTTCAAATAATTAACGCAGGTTAAAGCAAAAGCAATTCAGTATATAGTCTTGGAAGAAATCTGGTGTCTGTTGTGACTCAGAGTAAGGTAATGTTTATTATACATAGGGATCATTTCATGTGTTGAGCTGTTTTTAAACCAGAATAAACTCAGTATATAATTGCAAAATCCTAACCATAACGTTCACTATTATTTGGTGAAATGGTTGAGTACGCGTTCTAAATCGGATCATTCCTTTGTCGAAAGACTTTTATACCATCAAAGGAGCAACAAAGATTCCCTGGAAAATAAACAAAAGACTAAATTGTATAACGAAATCATTTTAGTGCCTAAATACGAATGTTTGCAACATCCATTATGTAAAGCTTTATATTTATAATTTCTCATGCACTAAATTAATAATGTTAATATACGTTTTTATTTTCAAAGTCCGAACCACCAACAATAATTTTGAAACGCGAAAATCAGAATATGGATCAAAACAAGTCCTTTTTATTGTCCGAAAGTAAAAATAATACACTGTCAAAGAATCCTCTCAAATATACATACATACATTATATATATATATATATATATATATATATATATATATATATATATATATATATATATATATATATATATATATATATATATATATATATATATATATACATATATATATATATATATATATATATATATATATATATATATATATATATATATATATATATGTAATGGGTAAATAATCCCTTTTGCAGATCATTTTTGAGTTGTCAGAAACTGGAATATGGAGGAAAAACAATGGAATGTTTTCCGGTGAATCGCGTCGCACAAAAAGACGAAAGGTTATGACCAATGAATATAAATAAAACCTCACATTTCACAAAGCAATAAATTTAGACCGACTGCGACTATAAAAACGCATAACGAATCGTAGTTCACCGATCCCAAGAATTTTATGAATCGGTGGATTTTATAACCGAGAGAGAGAGAGAGAGAGAGAGAGAGAGAGAGAGAGAGAGAGAGAGAGAGAGAGAGAGAATTCTATAAAATTAATACTATTTCCTTTTTATATAAAATGGTAACATTAAGTAATGTCTAAACTTTATCTAATGGCTATTTGCTCTGTACCTGATTGACTGAATTTTGGATAAAATACTGAGCAAAAACAGGAATCGGTTCTGTATTTTTATTCAATATACATAATGTCAATGCGTATTGCTTGAGTAAAACAAAGATTCATATCAACGACGACTTGAATATTCAAATAAATAAATAAATATATAGATATAAATATATTTATAAATAAATAAATACACATGTGATAAATATATAAAACATATATATACAGTATATATAAATATATGAATATAAAAATTTAAAAATATATAAACAAATCAATATGTAAATAGATAAATATATAAATATATATGAATATATAAATACAAAATTATATATCTATATAGATATATAAATAAATAAATATAATTAATTATTTAATAAGTAAATATATAAACATATAACTATACAAATAGATATATAAATATATAAATATATATATATATATATATATATATATATATATATATATGTGTGTGTGTGTGTGTGTGGGTGTGTGTGCATGTGTATGCGTGTACACTGCATATGTGTTTGTATTTAGCTCAGGAAATAAAAAGAACCAAAACTCCGAAAACACAATGATTCAGACTGGGGTAGAGATCAGGTTAACCTAGGTATTCCTGGAAAAACAAATATTAAAAGGTTTGTAGAATACTAGTACATGGTCACGGTTTAACATTTTAAATATCTTTTCATGTACTAGGTGAGGATCACGGGGGCGGAGAGAGAGAGAGAGAGAGAGAGAGAGAGAGAGAGAGAGAGAGAGAGAGGAGAGTGAGAGAGAGAGGAGAAATAAAAGGATGAGATTTATTTTCAGGACGAGAGAAAATATTAATTGAGGATTTAGTTATTTTATTTTTATTGTTGGATATAATCCTATAAAATATTGAGACTGGTTTTTGAGGTATGATTTTAATTTCATTTTGTAATTTACTGATGATTCTTTTGGAAATTATATCTTCTCTTGCTTCAGCAAATGATGTCGTTTCTTGTAGTTGTGAACCCTTTAACTTGCTCCAGTAACGTGCATATATACACACACACAGTCATTATATATTTATATATATATATATATATATATATATATAACCATATATATATATATATATATATATATGAAAATACATAAAACACTATTTAAATGAAACCATCTGGTAGAATATATTTACAATATATTAAAAACATGAAGTGTGGAATCCGATGAGGGGTTTTTAGGATAAAGCTCCCGTTTGGCATCTGGCGGTCGCGTTTCTTGGGTCATCTTCTTCAAAACGGGTGCGAGGTTAAGGTGTCAAATTTTGTCCTCCTAGGTTCATATTGTTGGTTTGATTGGTATTCTTTCTTTGGAAAAACAAATAGTTAATGACATGCCCTGTATTTCTAATAAGGAAAATTCCCGAACTCTAGCGTAACGTACTGAACTCTGTTATTCTTTGAGAGCGATCATAAATGACTAGTACAATTAAACTCCGGTTTTCCTTTGTTATTTTAAACGTTACTCTTGGGATAATGGAAAATGTCAGAACTAGGTTAGGTTTTCATCGTATGGAAGCTTTATTTTGTTGTTGAAATCTATTTGTCTGTTGTGAGTGGGACCTCTGAGTATATTTTATTTGCTTTATTAATAGCCCTCTCGATAAAGAGCAGTTAGGTGTTGGCGGATCGTGTTAAATTCTTGATCCAGGTACTCATTTGAACATATCCTAAGAGAGGTTGCACCTACCATGATTTTTACGGAGACGTCGAGGTAGCTTAAGAAATGAATGAGATAGCGAAGGTGGGTTTCTATAAAACTGCTCTATCCACCACACATTATCGAGATAATAAAGCAAATATATTTTCAGGACACAACAGACAAATAGATTTCAACAACAAAATAAAATACGATGAAAACATCCAAAAGGCCACCGAGCAACTCAGTTCTGAGTAATTTTATTTTCCATTATCCCAAATCCATCGGGAGTTTGGATAAATATACTAAATAACAAAAGGGAAGAAAGTTTATTGATTGTCATGACATTTATGTAGGCGAGACAGGTTTTCGCAAAGAGAGTATCAGTATTTTAATTTCATTTTTCATTTTGATTTTTTGGTACAAATTATATCTGGAATCTCTTCATTCAAACCAACAATATGAATGTCAGAGGACATTGGAAATCGGACGCCATTGACACCTTAATTCGCACCCGTTTTGAAGAAGATGACCCAAGAAACGCGACCGCCAGATCCATCGCCAAACGGGAGCTAATGAGGCCAAAAACCACTAGGGAATTTAACCTTTTTAACTTTCCAGTATCTGTCCATATTAGGGGCACAGAAACAAGTGCCCGAAATATATGGTTTCAACGTTTAAATAGTGTTTTATGGGCCTTCTTATTTTCATATTACACTGTAGTTATATAAAGATATATATATATATATATATATATATATATTATATACATACATATATATATATATTATTTATATAACTTTTATTATGGATAGTGTTTAGGAAATAAAATTCAGAATTTGTCTTAAATTTGACTCTTTTCAAGTATAATCATTTTGACGAAGCCATGCAAATTGTTACTTCTTTTCCTTTGTTATTTCGAAACTTTAATCTCTTCTCGTAGGCTTCCATCATTAGATATAAATGCAGTTGCATACACATAATCAAGTGAAACAAGTATTCATGTACAACTGTATGAAGGTGTTCCGGTAAACGTGTACATATGTTAACAGCTATGATAAACATTTTGATAAACTATATATTTATATGTTTATATATTTATTTATATATTTGTATAATTATATGTTCATATATTTACTTATTAAAAAAAAAATTAGTTAATTAATTAATTTATATATATATATATATATATATATATATTTATATATATATATATATATATATATATATATATATATATATATATATATATATATATATCAAAGCCTATGTTCTACTGTTTTATAACTGAGTTTTAGATTTTGTCAATTATAATATTATAAACAAGTAAAAAATGCGCCGAAGAAACTTCGGCGCAATCGAGTTTTCTGTACAGCGTATAATCAAGGCTACCGAAAACGGATCTATCTTTCGGTGGTCTCGGTATAATGCTTTATGAGCGACGACCCATGAAACTTTAACCACGGGCCGGTGGTGGCCTGTCCTAAATCGTTGCCAGATGCACGCTTATGGCTAACTGTAACCTTAAATAAAATAAAAACTACTAAGGCTAGAGGGCCGAAATTTGGTATGTTTGATGACTGGAGGGTGGATGGTCAACTTACCAATTTGTAGCCCTCTAGCCTCAGTAGTTTTTAAGATCTGAGGGCGGACGGATAGACAAAGCCGGCACAATAGTTTTCTTTTACAGAAAACTAAAAAAGTCAGAAGGAAAGGTGGAGAGGTAATAGGAAAAGTAATCCTTAAACAGCCCGTTTCGGCGATTTCCTTTACTCCTTTGCTAAGCTCTGGAACTCACTTCCTACTTTTGTGTTTTATGAGTCTTATAACCTTCCTTTCTCTAAGAAGTAGAGCTCCCTTTACCTTTTTTAGTAAATAAACCCCAAATTTTTTTCCCTTTGTTATTTTTCTCACTTTTTTTCGGGACCGGCCTAGAAAAAGGTATTGGCTGAATGTCCCATTAGCCCTCAGCTCTTAAAATAATCATAAATAATCGTACATTATTGAAAAACTATTCATTGTTATTAAATCTTATGCATTCTGTCAATCTAAGCTCATCATCAAATTCACATGCTACTTTGCAGAGGGAAACAAACAAATACTATTAAGTATCTAGGTGACCCAGTGGATAACCTTGACGAATCATTCATCACTATTGCACCAACTGTCATACTTTTCAGCTAGAAATTTTTTTAAATGTGTCCTAGTAACATTTTGAAATTTGGCTTACACTTGTTTTTAGTTTTCATTTTTTTTTCAAATAAAATGTAAAAAGGGAAAACGTTAAATGTAACAAAAGAACACCTTGAAATCATCGTAAAATTACCCCAAAAATCGCGAAATCAAAAGAAAAATTTCCTAAACGACTTTGTGGTATTTTTTAAGAACGCGTATTTCCCAGAAAACACATGATTTCGGCCAGCAAGTTATTCATAAGATCTTGCAAAATTCTCATTCCAGTCGTAATGAACGCAGCGGGACCCAAAAGAGTTTTTATCCCCGTCTCATATACAGAATGATGGAGCTTACGTCAGCTTGAAACTTATCTCCGTCCTTTCCATCATAGGTTATTCACGAAAATATCACTCGAGTGTTTTTTTTTATTCTGTAGCTTGACTGATTTGGAACTACGTAAGTTAGTCAAACTTGTGCCTCCCGAAAACGGGATCTTATTCACATGATTTAACTTCTTAGTTTTATTATCTTTTACTTTTTCCTCCGCTAGAATCCTTCATTTTAGTAATTAAAAAAGGACTTTGTAATTACTGTGATGCATTTGCAATTACCATGATTCATGCCAGTAATTTCAAATTATCCTATGATACCAGAGGTGACGGAAGTCAGGTGCTCCCTTGTAAGAGATAATTGACAGACAGACAGACACTCTGGCATTCTTAAAACAGTACAAACATTTTTTCCACTCTACCCTTGAGGGCATATCTAAATTTAAATGCTAAGAATTTATTGCGCGCAGATTCTTTCACAAGCGTCGTCTCTCTCTCTCTCTCTCTCTCTCTCTCTCTCTCTCTCTCTCTCTCTCTCTCTCTCTCTCTCTCTCTCTCTGTTTTCCCCCTTTTATCAACAATCTTCGTGCTCAGATTACTTCGCTGTTCCTTCGGAAAAATGACGTAGTTCAGATTAGTAAATCTGTTTCAAGTAGTTAGGTTCTCTGTTTCAGTGACGTATATCCTTTTCTTCTTATCAGTTACCTAAGCCTTATATTGATCTTATTCGTCCATTTATCTGATATTTCTCTCATATGGTCAGTGTTCCTCCCTTTGTTTTCTCTCTCAGCGGGAATGAATTACAAGCATTTTCTGTTTTATGTCTCCTCACCCCACTTTCAGGCCCTCTTTCTCTCGGACGCAATTTGCCTTTATTTTCTCTTTTCTCCAGCTGCTTTTCGGTTGTTGTTCCTCTGGGCTGAAGGAAAGATTCCTCTCTATTCTAAGGGTGCCTCATGTTATGGTCAGGAGTCCCCGGCTTACTCCAGTTCGGTAGATTGATTTCTACCTCCCAGCTTTCATTTTTCTGATTCTTATATTCTGCCATAATTCGAAAAGTGAATCTGTCGTTTCTTTTCGCATTGACCCCCAATCCTCTCTCGTTTTCCTTTTAGCCTATGCTAAATAATGGCACAAGACTTTCCGGCCTGTGGGCTGTGCAGCTCGTTAACAATAGTTTATTTGGGAATATTGAGGAATGAGTTTATCTTCTCCACCCAGTGTAGACAAAGAACCACTTAATGTGGATGCCGGATGTCTGGTGGTAATAGTCCGCGTAAAATTTAGTCCACCGTTAGACAGCAACAATCCGAGAGGCGTCAGCGTAAGCAAATATTATTCTTAGCGAAATATTTCTCCTTCATCTTCTTCTTCATGGCTGGTGAGTGGTTTGATAATGGTGGAACCATGTCATCCTAGGGACGCATGGAAGTAGCTTCCTTTGAGGAGGAGAACACATCCGAATAAAAAACGACGGCGCGAGGAGAGAGGAGGAAGAATTAGAAAGAAGTGGGAAAGGGAAGAGAAAGGAATGTCTGGCGTCCCCTTGGTAAGGTGTGGATTGGTTTTCACTTGTTTTATGACGCCATTTCACTCTGTGAAGAATATAGAAAAAATCCACTTGTATAAATAAAAAACCCAAATTAGAGAAATAAAAGGGAAAAGCAAAGCAAAGAGGGATTTAAGACAACGGTGAAGAAAACCCATGTTAAGTAAAAGAGAAAGGCAAACCGAAGGAAAATTATATAGATACCTGCTTCCCATCGACTTCTATTTATTAAATACAACCCCCGTAGTCATATATTATTCATATATTCATAGAATATATGAATATATATTTAAATTTAAGCTTTTATTTAATTTCACAGGCTATCTTCAAATGAGATGTTAGAGCTTTCTAATTTTCCATCTGACAGAAGCCCATCTCTTAAATGTTAATTTGTTACCAAGAGACGCCCATTTTTTATTAATTTCGTGTTATATTGAATCCAAATAGTAAAAAAAAAATACTTAGTGTGGAATAAACGTCTTTCCAAATCCTTAAACGTGCCAAAGCTTCTTTGAATAATGAAAAGGAAAAAACATTCAGGTATCTTTTACCTGTTATAAGGATTAAGGATTCATTCACTAATGCCTTTGGAAAATCAGGATAATTTCCGGAAGGGAATATCCCGCTACAAGAAGATATAGAACATTTTAAAACAAGTACTGCAAATCTAACGGTACAGAGTGACCCAGGCTCGCCTTTTTAACGTAACAAAACTCTTCATTACTCTTATAATTTCAAGAATCAGGTTCTTGTGTAGAATATATGTGAATATATATATATATATATATATATATATATATATATATATATATATATATATATATATATATATATATATATTTCTGACTATATCAGGATATAGGTCTTTAGTTAAATATATATATATATATATAGTCATAAATATAGTTGGAATGAGCGCCATATATATAAATTACCTGTGTGTGTGTGTAAATTTACCAGCGTCTTCTCAGGCTGATCGAACCAGGTCTTTCAGTTGAAAGGCAAGGGCGCTGCCCACTAAGCCATACAAGTCATAAAAAAAGTTGGAACCTGAGATCCACTGCACGCAAGGAATTACCTGGGCAAGCTAACTGCTTGCGTACCAGCGTTTTCCCCAACTTCCCGACTCAGCCCAAAAACACGCTGGTATGCAAGCGGTTAGCTTGCCCAGGTAATTCCTTGTGTGCAGTGGTGCTCAGGTTCCAACTTCTTTTATGACTTGCATGGCCTAGTGGGCAGCTCCCTTGCCTTTCAATTGAAAGACCTGGGTTCGATCCTGATATGAGTCAGAAGTTTATTTCTGTTCCACACGTGATTGTGTGTTGATTATTTCTGTCATATTCACTCAGAAGGGATAATTCGAATGAAATGCTATCAATTGGGTCATTGCTGAGTCGGGAAGTTGGGAAAAACACGCTGGTATGCAAGCAGTTAGCTTGCCCGGGTAATTCCTTATGTGCAGTATCGCTCAGGTTCCAATCTCTTTTATGACTTGTATGGCCCAGTGGGCAGCGCCCTTGCCTTTCAATTGAAAGACCTGGGTTCGATCCTGAGTCAGTCAGGAATTTATTTCTGTTCCACACGTGATTGTGTGTTGATTGTTTCTAATATATATATATATATATATATATATATATATATATATATATATATATATATATATATATGTGTGTGTGTGTGTGTGTGTGTGTTTGTGTATTATATATACATATATATATATATATATACATATATATATATATATATATATATATATATATATATATATATATATATATATACGTATATATAAAGTATTACAGAATCGCTTCTCAATCTCTTCTAGGTTAAGAAGTATACCACGTGAGCACTCACAAAAATAAATCATACGTCTCTCTCTCTCTCTCTCTCTCTCTCTCTCTCTCTCTCTCTCTCTCTCTCTCTCTCTCTCTCTCTCCTAACCATAATAATTAATAGTTCCCTAACTAATCTGCCTCAGAGAAGTAGACTTGGTGGCTTCAACCATCAAACGAGAATCGAGCTGTGAGGAGTTGTTCCCTCTTCTGCAGCAGCCGTGGTTAAGTTACGTTAGGTTAGGTTGGGTTAGGTTAGGTTAGGTCGAGCCAGTGCCGGATTGTCCTTGGGATTTAGTACGTAAATATTCTTAATTTTAGAAACAATGAAATTTCTACTGTATACAAAATTATGTAAAAATTATTTCCAAGAAGAAACAAGTAAAATATGAGCCGAAGTTTCTTCTGAGTAATCGTGATTCTATCCGGCGTATAATCAAGGCCACCGAAAATAGATCTATCATTCGGTGATCTCGGTATAATGCTATATGATCCGCTGCCCATGAAACTTTAACCACGGCCCAATGGTGGCCTGCCCTATAACGTTGCCAGCAGCACGATTATGGCTAACTTTAACCATAAATCAAATAAAAACTACTGATGCTATAGGGCTGCAATTTGGTATGTTTGATGATTGGAGGGTGGATGATCAATATACCAATTTGCAGCTCTCTAGCCTCAGTAGTTTTTAAGATCTGAGGGCGGACAGAAAAACTGCTGACGGACTGACAAAGCCATCTCAAAAGTTTTCTTTTACAGAATACTAAAAAACTAGATTTCCTTTTTATTTCAGTTATGAACTATATATCTTTCATCTTACACAAAAATGCATTGAGAGTTAGACAAGAATATGAATGAAACCAAAATAAAATTTTTAAAGCTAACAACTAGGTTCTTTAGTTGTTAGTATTAAAAATTTTAATGCTAACACCTAATGAACTTCGATACAGAGAATCACAGCGGCCAAAAAAAAAAAAAAAAAAAAAAAAAAAAAAACACGAATAAGCTTAGGAACCACTGAGTACTCCTGATCTTCCACATAACGGAAACGGGTGTCACCCTGTAACATTGCTGTTGACTCCTCCACATTCTGTCGAGTGTTTTGCGCTGACGTAAGAGACCAGATCTGACCAACCGATTCAAGTACTCCAGAGAGAAATGCAAACTATCTCTTATCAACACTGTTTGTTGGTGCATTAGACACGGAGACTGGTGTCCCATAAACTCTCGCACGGTGAGTAGTCAGCCATTCATTCTTTGGCATGTGAATTATTAAGGAATTGTGGATTTGACCACATGTCCATATATCAGTATAGCTGATGGTTTACAGTTACACCCCTGATTTACCAATTAATCTATTTCTGTTTTTCTGTTTATTCTGGACAATTTTATAGAATGATACAACACTGGAATATCTCTCTCTCTCTCTCTCTCTCTCTCTCTCTCTCTCTCTCTCTCTCTGATGAACCATTAAACTTTGAACAGCAAACTTACAACAGCCACTTAAAAAGAGGGCGTTTTAATCATTAATCAACGCAGCTTGTAATTCCCCCTTCCATCAGGATTAATGAATTTCCAAAGCTGAAAAACCCAAAGGGGAACTTTGTTTGAAAAAGAAAAAAAAACATTAAATAAAAATGAATCAGAAATGGACACATTTTGTTGCAGATTTCAGAGATATTCTGCGAAAAAAAATGAGTGTAATTAAACTTTTTCTTACAAATGGAATTTCCAGGATAAATAGCAATTCTAATAGCATCAGATATATATATATATATATATATATATATATATATATATATATATATATATATATATATATATACATACATATATATGTTTATAAATATATGTTTGTGTGTGTTTGTGTATATATATATATATATATATATGTATATATATACATATTTATATAAATAATGCTTGTCCTAATCAAAACCAGCTGAAACATTACCTTTTTCAGGTTACAACCATAAAAAGACGCCTAATGAGTTTTAAAGCTCATAAATAGTTGAATGCTCAGAAACCTCGTTTAAAACCTAATTAACGTTCCAAATATTTCCGGATATATTTTTTGTACCTTTTACCTGACGCACCTTCCACACCACAGCAGTAAATTATTGATTGGCTTCTTGTAACATGTGGCGGAAACTTATTGGACTTCAATACCTGGTGTCAGATTGTGAGTTACCGTTTTCCAAAATGTCATTTGTCATATCACGAGCAATGAGTGGCGGTTCTGGCTTAAAGGGATAGATACTGGTTCCAGGGAATTACTGTAGCCTAACGAAAGCATTTGTTAACAACATACAATTTGTAGCCTAACTAAAGCATTCGTTAATAATAGGTAATTTGTAGCCTAACTAAAGCATTCGTTAATAACAGGCAATTTGTAGCCTAACAAAAGCATTTTTTTATAACATGCAATTTGTAGTCTAACGAAAGCATCTGTTAATAACATGTAATTTGTAGCCTAACGAAAGTATAGGTTAATAACATGCAATTTGTAGCCTAACGAAAGCATTAGTTAATAACGTTCAATTTGTAGCCTAATAAAAGCATTTGTTAATAACATGCAATCTGTAGCCTAATGAAAGCATAGGTTAATAACATGCAATTTGTACACAAAAGAAAGCATTTGTTAATAACATGCAATTTGTAGCCTAACGAAAGTATAGGTTAATAACATGCAATTTGTAGCCTAACGAAACCATTTGTTAATAACATGAAATTTGTAGCCTAATAAAAGCATTTGTTAATAACATGCAATTAGTAGCCTTACGAAAGCATAGGTTAATCACATGCAATGTGTACGCTAAAGAAAGCATTTTTTAATAACATGCAATTTGTAGTCTAACGAAATCATTTGTTAATAAAATGCAATTTGTAGCCTAACGAAAGCTTTCGTTAATAATATTTACTTTGTTAATAACATGTAATCCCGTAGATTTTCTGAGTACTCCGTTTTGAAATGTTGCTTGCGCTCTTTAATCGTGAGCGCTGTTTTTTATGAGTTTAAATTTGCCAGCTTAATTCAAAAGGATATTTCCTAAGTTCATCTTCATAAGTGTGATTCCTTTAATTTTGAGTATTTCTGTAGTTGCTTAAAGAATGTGTTGTGCATACACTCCTTTCATTGCTAACTCATTAGATTACTTGAAAAACACAATTCTTGCGCTCTATATAAATACCCTTTATCGCCATTTTTTCTTATTTATTTGTTAACTGAACTGGGTTTGTATTTGAAACTATGTTTTCTCTCTCTCGCTTGGTAATCGATGTTTTGTTTGGCCTTATATAATCGGCGTCGATTACTGATGGCCGCTTTTGTGAGCCAACATTTTTTCCTTCATTATCTTCAGTTGTGAAGCAGAATTCAGAAATGCCAATCATAAATAAAAAATATATATATATATATATATATATATATATATATATATATATATATATATATATATAAATATAAATTATATATATCACATGCAGAACTATCCATATATAAATGAGTCAATGAGTTTTCTTATCCAGTTGAAAAGACTGAGAACTCGAGAAGCAGTAAAATCTGAGAATCCGAGAAGCAGAAATCGGAAGAAAAGTGTCACATCTCGAGTTAGAGTATTTTAAGATGATTCTTGGCCCAAGCGTTTTCATTCTTGTGAAGATGAAATGTAGCCGTAAATTAACGTTTTCAGTCTGATGATAACGAATGTTTCATTACACGTAAACGTTTTTATATTGGATGAATTATCGAATTAGTCTCAACTTAGAAGAAACTTGAGATATTAAGATCTTTATAACAAAATTGTAATTAAAGGAAATGCATACAAAACGGCTGAAAAATATCCTCGTTAAACCTTGTTAAAAAAAGCAATAAAGGTGAAAGGAAGAAGCCATAACAGTGAATTACCGCCGTAAATTCTTGCTTGAGAGTCTCGTAAAAGAAAGATGGCAAATTATTAAGCCTAAATGTGCAGTTTATTCTTTTGATTTTGCTCTGGTCATTATCGTCTGTAAAAAAAAAGAATAAGTCACATATATCTACTGATCAGTGGATATGCTAAATGAAAATATGCTTGGAAGTTAAAAAAAAAAAAAAAACGAAGCAGAATGCAAAGTAATTACTGTAGTGTCAAAGAAAAAAATTAATGCAAAAATTTTGCACTTAATTTGCCATGTATACAACAGATAAAGATTTTAAATATTTTTAAACGTACAATCGGGAGAATAGGAACTGATAATGTTGCTTCCGAGAGAGAGAGAGAGAGAGAGAGAGAGAGAGAGAGAGAGAGAGAGAGAGAGAACTGGTAATGATATTACAGATAACGCTCTTTCAAATAACCGGTAATCATAATATCATTATCAGCTATAACTGAATGCGTTAAGTCGACGGTTATCTCATTTCATAGCGTTAGCTATGCTCTTGGGGCTTAAAATCGATGAGTCAAGCTAATGTTATTTGCCAACTGGTTGTGTAGCAAGAGGTCGTATGACTTGGCATAAAGTACACATTTCTCAGCTTTTGTTTGCTCTATTACGTCAGTTTAGATTTATCCCATGATTACTTTATTCTCTTCATTCTATTGCTTTTCCAGTTACAAACAACGTATGGTTAGTTTTTTAACGGAAAGAAACATTTAGGGAACTGATAGCAGCAATATGCTTGCCTTGAAGGTATTCATTATAATGAATTTAATATTGACGTAGATTTGATTGATTCTATGATATTTCAATGCTGTCAAGTCAAATACTGGGGTCCTTTCGGCCAAACGGTACTTATGACAGTGGAGCACTGTTAGGTATCACCTTGGGCCCTAGCTGTAACCGCTTTTTAGTTTTTTAGCCTTGTACAGTACTTTACCTCCTTTTCTTCTTCCTTTCTTCAGTCTTGCAGACTAACCTCTCTGACGACTACTTTTCATTGCAACCGCGGGGCTTTAGTCCCAGTTCCACCTTTAGATCCTTGTACTTCATATGTTTCATTTTCCGGATCCTTTTATATTGCTGTCCAACTATTCTAACTCCTCTTTCCACTGTCATAAGTACCGTTTGACCGAAAGGACCCCAGTACTTGACTTGACAGCATTGAAATATCATAGAATCAATCAAATCTACTTCAATATTAAATTCATTATAATGAATACCTTCAAGGCAAGCATATTGCTGCTATCAGTTCCCTAAATGTTTCTTTCCGTTAAAAAACTAACCATATGTTGTTTGCAACTGGAAAAGCAATAGAATGAAGAGAATAAAGTAATCATGGGATAAATCTAAACTGACGTAATAGAGCAAACAAAAGCTGAGAAATGTGTACTTTATGCCAAGTCATACGACCTCTTGCTACACAACCAGTTGGCAAATAACATTAGCTTGACTCATCGATTTTAAGCCCCAAGAGCATAGCTAACGCTATGAAATGAGATAACCGTCGACTTAACGCATTCAGTTATAGCTGATATTGATATTATGATTACCGGTTGTTTGAAAGAGCGTTATCTGTAATATCATTACCAGTTCTCTCTCTCTCTTTCGGAAGCAACATTATCAGTTCCTATTCTCCCGATTGTACGTTTAAAAATATTTAAAATCTTTATCTGTTGTATACATGGCAAATTAAGTGCAAAATTTTTGCATAAATTTTTTTCTTTTTATATGTCTTAACCTCAAAAATTATGAACCAAACCATGCATAATCTTTTTGCATGGAATTTCGAGACACAAAGCCAATACTTCAAGCTAAGTCGGCCTTTCAGTTCAGTGTCGAAAGAATATATTCACAATAATTGTGAATATTCTTTCGACATATATGTCCGGAATTTTCTAAGGATGTATATTGTTCTAAAAGAGTTTATCAGAAGAATAACAGTATGTAATTAAAAAACAAATATTCGAATATTTACTTTCGTGACCTTATGATAATTAGTCTAGAATGTAATACTAAAAGGTACGCGTGTATAAGATTCTGTTCTGATCCTTGTACAATGGCAGTTTTTATAAATATTCAGTTGAAGCTTTGTTACTTTAATGAAACTAAGGCCAGGTCTTAGTTTCATTATAATAACAAAAGCTTCAACTGAATATCTATAAAAACTGCCATTGTACAAGGATCAGAACAAAATATCTTGTCCACGCGTACCTTTTACATTCTAGGATAATTATCATAAGGTCACGAAAGTGAAAAATTCGATTATTTGTTTTTTAATTAAATACTATTTTTCTTCTGATACATTCTTTTAGAACAATATACATCCTTAGAAAATTCCGGACATATAAAAATCAACCTTTCCCTTCAGTGTGTCTCGTTTTCTGAGAATTTGGCGGTCATGGACTTGCAGTTTCGTCTTTTTCTTGTCATTAGCATCAGTTCTGCGGCTTTTTCTCCTCTCGTCCAGTCACTTTACCTCTTCCCCACTTATATTTCTCCCTCTTTCCTCTTTCCTCGAATTTTCCTGCCAGACAAAAATTCTCTGACCCTTCCTTCTTAGCCATGCTCTAAATATTAAAGTTGCCTTCTAATTCTTTCCAACCTTTCCCTCTCTGTTTGTTATGTCTCAGTTTCTCTCCTTTGTTTCTCTCTGCCTTCGACGTACACAAAACTCCCCTTCATTTTACATTTCTGTAATTTCTAGTCTCTTATTCATCATCTCGTTCATAATGTACGTTTCACGTTCTTGTAGCAATGTTAACCAAACTTTTCTATTCATATTCTTTCTCTAATGTATAGTTATGTATTTCTATTTTTAAGTATTTTTCGTGTCATTAAATGCTTAGTTTTAATGAGAAACTACCACTTGGAACAAAAGAATAATTGTTATAGTAAGCAAAAAAGAAACAAAAGACAGAGAAACAACTATATATATATATATATATATATATATATAATATATATATATATATATATATATATATATATATATATATTTGTATGTATACATATATACACACACACATATATATATATATATATATATATATATATATATATATATATATATAGAGAGAGAGAGAGAGAGAGAGAGAGAGAGAGAGAGAGAGAGAGAGAGAGAGAGAGAGAGAGAGGATATATATTTCTGAAGTATAGGGAGGAAGGTAAGGAATACCTGCAAAGGTATGGTTTGATTCGTGGAGTGATAGAGGTACACTCGGCAAGAAAAGTGAAGATACAGTTTTCTTTAGATTTCGTTCATCGAATTTTAATTTTTTTCTTACAGAAAACACATAATCCCGGTAAATTTACCTAGAATATGAAAATACAATGCAAATTATATCATATATGTTAAATCTGCAAAACAAAAACGTTCAGATACTTAAAAACACCATGCATGTCCGAAGTAATCAGAATTTCTCAGATGACTTCGTTCATAGAGATCTAAAAGATAGTGTGTGGATATCTCGGTGTAGTACTATTTATCAGAACGGCAATATTTACTCGTTTTCCGTTATGGACAGGCTTATTATTGCATCATCATACGAGATAAAGAAAATTTCTTTAATTTTTACACATTCATATTTGTATTTCACGTGTTAAATGTCAGCTGGAATTAATGGCAGTAAATGTTGCGACAGCTACGGTAAGTTGACCAAATCTATTTAAATCCGCAAGAGCGTTCTCTATGATGTGTGGAGCGATTCGGCGGGAAAACACAAGTAACTGGATGTTTCTTGACGTTACCATAGTCTCTCTCTCTCTCTCTCTCTCTCTCTCTCTCTCTCTCTCTCTCTCTCTCTCTCTCTCTCTCTCTCTCTCTTTCCATTGCTAAAACATACTATACAAATATAGTATCGCTCAATCTCTAAAAGAAAAAAAAAATAATGAAATGAGTAGCTCTACATATACTGTAGGCCTAGGCTTACACAACAGCAAGTCTCTCTCTCTCTCTCTCTCTCTCTCTCTCTCTCTCTCTCTCTCTCTCTCTCTCTCTCTCTCTCTCTCTCTCTCTCTCTCATCGTAACATTGCATTCGTTCCTTTATTGTTCCCCACGTTTTTCCTTGGACATTGCTCAAATTTAACTCTTGATATCACTATGGAAGATCGAGTTTCCGATTATGCAAGCATTCCGTTCATTGTGGTGTCATAAATTTCATTTGTGTAAGGTTAATTGGTATGTTAAGTCGAAAATGTTTAGTTTGCTCAGAACTGTCGCTGCAAATTACAACTTGAACGAATACTGTAAAGCTTACTACTGCATTTGAGTATCAATGATGTCAGAATCACAGAATATGATTGAAAGTTATAGGAGGTCAAGCAAAAAACCAACACACGTAAGACTGAAGCTCCTCTCCTTTCTAAAGTTGCCAGATGTCGCATTATTGAGCAATATACGTCCGAAGATTTAAAAAAACTGTATCTTCACTTTTCTTGCCGGGTGTACATGGTAAAGAAGACCCTCAACATCCAGATAGCGAAAGAGTGCGTGCAAGACAGAGGTGAGTGGCACAGTGTGTGTGTGTGCATAGGATTCAAATTTTCTGTGTAAGGTTTTGGAGGGCAAGAGTTGTGGAATTTTTCTGAACTAGAGATTCATCCTTGAATTTGTAGTTTCTGTAGAATGTGGCGGTGATCATTGTCCTTTCTTGAGAGCTATTTCTTGGAATATCCATTGTACCTCTGTTGAACTACTGCCTAAGCAATTACTTTGTTACTTAGTAGTCAGTCGACTGCAGAGAATGGAAGCGAATATTAGACTAACAGTCCCACTCCAATAAACGTAGTGGGAAAACAGGAAGGGTATGGTTGAGAAAATATCTGTACGTGTCAGACAACCAAACGCTTCCTTATCCGAAGAACAAATACAAAAAATACCTACAGAATCGTTCAAGAGATTTATTGGGCTTTTGGGGGGACAACTTCCGTCCCTTTTCCAGAATGTACAACAGGTGTCAGCCAAAGTCGAAGGAAAAAAATAATTATAAAACACAAATATAAAAAAAAAACAGCTGAAGTGAAATTTAGTGACTTATTAACACTAACAAAGAGTCCTTTAAAAAAAAAATAAGTGGTTCTGAGCTTCCGTAAATGAAAATAGCAGAATCACTGTATATTAGGGCCTTTATGTATGTATGTATGTATGTATGTATGTATGTATGTATGTATGTATGTATGTATATGTATGTATATATATATATTTATATATACTGTATATATATACATATATATATATATATATATATATACTGTATATATATATATATATATATATATATATATATATATATATATATATATATATATATATATATATATATATATATATATATATATATGTGTGTGTGTGTGTGTGTGTGTGTGTGTGTGTGTGTGTCAGGCTGTTGTGCATGTGTGGTTCTCTGGAGGTTGTAAGTGAATGTATATGTATAGCATTAATTTTATATATATTTCGGCTAAGATGTAATTAAGTTCAGCAGATTGATACACATACATAGCAACTTTCGGATGTGATTAAGCTTTTCTTCTGATTCGAGTACTACCATCAATATCAGGCCTCTGGTGCTTGGCAAATAAGGAAGTAAGAAATGAAAATCCCGAGAATGAAAGGTACCGAAATCAATAGTGGATGTTCCTTGTCGCAGCAGAACTATGGAAGATAACCAGGCGAATGCCTCTTTCGACGAGAGTTTGATAGTTACGTTACTTCTGAAAAATGACACTTTAGCTGCTGAATTTTGTCTAACCGATGAAGATCCCATGATGCTACTGACTTTCACATTGCTAATGTTTCACAACGGTAGACTTCTCGGTGCCGCGATAATGAGGGAGCTTTTAGAGCCAGAGGCAACGAACATATATCGTCAAATTCTCGGATTCATTGGGTTTGCAGTTATCAAGTGAAGTGGACACGGTCTGAGGTCAGCTAATAAAATAATGTATTCGTGATGCTTCAAGAAGTTCATTTGAATGACCAGCCCTATAAACCATTTCCCTGTCCACTCCAGATCTCTGTCAAGGACATCAGATATCTGCAGTTACAACAGGATGTGCAACGTCTTTGTACATTATCTCTTCAAGTTAAGCGACCACAGCTGACGCGCAACATTATAATTAGTAAATGTTAAAACAACGAAGGTCGTTACACTCAAAATACCTCCTTGTTATTAGACATAATGGGTGTAGACTCGCTGAAATCTGGAAAGGACTATATTTAAAATTGACAACGTACGTCTCTCCATTTCACGTACGCACTCATAGCAATGTTACGTGAGCTTCCATTGTGTTATAGAATGAAAATAACATGTTGTTTTACCAGAAATTATAGAAAGCAACTTATGCGCAGCTTTATTCCTAGATTTCGAGTAGGACCGAAATCTTGATCAGAGAATCGTTCGAGCTACATGCTGAAGAGAGCGCGCAAGCTCTCATTTGACCTGACATAAAAAGCTCTTTCAGGTAGCAATACTAAGTTTCTATAGAAGAAGGATTTACTCTTCTCTCTTCCTCAACCCTCACCCCTAACCCCATTCCGCTAACCCCACCCTTTTCCCGGATTCAGTAAATGCCAAGAAAATAAAATCACGTCGAAATATTTTCTTTCCAAGTGAAGGACTCGGGAAACCGTTCTCTCCATCACCCCCACTACTAAGCTCTTTGGGCTGGACGTTTTATGCCGAAAGAAAATGGAAAGTCAATGCACACAAGGACCAAAGGAGTCCGCCAAGGAGAGAGAGAGAGAGAGAGAGAGAGAGAGAGAGAGAGAGAGAGAGAGAGAGAGAGATAAATTTATGTCCCCAAAAGTTATTGTGTGTTTAGACTATAGTTAACGGGTTCAACCTAAAATGTATGACAGAAGGTAAGAAGATTTACTTCATCGGTCTCTTAAAACTTTGACAAAAAAGAGAAAGACAATGAATGTTGGCAAAGAGTGTATAACGATAATTAAAAACCATGCACTCCTGTTTAAAACTCCTAAAAAGAAACTTAGGAAAGAAAACAGGGAACCAGATCGAACATGAATTTAATAAATAAGACTCACACATAAAGGGGGAGAGAGAGAGAGAGAGAGAGAGAGAGAAGAGAGAGAGAGAGAGAGAGAGAGAGAGAGAGAGAGAGGATGTGGTTGGGTAGGAAACATACAAAAAAGACGTTCGACAGTGTTTTAGGAACTTTGCCGTATCTGTCGATTAAAACGTGAACGAAGAAGATAAAGAATGAGAATGAGAAAGCGAGGATGAATGTGAAGAGAGAGAGAGAGAGGCGGTTAAGAAAATAATGAAGTAATTAAGGTCAGGTCAACAGAAAAGATAAAGAAATGGTAAAGAGAAACGAGGATGAAAGGGAGGAACAGAGGCAGAGAGAGAGAGAGAGAGAGAGAGAGAGAAAGCAGGGGGAAAACACCCCTCAGGCTATATCTTGAGTAAATTTATAGCTTTACACCTCAGTGCTAACATCTCGTGTGCAGGAGAGGGTCATTCGAGCTGAAAAGAAGAGGCTCGAGTTATACTCTCTTTCGAAATGGCTACTTTGATAAACAATTACACATAAATTTAATATAATAATAACTAAGGATAACCAAATTAGCTATAGACTATAGCCTCTAAAGAAGGACCTGTTAATTGATTTAAGTCATATTTAAAATCGCAGAGAATTACCAAGAAACCTAACAGTGTTGTTATTCACCATAAAGTATCCGACATCAATATTTTTATTACATTTTAATATTATCGTCAGTTACGGTGCAGAAATAATCATACACACTTCATTACTCGACATGATTTTCTAAGTAATTACCTTGAAACATAGTTGTAGTGGTTATAATTCGCAAACGCTTTTATAAAATTGTGTTGAACTTTGAGAGATATAATACCGTGAAGAATCTTATGTATAGTCACAAAAGCGTCGCCATGTGAAATAAGAACCAATTAGTTAACTGTAGTTAACTGAAGCAGTTTGAAGATCTTTGGAAGAAAGAATGCTCACAGAACTAAAAAGTCAGAAATTTCATGACACAATGAACGTTTCCAGGATACATTCAACAATTCAAAAGAAACTGGTGTGCAAGAAATTTGTCGTCTTTGCTGACTTGCGTCAGAACCACAGTATTTTTAGCAATGCGAGATGATATCTTGGAATTTTTTGGTCATCCAAACCAAGAAGTAACTTTCCTAAATTCCAGATCAAATGAGCCACTTGGAAAGAAAAAGTTGACAAGCACTCACGCGCACGTAGGCAAACAAACAGAAAGGATGACACACAAAAAAAAGAAACCCAGATACTCGGAATCGATGTTTTTGCTGTATTAATGCATCGATTTGCTCTGTTATTATGAATGCAGAACACAGCTTTAAAACTCGTGCCATACGAAACTCGCCAGGCATCAAAGATACTTGGATCAGAGCGTGCAAGATAAAACAAATGCAGGTTAGAATAACATTTTGTCGTTTATTATTTTTTTGTTACCTTCACTCAAGTGACACTGCGTGTCTGCATCATGTCTCTGGTCTCTGTGCAAAGTAGCATTTAAAACGTTATGATAAATATGATAGTCACCTATTTACTAATAAGGAGAGCTTCGTTGAGATGAGAATTAAAGAGGTGAGACCAAGAGACCTTGAAAACGGAGAACCACAAAGTTCTCCAGCCGTCTGAAGTGGTCGCGAGAATCCTGGAGATAAGCGAGCGCTTCGATCCCTTGCCTCGAGAGGACCCGGTTCTTTAACATTGGCTCGGGCCTGGTAAATAATAATAATAATAATAATAATAATAATAATAATAATAATAATAATAATAATAAATAATAATAATGACGACACTGCTACTTATACAAACAATGATAACGTAACTAGATATTACTTTTCGGTTTCGGCGTCTATATTGCTTCATGCATTCGCAACTCAGTGTAATCATTGCACCACATGACTTATTAAAAACTTGTTTAAAGTCACTGGCTGCAATAAATACCTTGTGTTGCAAAATATATTGATGACAAGTAATAGAGATGACAGCAGCATTAATAAATTAGGTTTTTTGAGAGGATAAAGGGCGAAAGGGTTTCATACCATACTGAAGTGGAGAAAATAGCCCGCTATCCAAAAACTGCTGATTCTCTGATGTACATAAAAAAATACTAAGAGTTTGGCTTTTAAACTGACCAGTGATCTTAAAAAGTAGGCCAAAGTCAAAATATCAAGGAAAATAATCACCACCCTCCAAAGTACGTAAAAAAACAAGCTTCATTAACATCATAGAAAATTTAATTTTAGATTATAAATTGGCCTGTGACCTTAAAATATATGTCATGCTCAAGATTCCCAGATCTAGATAAAAAAAATATACTAAAATTCTGGCTTTTAAATTGACCGGTGACCTTAGAAAGTAGGCCTAGGTCAAAATATAAATGTGAAACACCCAACGACCAAAGTACCTTAAAACCTTTCATTAAAATCATAGAAAAATTAAGTTTTGGCTTGTAAATTGACCCCAAACCTTGAATTATATGTCAGGTCAAGATTCTTAGATCTAGATAGAAAAAATACGAAAACTTGGCTTTTAAATTGATCTGTGACCTTGAAAAGTTGGCCAAAGTACCTACAAAACAAGTTCATTCAAATCAAAGAAAAATTAAATTGACCTGTGACCTCAAAGTATGTCATGTTAAAGATATTTTTCTGGAAAATGAACACCACCCGAACTGTACCTACTTATTAAGATTCACCGAAGTCAAGGAAAAAGTAATCACAAACCCAAAAAGATAATTACTTTATCAAAATCAGAAAAATATGAATTTAGCTTTTAAACTGACCTGTGATCCTATCCAACCGACAAGATTTCGTCAAAACCAGAACGAAAATAAGATATTTGAAAAAAATTACTTTTCAAATAACCCTTGACATTGAAAAATAGGTCAGGGTTACAAATATTTGCAAAGAATATTTGACAACCTTATGGTATCTATTTACTATGTTTCATTAAAATTAGGGATGAATAAGATGATAAAATTTAAGTTGATCAATGGCCTTAGAAAATAATTAAAAGTTGAAATTGCTTGAGGAAAATACTCCCCAGCAACTCAGGTTTCGTCAAGGTCAGATATTTCATGTTAAAATTATAATTCAGGTGTCGAGTTTGGATGGTTAGAGGCAACTATCTTTTTTTTTATTTGTTTGATCTAGTTTTAAAGGATTCTAAAAATTTTCCGTGTATATTGACCTTTGGCCATGAAGAACATGTCAAGGTAATGATAGTCATGAAATACTAACAATACCGAACAACATTGTTAGATGGTAACAGTAATAATGACAATGAAGGAACAAATGTCTTATCAGTTTTTCTGCATAACAAATCAGTATTCATCTTCACCTCAGATGAATATCTATTAAACCATAACCGTCAGTAGAGAGAAGTTTTTATATCGAAGAGTTAGAAAGTATTCAGTTAAATAGACCATTCTAGTTATACTTTTTTCCGAAAAATAAATTGTTTTATAAATACTGTGAAAATACCCCATGCTATAGTTTGTGCTTCATGATGCAAACTGTTACATAAAACACGACTTCCCCATACTCCACTTCATACCTCTCTCTCTCTCTCTCTCTCTCTCTCTCTCTCTCTCTCTCTCTCTCTCTCTCTCTCTCTCTCTTTTGTATTGTAATGTAGGTGATAATCGATGTCAAGAGGAAGCACGTGAAGGTCTAGTGATAATAAACGTAGGAAGCCACCCAGGTGCTTCCTTCCGCTGAGAAGAAAGAGATAGACAGACAAACAGAACAGCAGATAGAGAGAAAGAGTTGGGAGAAAGGGAAGGGGAGAAAAGAGACAAGAACTATGACTTAGATGATGACGGACAATAGGTCAATGAAGTTTATATAAAATAATCCTCTTTTAATTCATTAGTAAAACGAAAAGTAAACAAGCTTCGTAAGTTCGTCTAATGTCTGTAACTTGATGAAATAATCTTTTACATTTTTTACATCATAATACGCGTTTCTTTTTACTCTCATGGCGAAGTCTGCCAGATATCTGTGAGTACTGGAGAGCCTCACTTTGAAGGCTCGTTCCTTCTTGCTAACGATTATGACAAAAATACCTCGTTCCTGCATTGTTGTCTTTCGTCTTAATGGTTTTAGACGAGCTCATTCAACCTTCATGTTTCTACGGAAAACCAAAAGCCTGATTTATCTTGTATCTGTTAATATGGCAGGACACTTTCAAGGGTGTCTCGAGTATATGAACTAATAATACTTTTATATCTAGGTTCTCCTACTCTATGCTTCGTTTAATATAATGCATTAGTTCTACACTAACTATGCAGGACATAAACTATAAGGTAAATAGCGTGACAGACAATAATTATTTGTGTAATTATAACTGAAATTAAAAGAGTTATTTATGTGCAATGGGAGCAATCAAGATCTTTGCTGGAGACTATTCCACATCATTTTGTTAAAATAGCTATTTTGCATCATTTTAGTAAAGGGGAAAGAAAAAATCAACAAACAAACAATGAAGACGATAGGAAAATTGACCGGTGCTTTGACGCCCTAATCGTCGGCCTTTTTTTCGCGAGAAAATCGCGCCTACCCCGACCCAGCAACCCCACAGCTCCTCAACCCCTCAACCATTCAACCCCACAACCCCTCCACCCTTCAACCCCACAACCCTAGCCCCTCATCCCATCAACCCCTCATCCCCCCACAACCCCTAGCGAGGCCTCAACCTTTCAACCCCATAACCCTTAGCCGCTCAACCCCTCAGCCCCTCAACCCTCCAACCCTTCAACCCCACAACCCCACAACTCCTCAGCCCCTCAACCCCTAGCCCCTCAACCCATCAAACCTTCAACCCTTCAATCCCTCAGCCCTTCAACAAATACCCCTTCAACCCCTCAGCCTCTAGCTCCTCAACCCATCAACCCCTTAACTCTTCAATCCTTCAACCCCTCAGCCCCTCAACCCATACCCCCTCAACCCATACCCCCTCAACCCATCAACCCCTCAACCCATACCCCTCAACCCATCAACCCTCAACCCCACAACCCCTCAGCCCCTCAACCTCCAACCCCTCAACCCCACAACCCCTCAGCCCTTCAACCTCTAGCCCCTCAACCCATCAACCCCTCAACCCTACAACCCCACAACCCCTCAGCCTTTCAACGCCTCAACCCCTAGCCCCTCAATCCATCAACCCCTCAACGTTTCAACTCTGCAACCCCAAAACCCCTCAATCCTCCAACCCATCAATCCCTCAATCCCAAAACCCCTAATCCCCTCAACCCTTCAACCCCACAACCCCTGAGCCCCACAACCCCTTAGCCCTCAACCCTTCAACCCCACAACCCTCAGGCCTCAACCCTTCAACCCTCAACCCCACAACCCTGAGCCCATCAACCCTCCAACCCCTCAACCCCACAACCTCCCAACCCCTCAGCTCATCAAACTCTCAACCCTTCAATCCCACAACCTCTCAGTCCTCCAACCCATCAACCACACAACCTCACAACCCCTCATCCACTCATCCTATCAACCCCTCAACTCTTCAACCCCACAACCCCTCAGCCCCTCAACACCACAGCCCCTCAGCCCCTCAACACTTATATCCCCTCAACCATTCAACCCCTCAATCCTTCAACCCCTCAGCCCATTAACCCCACAACCCCTCAGCCCATTAACCCCACAACCCCTCGGCCCCTTAATCCTTCAACCCCACAGACCCCAAACCTCCAACCCCTCAGGCCCTCAACTCCACAACCCTCAGCCCTCAACCCTCCAACCCCTTAACTCCACAACCCCTTAGCCCATCAACCCCGTCCCGTAATCGCATCACCTCTGCTATAACTGCCGAATTTCGTACTTGAAAACTGTCTTCATCGTCCAATTTCATGGCTGCTAAGTCCGACACTTAAGCTTTATGTACTGAATGCAAAGGCATCAGTGCTGTGTTTTCTCATCCAGAGGTAAATGAGTAGCTTTAATAAATCTTGGGTGAGTGGAATTTCATTATAACATCAGTGAGAAGGACAAACTTTTTTCCTCTGGATACAGCTAAGCAAACTAAACCTTTATTAGTGGTCTGTTTTTATATATATATATATATATATATATATATATATATATATATATATATATATATATATATATATATAATCCCATTGGTTGGAGTCGAATTACCACCTAGCCATCGCTATCTATTAGGTTTCCAATAATACCACGTGTTTCTGGTCACATGCTGTTTCGTAAACGCAGTAGATAAAGTCAAAATGTAAATTTACATTTTGTACACTGGTAATCGTTATTGTCATAAAACATATATTCACAATTAGTTAATCAACAATAAATCTAAATTCAAAATTTTTGATGACGTATGTCAATATGAATGATGTTTTTATACTTATCAAAAACTTGCATTGTCAGAAAGAATGGGAAAACTTGCTCTCTGCTTGAACTGTTGGCAGATATTACTTGTCAGCTTCGATCTATTATTTCTTCCTTAAGTCACCTCCTCTGACGTTCCTTAAACTTCCCTTTATTAGTCCTTTAAAAGATGGCATTTTTAATATTCATGTAAACTTAGCTAAATTCGTATTTGATATCTACAATACTCTAGGTCGTGGATTTTCCAAATAGACAAATACATTGCGTTCATGTAAAAGTTCGTCTTCGGAACTCTTCTCTTTTCCTAAAACAGAAATGGTGATGTTCCATGTTGAACAAATACAAACACCCGACGGAGAATCGAGAAAAAACACAAACACACAAGCATTGACCCATACATTCATTTTCTATTGTTTGAGCCTTATTTCTTTTTTTTTTCCTGCAGACAACAATGAAATAAAGATTCGCTGACTGTTTCAGAAGTGTCCCAGAATGAAAATTCAGCAGAATCACGAAACTTAGATTTCCCAGTTCCAGTGCAAAGAGAGACTGGTGTATCAGGAATAACTATGGCCAACTAGACCGAAAGTTGTCGCACGAGGAACAACAAACAAACAATGCAGACGACGGAAAAATTGCCGGTGCTTTGACACCCTAATAGCGGACCTTTTGTCCCGGGAAAATCTTGCCAAAACCCACCCCGTCACCCCTCAGCCCCGTCCCGTAATCGCATCACCTCTGCTAAAACTGCCGAATTTCGTAACTTGTGAACTATCTCCATCTTCCAATTTCATGGCTGCTAAGTTCGACACTTAAGCTTTATGTAGAGTGCAAAGGCATCAGTGTTGCGTTTTCTCAGGGGGGTATTGACCTCAGTGCACCTCACGTGGTGCACGGTAGGCATTATTTAACGCTCTTTGTAGCGTCCTTTCGACCTCTAGCTGTAACCCTCTTCATTCATTTTATTGTCCTTCCATTCATATTCTCTTTCTTCCGTCTTCCTTTCCATCTTCTCATCACAACTAATAAATAACGCAGCTGCGAGGTTTTCTTTCTGTTTTTACTCTCAATTTCCCTTCCAGGACTGAATGACCTCATAGGTCCCAGTGCTTTGCCTTTGACCTGAATATTTTATTCCATTCCATTCCAATAAATCTTGGAGGTGAGTGGAATTTCATTTAATCTTTAGTGAGAAGGGCAAACACTTTCCTGAAGATTAAGCTGAACAAACTGCACCTTTGTTTAGTGTTGTTATGTTTTTGATCTGATAATTCTGTTAGATGGCGTCTAATTGCCAACTAGCCATCGCTGTCTATTAGATTTCCAATAATACCACATATTTCCAGCCACATACTCTTAAGTTTACATAGCAAACTAAGGCAGAATGTAATTGTTACTTTCGAACACTGGCAATGTTTATTATTGAGTTATTAATTTACAGTTAGATTGTTAATTGAAAATCTAAATGCACAATTCATAATGACGTACGTCATGAGCGATGCCATTTTTATACTTAAATTATCAACACTAACATCTCTAGACAGAAACGTGAAAACTTGCTTTCTGCGTGAATTTTTTGCAGATATTACCTGTAAGATTCTACCTGTTGATTTTCGTTAAATCATCTCCTTTCCTATTATTCGGACTCTGAAAGTTGGTACTTTTGAATGCTCATGTGAGAATTGTCCGCTACTTATTTGCAGTCTATAACATTTCAAGTAATGGATTTTCTGCAGAGGCAAGCACATTGTGTTAGTGGAAAAGCACCTTCGGTACTAATTTCTTGGGTTTTGTTCAAAAACGGAAATGGTTGGCCCTCCTGGTTTAAAATCCTGTCAGACTTATAGGGCAAAATTAACTTTATTAAAAGACTTGCGTGATGTTATTAACCGAAGATACATATGAATGTACACTGCCTGGGAAAACTCTGAATGACAACTGATAAAATCTCTCTCTCTCTCTCTCTCTCTCTCTCTCTCTCTCTCTCTCTCTCTCTCTCTCTCTCTCTCTCTCTCCTCCCTAACACCCCCTCTATCCTCTCTCTCTCTCACTTTTTCTCCCTCTCACTCCTCTCTCTCTCTCCAACTCTCCCTTACTATTTCCCTCTTCCCATTCCAACACCCCCTCTCTCTCTCAGCCCTCGTTGGCTGAGTTGGTTCTTGGACTGTCACTCGATCGGAGTTCAATTCCCCGGCCGGCTGATGAAGAGTTAGAGGAATTTCTTCTGGTGATAGAAATTCCTCGCTATAACTGCTCTAACCAATTGGTTCTTAGCCACTAAAATAAGTCTAATCCCGGGCCAGCCTAGGAGAGCTGTTTTTTGGTTCTGGTAAAACTTTTTTCTCTCTCTCTCTCTCTCTCTCATCCTCTCTCTCTCTCTCTCTCTCTCTCTCTCCTCTGAGATAGTTGCTTTAGTTACATTGCCCAGCATTTTTGACATTTTATATTTCACCCCCTTCTCAAGCTGAATTCCTATTTAGGCTGAACTTGGACTTAAAGGACATCGGGAATGTCACTATTCATCTGACCTTGAAAACTATAGATTAGACACTAATATTTGTCATTTTTGACATTTTATCTTTAAGCATCTTCCTGGGGCTGAACTTGGAGTGTCAACACATCAGCGACCTTGAAAATTATGGATTAGACACTAATATCTGTCGTTTTCGGTTATTTTTAAATGTCGCCACCTTCCCCACCCTTTCTCACCACACCTTCCTATTGGGGCTTTGTACTCAAAGGGCATTTGATGTCACTATTCATCTACCTTGAAAACTACAGATTAAACTCTAATATCTGTCGTTTTCCAGATCCAGGATTAACTTGGACTAAAGGGCATCTGAAGTGTCACTATTTATCTTTACATGTCACCCCCTTCCCATACAAGTTTGGTGCCAGTGATGTTTTACCCCCTCAGTATGCTTTTCCAGATAGTAGTCAGAAGTATACCAAGCTTGGTTGAAATTGCTCAGTGCATTTCTGAGTTATTCTGGCACATACACACACATCCATTTTTATATATATAGACTAGCTGACCAACCTGGCACTGCCCAGGCAAACTCTGAATGATATATCTCTTTCCTGTCAAGATATTATAGTTACATTGACCAGCATTTTTGACATTTTATATTTCACCCTTTTTCACCCCTCATTCCTACTGTGGCTGAGCTTGAACTTAAAGGGCATCGGGAGCACCGCTATTCATCTCAGTGACCTTGAAAACTATGGATTAGACATTAATGTCTGTCTTTTTGACATTTTATTTTTCAACCCTTCTCACGCCCCCCTCTTCCTATCAGGGCTGAACTTGGACTTAAAGGTCATCGGGAGTGTCATTATTCATCTCAATGAACATGAAAACTATGGATTAGACACTAATATCTGTCGTTTTTGGTTATTTTTATATATCACCCCTTCCCACTCCTCAACCCCACTTCCTATCAGGGTTGAACTTGGAATTAAAGGCACTAGGAGTGTTACTATTCATTTCAACAACCTCAAAAACTGTTATCTGTCACTTTTGGTTATTTTTACATTTCATCCCCTTCCCACCCTTTCTCACCCTTCCTTCCTATGGGAAAGAACTTAAAGGGCATCAGGAATGTCACTATTTCAGCAATCGAAAAATGAATTCCTAATATCTGTCGTTTTCAAGCTTCCCATCTTCTTAGCCCCCTTCCTATTTAACTTGAACAAAGGGCATCAGAAGTGTTAGTATTCATCTCAGCGATAAAACTATGGAGTAGACACTAATATCTGTCATTTTTGGTTATTTTTACATGTCACCCGCTTCCCACCTCTTCTCACCCCCATCTTACTATCATGGCTGAACTTGGACTTGAAAGGCACTGGGATTCACTATTCATCTCAACGGCCTCAAAAACTATGGATTAGACACTAATATCTGTCGTTTTGGTTATTTTTATGTCATCCCCTTCCTAACCCTTCTCACCCCTCTTCCTATCGGGGTTGAACATCTAGGGCATCAGGAATGTGAATGCTATTCATCTCAGCATCCTCAAGAACTATGGATTAGACGCTAATAGGATCAATTTTTGATGTCATAACCTCATCTATGGTGCCAGTGATGTCTTACCCCGCAGTACTCTTTTCCAGATAGTTCACATATACCAAGTTTGCTGAAATTGAGTTTCAGAGTTATGCTTGAATATAAAACATACACACATCCATTTATGTGTATGTATATATATAAAAATAATAGGGTGTATATATATATACAAGGGTAATATATATATATATAAAAATAATATAGGGAAAAATATATAGGGGTAAAAGATACTTACACATTTGTTCTGTGCATTAACAATTGATAATAGGACCTCATTTAAACTAAATATCTAGCAGATATTTATCCAGGAAAAGTTAGAATGAGGACACTTAGTCCTGGGAAAAAACTTTTCCTGAATAAATATCAGGGGGTAAAACCATCCAGTTTAAATGAGGTCATATTAAAAATAAAATATATAGAAATATATATATATATAAAAATAATATATATAAAATATTATATATAAATATTAACAATACCCTCTTAACTTCTCGATATCTTCACAAACAGGGTTAAAAAAGCTTAGGATCAAATGGAGATAAACTAATCTATAATGATGCCCGGCTGAGATTCAAACTCGGGTTGGAGTTTCATGGAGTTGAAATTAACAGGGGTAAAAAATAACAGGGTGTAAACCATAACAAGGGTAAAAAATAATAGAAGTAAAAAATAACAAGGGAAAAAATAACAGGGGTAAAAGATAACAAAGGGTAAAAATTAACAAAGGTAATAAATAACAGTGTGTAAAAAATAAAAAGGGTAAAAAAATGTTCGGGGTAAAAAAACAGGGGTAAAATATAAAAAGGAGTAGAAATTAACAGGGGTAAAAATAACAGGGGGTAAAAATGGGGGTAAAAAATAACGGGAGTAAAAAATAACAGGGTTAAAAAAAAATAACAGGGTGTAAACATAACAGGGAGTAAAAAATAAGTGGTAAAAAATAATAGGGGTAAAAAATAACGGGAAAAAATAACAGGGAGTAAAAAAATAGCGGGGGTAAAAAATAATTGGTTAAAAATAATAGGGGTAAAAATAAAGGGGTAAAAAATAGTAGGGTTAACAATAACACGGGGTAAAAATTAACGGGGTTAAAGATTAACAAGGGTAAAAAATTGTAGGGGTAAAAAATAACACGGGGTAAAATATAACAGGGGTAAAAAATAATGGTAAAAAATAATAGGATAAAAAATAATAGGGGTAAAAATAACAGGTAAAAAATAACGGGGAGTAAAAAATAACCGGGGGTAAAAATAACAGAGGGTAAAAAAATAACAGGGTAAAAAATAGTAGGGAGTAAAAATAACAGGGGTAAAAAGTAACAGCGGGTAAAAAATAATGCGGGTAAAAAATTGGGGAAAATAACAGTGGGTAAAAAATAACAAAGGTAAAAATAACAGGGGTAAAAAATTACTTGGGGTAAATAATAATAGGGGTAAAAAATAACAGAGGTAAAGAATAGCAGGGGGTTAAAAATAACAAGGGAGGGTAAAAAAATAACAGGGGATGAAAAGTAGCAAGGGGTAAAAAATAACATATTTTAAAAATAACAGGTGGTAAAAAAATTACAGGGGTAAAAAATAACAGTGGTGAAAAATAACAGGGGTAAAAAATAACATGGGTAAAAAATAACAGGGGGTAAAAATAATAGGGGTAAAAATAACAGGGGTTAAAAATAACCGGGGGTAAAAAATAACAGGGGTAAAAATAATTTGGGGTAAAAATACTAGGGGTAAAAAATAACAGGGATTAAAATAAAAGTGGTAAAAAATAACAGGGGATAAGAAATAACAGGGGTAAAAATAACAGTGGGCAAAAAATAACAGGGGTAAAAAACAGGGGGTTTAATTACTTGTTTATTAGTTTATTAATTTACCTGTTTTTCTAATACCGGGTTTCCTCTTTCTGCGTTTCCCTTTACCCTCTTTTACGTATTTCGAATGAACACTATATTCTTTGTAAGCTTGAATCTCAAGCCATTGGCCCTTTGGGCTTGTTCCATATAAATAGGGTTCATCTTCTGAATAATAATAATAATAATAATAATAATAATAATAATAATAATAATAATAATAATAATAATAATAAAACGGGTGAAATAAATCCGTCAAGTTTGCCAATAGCTTTTCAAGACAATCCGAAGAAGGAGAGGAAGAGAAAAGGAACTGAAATGAAAGGATTTAATGGCAGTGGTTCCCAACCCCTCGAGGACGTGAGAGAGATAATAAAGTTGATGGCTGAGCCATTCGTTAGGCGCCTCGTTTACCATCGTAAAACTTGAATAATGTATCGCTAACAACTCTCATGAGAATATATACGTGCATATTTCCCTTTGAAAACAATGAATAGTTGTGGTACAGTCTCTCTCATATAATGCGGAAATTTTGCTCTCTCTTCAGTAAGAAAGCTAAAATCTCTAGGTGTATATGTATATGTATATGAAATTTTAAAAGTAAATCTGAAGTCAAAACAGGATCAAAAACATAAATGTGGTTAAATTTTATAAATATATATAATATATATATATCAATATATATATCAAAATATAAATATAATATATATATATATATAATATATTATAAATATATATATATATATATATATATATATATATATATATATATATATATTTATATATATACATATATGTGTGTATGTATGAATGTGTGTATGTGCGTGTGCCCAGGCGCGTGCGTAAGTGTATAATACTAGAACACCGAGAAAATTGCAAAATTCAAATCCATGGAAGAAAAAAATGAAGGAAGTAAATTTTGCCTTTCTTGTCAAAAAGGGGGGTGAGGGGTATTTGAGGGAAGTTCCCTACTGAAATTTTCATTTTGAAGTACTTTTATCATCCAAGTACAGAACATATGATCGCTTTGTTTCCCCAAGTACCCATTTGTTCACACCACTTTTGATAAAAATTACGAGTTTAAGAATGGCTGTGACTTCTCAGCTTGAATTACTCTATAAATTGCAAAGCATATGGAAGCAATTTTTATGAAGTCCTTTCCTTTTAAATTTGGGGAAATTAATCCGTACCGTGGCCAGAACCATTACTTACCAATTTCACCACAACACCAGTTAAATTCAATGACAAATATCTTAGAGAAAAATTATATTTGTCCCGGATGAAATTTCCAATCTGTTCTCGATAATATATTGTATCCCCAAAGACAGCATTATATCCACATTAGAATCTAAGGAGAAAAATAAGAGAACGAGGAAATATCACATGGCAATATACAAAAGAGCTCAGAACTAGGAACGCCATTGTTATCAATACTTCAACATGGAACCCTTGCAAATGGTAATGCTAAAGATGAGAGACGAAGATGGAAATGACAGACGAGTGTAAGGATTAAAACGAAAAATTCATCCTTAGCACTATAAAGAAAAGTTCAAATACAATGTGATAATCTGCACGAAAGAAAGAAAACTTCGAATCAAAAGTAATAAAAATAATAGTAGGAAAGCAGACGGGAGACGAACAATGTAAACAATATGTGCAAAGATGAGAGATTTTCTAGATGAGGAGAAAAACAAACCATCCCAAGCTAGTGGTGTCAAGGAAGACTAACAGTGACGGTCGCTCTGCGATCAAATGTGACATCAAAATAATGTTTTATACACTCCCTTAAAAGTATGATATGACACAGCTGCGCTTTTGAAGCGAACCCCGAAGAACCATAAACCTTTGAGTATTACGAGCCTCTACCTGCAGGAAATGGTCTGTCGTTACTTACAGCCTGTAGGTATTCATTTCAGAAGATGAGACATTATACGGTGAAATGATTAGCAAACGCTTTCGTCTTCCAACCTTGAAATGGAGTTACTGCTGCTATTTGTTCCTTTTAAAGTTGACGGTTCATATATCAGATAATTGCTTTGTCGACCAGTCTGTTTGTCTGAAAGTGTAAAGACGCACGAACTTGGAGACGAATTATTCATGATATCTCCTGGAAAGGCCGCCCATTGGCTAAGAATTAGACAGTATTGTTCTGCGCGATCTAGTCACCGTGTTTATAGTTCTAATACACATTAAAAATATGCCACACCTGATCACCTAAGGAGACTTCTCTAAGATGAATTTGTTTGATAGTCTTTGTGTACATAGACACAGTTGCATATTTCTTTCTCCATCTTCATATACATAGTAATTTATGGAACGAATAAACCGGAGATAGGACGCGCAAGGATTAGTAGCGTTGTGTGCTTCGTGGCAGATTCAGTTCAGCATGGCGGTAGTACGTGTTCATTCATTGTTATCATTAACATTACTGTAGTTAACTCTAGTATTATCAACATCATCATCATTAACAACAGCATCATTAGAAGTTGTAGTAGTAACTGAAGATGTTGTTGCCGTTGTCTTCGTTCTTGTAGCAAAAAGCTTATCAATGCCGAGGAGTGTCAACAGCAACATGCAAAAGTAGCAGCATTAATAGAAATATCAGTGGTTCGCGTTACTGACGTTTATGCTGAAAATATAATTAATTAAAGTTGATAGCACCAATAGCCGAATATAAATTGAAAAGGAAAAAAACAATTAGAAAATGTGGGTGCATTTCACAAGAGGTGTTGCTCTTCTAACTCCTCGTTACCAAGTTCTCCTTTGATATCCCGGGATCTTAGTACGAAATTGAGATATTTTCAAGAGTAAATAACAAGAGACGCCTCAGAATCAAAGGGGCGTTAACCGGAGCTTCAGAACCAAACACGCTCACTTCAGCGCTGTTTCGACATTTTGCCGAGATTTTTACCACCACGCTTACTTTTCGACGTTTTGGTATTTACAAAGATTTTGCCAAGTGCACTCAATTCTAGGCCTATTCACTAGCGGATCCAAGTGGCGGGGCACCTGGGCACGTGCCCCACCCCATGAAAAATAATGACAAAATAATAATATTGAAGATTTAAATAATAACATAAATGAGAGATATAATAATGGGAAAAAATGAAAAATCTATTGTAGAAATAATAATAAATCATATTTCAGATTATAAGGTCTGATTATTAACGGTATATTTCACATTATAATGATTTGAAGATTCTACCCTGAAGTCTCACCAGCAGCGTGTCGAGCCCCCGGTACACACCGCGCCATTCAGCCATTCTTGCATGCTCTCTCGAGCTTCCTGGATATGAAGGGTCTTCCTTTTCTGTACCTCTTTCCTCATTTATCTAGTCCTTTATAGGTCGTCCTCACCTCCTTTCTCCCAATACTTCTGAATTATATACTCTTGTCACCAACTTTTCACCGTCCATTCTTTCCATAGGGCCAAACTATTTGAAAATACTCTGCTCTATCCTTTCGCCTATGCTAACCATTTGACCACTTACTTTGTGTATGTATTTCCACATTTCTCACCTTATCAACTCTTCTTACTCATGTAACAAGTAAACAGTTCTATTAACAGCCTCAATCTTTTTTTTTATTTTCTTATTTAGCACCTAATCTTTTGCACACACCCCGTTGACTTCTTGTTTTAGCTTTTCTGTGACTCGCCTCTCCTCTCTCGAAGATTGTTATACAAATCATCCATTTCCATTCTTCAACCGTCCATGAAAATGCTCATAGTTCCATCTTCTCGGTATCCATTTATTCTCATAACCTTGTTCTTGCTTTCATTTACTCATAACGTTCTCATTTTGCAAACACTTTCAGACTTGTTACTCATTGCTGCAGTTTCTCTTCAGTATCCCCAGTCAGCATTGTGTCACTGCAAGCATCAACTTCCCACCCTCAGTTCACGACTCATCTGATTCTTTCCTACATATGCTAGCCTTTCTCTGGCTTCTCATATCACTCCATCCATAAAGATATGGGACAGCCACAGAGAAATAGCAAACCTTTGTTTCAGACCCACCTTTATACTAAACTCTCCCGTCTTCATATTCTAAAACACGCTTCGCTTCCACTGTATAAGCTTTCAGTCGCTTTTAATAACATGTAGTTTGTACCATACATTCTAAGAAACCTCCACGTGGCATCTTTACTGACTTTGCCATAAGGTTCTATTAAGTTCTTGTATGCTACAGACAGATTTTTTCCTTTACTTTCATACTTCCTGCACAAATATTTCATAACAAAATCTTGGTCTAGCACTCTCGACCTTTTCCAGTGCCACACTGTTCTTTCCTTATCAGTCCTTCAGCCACCTGTTTCATTTTCTCAGTCAAAATCCAGCTAATTACCTTCCCTGGTATACGAAATAGAGTTGTGCCTCTATAATCCCTGCAGTCACCCTATCACCTTTACCTTCACACAGGAGAACAATTACTCCTCTCACCCGCGCCTTCGTGACCCTTCCCAATCCAGATACACCTGACAAACCTTGGTGAAACACTCAGGCACATGGTCACGCCACCACCATACCACAGCATACCACTTATGAACCCGTCAGCTCTTGGTGTCTTTCAATTCTTCATTCTCTTCATTCCCTCGCTCTCTTCACAATAGTCGCTTTCCCATCATTCCATCGCTTCCTTCATTCAGCTCCGCTTTTTATCTATCTTCCATATTCAGCAAAGCTTCAAAATACCGAACTTTCCCCGACACAGAACCGTATTCACATTCACTTCAGACAGTATCTGACCATATATATATATATATATATATATATATATATATATATATATATATATATATATATATATATATATATATATATATATATATATATATATATATATATATATATATATATATATATATATATATATATATATATATATATATATATATATATATATATATATATATATATATATATATATGTCATGCACCTGCGGGTTCTATAGTCGCTAAAATAAACAAACACATACACTCAGTTGTCATCCACCTTAACCTTTCCCAACAAAAAAACGAAAAACAAAAACACCAGCGAAGCATTAAATATTGACAGAGATCTCCTTCACCATCCACGGAAGGTCCTCTTGGCCCTCTCGAGCCGCCAACTTCAAAAGAAGGTTTTGCCGACTTTCCCTAGTCATGGGAATCCGAAGAGGAAGAATTTATGGAATTTATGGAACTTATGAAATTTATGCAATCACTGCCATTTTCACCGTCGCATTTGCAGTCATTTTCTCTTACATTTACGGCTAATATCGTTCCTCATCACTTTCAGTTTTGCTTGCCCCCAGCTGCACGCTCTGATGCCTCCCCAGACTAAATTACCCGCCGATTCTTGCTAGAGTTTTGGCACCGAATATTTTCTTGATTTTAAAGTTTTGAATAAGTATTGTATATACATATAATATATATATATATATATATATATATATATATATGTATATATATATATATATATATATATATATATATAGAGAGAGAGAGAGAGAGAGAGAGAGAGAGAGAGAGAGAGAGAGAGAGAGCAAAATTAGTATCAGAGAGGTGAAAGTTGGAACATCAAAATAAATTTCCTTTAGTTAATATTTTCATGAACTTCCAAGGAGCAAAGGCCTTCTCCTTTTAGATTAAAGCTGGCCAGGTGCAAGCACGGGCCTTTTCCTTATGATAGCCCGTAAGTGAGGTAAGGTGAGAAAGGGATTAGGTGGCCTGGTGTAGACCTCCGGATTCTGAACAGCCAAAAGAGACGAGAGAGAAAAGGCAAACTCTAAGCTATGCATATCTAACCAACTAAAGAGACATGACCGAACATACGATATTTATGCAAAATACTTTTTGTCTCTTCAATTTTCTTTCTTATACTCTTTTCCTAATATCCAAAAAGTGATTTGCCATCTGACGGAAGTAAAACCGGTGAAAAAGTACCAGAGGAGGGAAATGGAGAGTGAATTGTTACTCCATCCTCAAGACAAAAAACGTTAACCGATATCGAGTTATTCTGTCAGAGGGAGGAATAATCAAGCTGACTTCCCCCCCGCGAAATGCTGTCGTTTCTGATCATCGATTAACCGGTGACTGGCTCTTTGACACTTCCCCTATGTTGCACCTGTCTTTAATCCCGTTCATAGAGGTTATAGAAATCCTGGGAACTTTAGATTGATATTGGCCTTCACATTTTGCTCTTATCATTTTCATTATTGTTAAGAATATTTTCTGCTTTGTTAGTTATGATTATTATTGATGAGGAAGTTATAAAAATGGATCAAGAGCGTAAATTCATATAGACAAAACGAATAGGCCATGAAATGGCTAAGCAAACTTCTGGGTATAAAGTACATATGTAAAAAGAAAGAAAGAAAGCAGAGTAATACTGAGATGATTTTAAAATACGGGTGAAAACAAAGGATAAATATATACATGCAAAAGCTGTTGTTGAAAAATTAAGAAACAGCTATAGGGAAAAGCTGCATGACACTTAAAGGAATTCAAGCACCACTGTAACCCCTTTTAAAACGAAAGCCTCAAGACAATGGAACGGGTAACCCTTACTTCTACCTATTCCAGACTTGAAGGAAAGTAGGGGGCGATGTTCCTTATCTTGAAAGAAGAGATAAAGAGCCATAATGGGAAAATGAAGGCTTTGGGACTCAGGAGAGAATTGCTTAGCATGGTTGTGAAGGGAAATACACTCTCACCAGACCAGGGGTAGTATTCGAATATCAGCTGAGGACAGCGACTGAGAAGTAACTGCAAGAATGTGATCAGGTTTAAGGCCGGGAGAAGATGTGATGTGAGTAAGATTGTAAATCAGAACGAATTGCCTTTAGTTCATTGCTGAATAAAAGGGATACAAGAGCTGTGACACCACGCATGGTAGAGCAGATCCCTTGACAAAGACGCGTTTAAATGAAGTAACTCCTAATTATTGGAGAAGCTGTGGAAACTTGAATACCTAAAATGTTGATAGAACATATATAATAGAACGCATTATTACTAATATAAAATACAAAAACCGGGCAGCAGAATTGAGTGTGAATTACGCCTTTCGATCATAGTTGAATATAGGAGTAAGAGATTGACTGAGGATTGCAGATAGAGATTACAAAATAACAAGTGAAAGATCAGTACCTAAAGGAACACCACTATGAATGGGCGAGAGATCATTTGGTTCGCTGTCACCCTAAGAAATAAAACAATCAGACTTAAATTCAGAAGTTAGTTTGCAGAGCAGAAGAGTAAAATCATTTGTGGTAAGTTTGGCAATAATGCTTATATGCATATCATATTGTTTATACATCTGTCTGCACATGAATTAATGCATGTATATAATGTCTGCCTATGACGATAAAGGCAAGCCAAATTTTTTCATATCCGCTTCGTAAAAAAAAGAAAATAATTTAACTGTATTCTAAACTTACTTTGAGGGCTATGTTCTGATTACAGTGACAAACCCTATTTAAACCAGGCCCTTTCACAGAGAATCACATCCCATCGTTGAATACAGAGCAACATAACTGTAATTAAATCAAAGAAGAACAAGCATGAAAACATAAAGCAAATATTCTAGGAAAAAAGCAATGAATGAAGAGAAGGAAGCAAGAATAAAATTCAAGGAATGAATATGAGAACAAAACACAGGTAAAAAGGTAGGCGTGAATCCAAAAGTAAATACGAAAAACTGATGAGCAACCTAAAAATAGAGATTTCACTCCTAAGTAAAAATGAAAACAGAATCGTGCTTTTCAACAACAGACCATAGCCAGAAGCATCTGCAAAGAACGGACGTCTTTTTTTTTACAAATAAAAGAAAAAGTAATTTCAACGGGAAGGTAAAATAAAAGACGGGAATACGCGAGAGGCGCTGAAATTGCAGAGTTAGATTTCGTTTCTCCATTTATACCAATCCTAATTGTCGTAGGTCTGCAAAATTCTCAGTAATAATAATAATAATAATAATAATAATAATAATAATAATAATAATAATAGGTTTTCTTGAGAAGAATGACAGCATCAGTTGAACTGATATTATAGTCTTTTCAATTCTTTGTGCAAAATCAGTGCAGCTTAATGCTGCCATTCTTTTCAACAGAACCAGTTTAATAGAGTGTCTGGTTCCTCAACAAATAATAATAATAATAATAATAATAATAATAATAATAATAATAATAAACTCAAATTAGCACTGATTGTCTATAACTATGCAACTGCCATCACAAGAGAATATAAAGATAAGTTCATTCTTGCGGAAAGTTAATGAATTTGTGTGATATTTACGCAAAATGTTGTGCTCAGTAACCTGCTTGAATCATCCAGCTAATTAATAAATAAATGGATAGCATGTACAGTACAAGGGAGTATATAAGCAAAATCTACTCACTGCAAAAAATGGCACAATTTCTTAAAAAATATTAAATTGAAAAAACTTACTATTGGAAAGAATATTTCCAGAAACTTGAAAAATGTAAAATATGGTAAGCTTTCTGCGCAAGAAATTCGTCACCAGGTTAACCTCCTGGATTCTCGCTGACCGACGTTAATTCGATGATGCGTTTTTCAAAAGAGATAAAAATACGAGACGTCAAAATAGAATGTCCAGTCGGAATCGCAATGGGTACAATGAAATGTATAGATTTGCGATTTTCCCATGAATATTGAATTATTATCATTAAAGCTTTTAAATCAGCATGCAGTATAACCTTTAATAAATATAGTCATACTACTTTATTCATATTACTTTAACATGTTATCAGAACTTGGTTATCTCCTGAAATGAACTGATGAAATGATTTAATAACATGAAAAACTATATTATTATTAATTGGTAATATGCAAAAAATTACTACAGTTGTAAACGATGACATCTTGACGTGGTTTATTTTCTTCAATGAGAGTCAAATGATAAATCCTTGAAATTTGCCACAAGATTCAGTGGAATGAATGAAATCAAGATGATGTTAAAAGACTCGCGTGCGTACACAGACAAACAAATATATATATATGTATATATATATATATATATATATATATATATATATATATATATATATATATATATATATAAGACATTGATGCGTACACAAACAAACAAATATATATATATATATATATATATATATATATATATATATATATATATATATATATATATATATATATATATATATATATATATATATGTGCGTACACAAACAAACAATATATATATATATATATATATATATATATATATATATATATATATATATATTATAAGATGCGTGCGTACACAAACAAACAATATATATATATATATATATATATATATATATATATATATATATATATATATATATATATATATATATATATCACAGGAAAAGTAGGTAACATTACCGATTTCGCGTCATTTAGTTAAGACAACCTCAAGAAGATGGATACAAATTGGTAATCATTTTCATTGCCATTGCGTCAGTACAAACAAACGTACAAACCTTATATATCACGTAGAGTGAGTACCTATCAACAAATCTTGTTTTTCGCATGAAGGTAGAGCTCCTTTTTTTCCTCAACAATGCTCCTTTTTTTTATTACCTTAGTAACTGTACTGTAAATGTTTACCCTTGTGTATCCGCCTTCTTGAAGATGTCTTAACTAAATAAGGAAGAACCAGTCATGATTTATAACCTGTGCTTCATTTATCACTGTGTTACTTTGCATCTTCTCATCACGTGGTTCTGTGATTTATCGCATATATATATATATATATATATATATATATATATATATATATATATATATATATATATATATATATATATATATATATATATATATATATATATTTATATATATGTATATATATATTTATATATATGAATATATATATATATATATATATATATATATATATATATATATATATATATATATATATATATATATATATATAGATTTATATATAAAACTGAGTAAACAAGGGCTGTTGTCCATAGAATTCATCATACCGAATTTAGTTCTGGAAGGATGTAAACCCAACATTTCTTTAAATGTAGAGACGATGGAAAGTCGAGAGTACAGAGGCCAAAAATCTTGTCAAATAGTTTCGTTTATCCTAAATATTTCCGAAAAAAAACAAAGGTCCCACAGAAAGATTCCAGAAAATGCACAGACGATTTAATGGAGTCTAGGGCCGCTGGGTTTATGACAAAAGCCTTATTAAGGTTTTCTACTAAATTTTTGCTCCTTATTCAACTGCCATGTCAGAATATTTGAAACGACAACGTTCATATTATGTGGGACGGAAAAATGTACCCGTGAGTAGCGGAAGTTTTTAAGATGTCTCCCAGTTGTAAAAAAAAAAAAAAAGAAATGTATTCATTATTCTTCTCCTTATTCTTTTCGTACAATAGTGTATACAGCATAAAAAGGCTTAAAAATTTTTTGCTCTTCAGCCTTTCGATAAGCATCACCTTTATTTTACATACAACTAGCGAGTATCCGTTAACCTGAAAATCTCCTGCACACAAGGAATCCTTTGCTAATAATAATAATAGTAATGATAGCAATAATCTATTATTTTTCCCTAAGTGCCTTAAATAAAAACATCTATAATAATAAAATCCTATTTAATCTCTCTTGTCTGTCCGCCTCGAGTGGGGGAGGGGTAGGTAGTGGATCGGGAGGGTAGGGGAGACATGACACATCCACCCTCCTCCTGCAAACCTGTTTGTCCGCCCCGGGTGGGGCGAAGCAGGAAGGGGAGACATGACACATCCACCCTTCTCCTGCAAACCTGTTTGTCCCCCCCGGGTGGGGCGGGGTAGATAAGGGACAGAGAGGGTAGGGGAGACATGACGGGCAGCCCCGGGTTCCAGCGTAGCGTAGCGCGTGCCATGAAGCTCGTATTTAAATAATAACCACTTCAGGTAAGATTTCCGGAATGTTGGTTCACTTCCCTCATGTTCTCGCCCATAAATTTCGTCTAGATAATTAAAGTTATATCATGATAATGTCTTACCTCAACCGATGGGGATATAATTTCAGTTGTGCGTGTCTGTCTGTCTGTTACCAATTTCACTATTTACTATTTACAGTTTTTCGCTTTCCCTGAAGGATTCTCTATGTTCCGGTATATAACTGATTGAATTTCGGTTTGCATCATCGTTAGATCCACAATCAAACGTTATATCGTCTAGCTTGTTGTTATTGTCGCAAATGTATATCAGAGAAAATGACAGCTGCCTATTGCCCGTAAAAAAAAAAAAATTACCCCCTATTTTTCATAAATGACAGCTCGAATGAAGCAGAGCATTTTAGTAACTTCCTAATCACGTTGACAGAAATTTACAGTCAGTGATTGACATTTCTACCTTTCTTTGGTTTTCTGTAAAGAAAACTATTGTGCCGGCTTTGTCTGTCCGTCTGCACTTTTTTCTGTCCGCACTTTTTCTGTCCACCCTCAGATCTTAAAAATTACTGAGGCTAAAGAGCTGCAAACTGGTATGTTGATCATCCACCCTCCAGTCATCAGACATACCAAATGGCAGCCCTCTAGTCTTAGTAGTCTTTATTTTATTTAAGGTTAAAATTAGCCATAATCGTGCGTCTGGCAACGATATGGGACAGGCCACCACCAGACCGGACAGTGGTTAAAGTTTCATGGGCCGCTGCTCATACAGCATTATACCGAGACCACCGAAAGGTAGAGTTATTTTCGGTGGCCATGATTATACGCTGTAGCGGCTGTACAGAAAACTCGATTGCGCCGAAAAAACTTCGCCGCATTTTTTACTTGTTTTTATTTAACGTCGAAATTTCGTCTCCGGCTTTCTGGACCAGCGAACTTTACTACGTATTTGTTCTTCTGGCATTTAGTTTTTGTCACACGGAAGATTATGCATAATGCACAAAACCTTGCAAGCTCTTATTCAGGTTATTCAAAGAATAAACAAACACAGTTGTCAAACTTAGACAAATCATGTTTAGTACATACGATGCTGATCATTCTCCATTTAAAATGAAATACCTTGAGAACCTAATCTGTCTTAACCCTAGTATTATCCGGTAGTGCATATAATAGCTGTCCGCTGCAATCAGAGATCCTAGTCTCCTTTGTTACTCTTTCATCCTTTCGTTGGCTGTTAAATGAAAGTAATTACTAACATAAATACTGTACAAACTTGCAATGATACTAAAAAAAAAAAAAGCTTTATTATATTATCTTTTCCCATTCTCCTGTAAATGGACGGAATGTTCTACCTGGCTCTACTATTCAATAAAGTTTGCGAACTTTCCTTTAACATGAACAAATCTCCAGGCTGACAGAGAGAGAGAGAGAGAGAGAGAGAGAGAGAGAGAGAGAGAGAGAGAGAGAGAGAGAGGGGGACTCTTATCAACTTATCTAGGTTAAGGAAGCTAAACAAGAAAATAATTCACGAATTATTAAAAAAGATGCACTGACACCCTTCCGCCGTCATATAGCAGTGCGGAATAATTGTCCCAACCAAGACACACAAACAAACGAGTGTAATATACGCGAAGTCTCCTCTGCGTTGAGATTAAAGCAATATCTTGCGCATCTTAATGCTAACACTCAGCAATTCATTAGGACGACTTACTCGACCGACTTTATGGCTGCTAATTCCTTGGATCAGCGTTGCCAGAGCCTCTGTCTACAAGGTATCAAGTCTTGGGAAGCTGCGTGTGAATTTTCCAAGCTTATTTGCCAAATACAGCGATTTTATCTTTATTCACAGTTACAAATACTTCTTTAAAAATGGGAAAACACCATTTGGAGTCATTTTTGGAATTTTAATATTAAAACATGAGAAGGCTATAGCTGATTAAAATGGTACTTACCTGGCAACGTTGCTCTTCGTGTCCCATGACGGTGGACACATAAGCTGCGATCTAGACAGACAGGAATTATGTTGTTACTGCAACGAACATTATCGGTGCCATCTTTAGGGAGTAATGTAAACCGCGTCAGCATCAGAAGAAGTAATAGCAGTGTTTTTCCTATAATTAGCGATGATATCTCTCCCATTTATAGGATTTGGGCTGTTTAGCTGATATTTTCGTTGCTTATACAAACTTGCGCTAAAGGTAAGGGGAAGGGGGGGAGAGAGAGAGAGAGAGAGAGAGAGAGAGAGAGAGAGAGAGAGAGAGAGAGAGAGAGAGAGAGAGAATTAATCCAAAGTCCCATGTCCTCTCCATTAAAGAGATGGGGTTGCCGTCGCCCAAGGGAGAAAGACTTTTGGACACTATCACTTATTTACTCTTTTATTTATTTTTTAACAGACTTAAGTGCTTGATAAATTCAATGTATTGCCCGTCCTTATTAGCGAGGCAAAAGCATACGCAAATAAGAAATCTAAAAGGTGAGGAAAAATTCGATGTGTATTAGATTAAAATCAATATTTTTGACAGTATTGTACCAGATATTTAGTATAATTTTCATATTTATCATTATAATTGTTATAAAATCAGTATTCGTATCAAAGGTCGTATTTATTACATTTTTCTTACTTGTCATTAACGCTTGTGCCAAACCGTCTCATCTGCTCTTTATATTATGCCCTTCACTTCTAGACTTTGGAATTCCTTGTCTTCCTTCGCTGCCTGGGTCATTTAGCCTCCCATTTCTTGCAACGGCCGAACTTGATTTGGACAATTATGCCTGTCTCGGTTCCCCCACTACTGGAAAAATGGAAAGAAAGACTCCCTGTTATAACTTCACCAGGTCACTTTATTTATTTCTTCAAAGGTAGACATAAATCTCATATTTCATAATTTTATATAATTTTATAATCACCAACGTGAAATTTGGGTACTGAGCTTACAGCAGGGGCTTGTTGGATTTCCTTATTTATCACGGCTGACTTTAATGGCAACGCATCCTCAAATCTTTATCGGTGCCCACCAGAAACTAATTATTTGGTAGGGTCACCTATAGATCACATACCCCAGCTAATGGCAATCCCTGTAGGCACATACAGTACTTGTTTTCATCCAAGTCTATTTGCGCATGAGCTCGTATTTTAACAAAATATCCAGAGAACGGCCGAACAGACTGAGTTGGATTTTGGCTGAAACGTTCATAGAGTGCCTCCCTCCAGGTCAGCATTCTGGTGGCAATCAGTCAAGATTTGGATATCTTGGTTTCGATATCTTGATGTTCACTAAAAGATTATTTTTCACACTTAATCACCAAGAGGTCACCGCGTTTCGTCAAAATCTGTTTTCTAGTTTGTATGTTATCCTGCGAACGGAAAGAGAGGGTGAGAGAAACAGAAAGACAGACAAACTGACGGAGACAAAATCATAGACAGACGGACAGATAGAACCAAAATCATAACCTCATTGACAGGAGGTAAAGATTCTCAACGCCCGGAAAACGTAAGAAATTTCGGGGACATTAAAACTAAACGGTAGACAGAAAGAGGAAGTCGGATGGAGTATCAGATTCTTTGTGAGCGATTCGAAATCTGGGAAGAAATACAGAAATAAACCCTCGCTTCGCCCCCCCCCACCACCAGTAACCTTTTACGAAAGATCAGTATATTTCATAGACAAACGAGCAGAAAGAGAGACGTATGGATGTCAACGATCCTAAGGATATTTCAAAATCTGCTTACTTCTATCTGCTGTTTATTCATACAACAATAGGGAAAATGTCAGACGAACGGAAAATGAATGAAAATCCAATATAATATTCATAAGTGGCGCATACATCACTGAGCATCCGCAGAGGAAATCCAGATATGTATTTAAGACCGACTATCCCTCAGCCTCTATCCACTACCCCCACCCCCTCCTTCTCCGCACTCCTATTTCTCAATCCTCCATCCTCCACCTCCTCCTCCTCCTCCTCCTCCTCCTCCTCCTCCTCCTCCTCCTCCTCCCCTCCCCCTCCCCTCCCCCCCCCCCTCCCCTCCTCCTCCTCCTCCTCCTCCTCCTCCTCCTCCTCCTCCTCCTCCTCCTCCTCCGAGTTATGGCAGGAAGGAGAATCGGAATCTGTCGGAAATGATGAAGCGCCTCAAGTTTTCAAGTTTTGGAGCCATCAATAACGGAGAGGGGTAAGGAAGCTAACACGACACCATTGATAAATAGATATGGCTCACCCCCGGGCTCCGTCTTCTTGTTCTCCCATTTTTCCCCTTTTCAGTTCGCGTCGTCGTTTACCGCTGCTGCCACTTCTTTACCTTCTGCTTCTTTTTTTTCTATATTGCGATTGCCTCCTCCGCTTTCCCTAACTCCTATTTTACTTTTCCTTATTCTGTATTTGATTACCGTTTTCTCTTTGTGTACCCTATTTTTCCCCTAGAATTCTTCGCCATTTTCTGATTACTATTCTCTTTCTTTATACTCATATCCTGCTACTGTTCTTTCAAGTTTTTCCAGTTACCTTCTTTTCTTTCTCTTCTGTGTCCTTTTGATCCTAGCTGAAACCCAAGCAAAAACGAAATACATTAAAGGAAATACGGAAAACTCGTGATTCCCTTTCACGTGGAAATAGTCTTTTACTGCCTCCGGCGCAAGTAATTGGACGTTGAAATATTTTATTTTCATTGCAATTTTATTATCGCGTGCGCTCTTTCTTCAGCAATCTTCAGTCAACTCAAATTTAGGATTTTGGAGTCAGTGTGGCCCGCGCTACAGATGGCTATATGGATACACTCAAGTGCATCCTCAATGCACCTTTTTATTAAATTTTCTATTTACCAGTTTACTGTCTGCATATTCAACTTTGCTGATGTTATATTCCATTATTATTGTCGTCTCCAAAAGTTTTGATTGATCGTTTTGTGTTATTTCCTTTCCATTTTCCAACCCTGGAAAAACACACCTGTTTGATTTTGAGATTTTCTTGTTCACACGTTAAACTTGTTTGTCGCCGTTCCGTATGATCATCGATATGTTCTGACATTAATCTCTGTTGCTTGCATTGTTCAGTAAATACTATTAGAGCCAAAACTTTGTTATTTTGATCTCTAACCATGAGTTCTCATATCAGGGCGTTGAAGCCAAATTTTCTGTTTATTGTTGTTATCGTTTTCATATTCAGTAGTTTGGCACTGTCAATTTTGTTGCTTAAAGTTATTTTCTCACCTTCAGAAATTAAGCACCATCATTAATATTTTTCCCCACCATCTAAATAAACATCAACTTAAGTCCTCTTTATTCATTTTTATTTTCATTTCCGTGTTCATAGATTAAGATATGCTTTTTCTACTCTTCTTACAAAATATTTTCATGTTCAGAAGTTAAAATTTATTTTATCTATTTTCTTAAGCTTCTAAATTTTTTCATACTCTCATTGCTTGCTGGTATTGCCATGAAGATTCCTCTAGCACAAAATCTTTGTCGTCCAAAAACTTGTGCAATAGTAGAAACCTGAGAGAAAATTTGAACAAAAGTAAGATTAAAAGGGTAAATGGAAACCAGGAGATGGAACAATGAAGGTTAGCATGGATGTTTTGAGAAAAGAAGTAGTTGATTCGAACAGGTATTTGTGTATAAACAAATCAGAAGAGGGTACGACGAAAGAAGAGGTATATACATCACAGAGTAGGTGAAGCAAGGAAGGTAGCAGGATGTGCAAAAAAAAAGGGAGGGAGAAAACTTTAGCGTCTGTGGAATCAAAGATTGAAATGCACTTAGGAAGTGTTGAGACAAGTCTCCTTTATAGAAATAAAATGTGAGTGATGAATTCTTTGTGTAAAATATAGGGTATAAGAAGAACAGAAAATCAGAAAAATGTGGAGGCACACCGAATGAGTAAAGAGGTAATGTAAGCGAAAGAATGTATCAAAGTGTCGTGAGGTGGTTCTGTCGTATGGAGAGAATGGAGGATGATAGGCAGGTGAAAATAACGTACAATTCAGAGGTGCACGGAGGAGTAAGGAGAAGATATAAAATATCATGGTCAGGTGGCGTGGAATGGGTTTTGGAAAGAAAAGCCCTCAATTTCCAGTGAGTATGTGTGTGTGTGTGTACTGTATGTGTAAAAGCTGGAGAAACTTTGTGTAGAGATGAAATGACTAATGTGAATGTTTTCTAAACAAAATGTTCAACCATAATTCAGCTATTATTGTATGAATTTGGCAGTGAGCAATTTCTTGTCTTTTCTCAGGACCCATTCCTTGTTAGAAAAAATTACTTAAATTTAAATACACCCACGTACACATACATAAACAGTTTTATACAACACACATGCACACACACACACACACACACACACACACACATATATATATATATATATATATATATATATATATATATATATATATATATATATATATATATATATATGTGTGTGTGTGTGTGTGTGTGTGTGTGTCAAACCCACACATAAACAGATGTATGCTGTCTGATAGGTTATATGATAGTTTGGTGCGTATACATACATACATACATAATACATATATATGTATATATATGCAAAATGTATATATGTATATAAACTGTGACAGCATATCTGTTTGTGAGTGGGCTTGCCAGCCTCTCAAAACCACATTCTGTCAAGGTTCACTAATTGTTTCAGACAAATAATCGTCCTAAGCTTCCTTCCCAAGTATTTCGTGAGCGACGTTTATTTTGAATTTTACTCCATCAACACTCTCTCTCTCTCTCTCTCTCTCTCTCTCTCTCTCTCTCTCTCTCTCTCTCTCTCTCTCTCTGTCACACGTAATCTTTTTTGTTATCCTTTTACATTCTTCATATATTTGTACAACCAAAGATTGTCAGAGTGACTGACAAATATCTTTGCAAGTAAATGACCGATATTGGGTTATTATAATTTATACACCCAAATGTAATTCATTCATTCTCATGGTGGTTTTAATTCTCTGTCATAACTTGGTTTTTATTACTTTGTTGCAAGCATTTACAAACTTTCTTAACCTCTAAACTGTAAGGTTATTTATTGCTCCTATCTTAGCATCCTCAAATACTCAAATAATAAACTTTATAGGACACCCAATTTTAACATCTTCGATTTCTTTTTGTTTAGCTCATGGTTTATTTTAATGAGGTTGTTATACTTTAAATCCGTTCTGATTTCGAGCTATTTGTGTCTAAGTTTCACCTTGATTAGGGCACAATTAAATGGACAATTGTTCGCATCAGTAATTATTGTTTTGTTATTTGACACCATAGAGGACGGTTTCATAAAATAAGAAGGTAGTGTCAAACAAACTTCGCGTACTTTTTGTCTTTTTAGACTTCATTTGATGTTTCAGGCACTTGAAATTTCGAGTTATTATCGATTAAAACGTAAAAAATAAATAAATAAATAAATAAATAAAATTTTTTAAAATCCCCATAACTTTTCATTTTAAACTTCTCATGTACACGAAACATTTGTTCCGTGATTTTGCTTCTGAATCGAATTTTATTGTTCCAAAAGAAATATACCACTTTTCATCTGGTGCAAAGCAAAGGAAAATTTTGTTATTGTTAAATCAGTAACGAATATCTCCTAGAATATAAAAGAAAGGATTATTTTCGTTTATCTTGAACAATAGCTCCGTAATTTTCCCATTACTAGTTAAAAGTGAGGTAAGCGTTTATTCAAAGTGAAATGAGACATCTCATTATTTAACTACCAGGATGGCCTAAATCGCAACACCTGATCCTAAAGAGTGTTTTCATGCAACTGATTTATAAGAATGAAAGGCAAAGGTTATAGAATAATGCCTTCTCTCCAATAGGAAACAAGCCATTTTGACCTTAATTGTACAGGATATACTATTTTCGCTTACGTCAGATAATGAGCTGCATACGCAGGATATTTTCATAAGTCTTTTTAAGAGAACAAACTGAGGTTAGTTTGCAAATTAAACCTCTCAAGAGAGTGTCCCAGTCCAGAAGCGAATGGTACGAAGAGAGAACAAAGTTGTCGGATCTCGTATTCACAGTTCCCGTCCTCTATCTCTGTAACAGCGTAACCTGTGAGTACAAGGGAGAGTGTCATCAGCATACTTTGCATTGGTTTTGAAGAATAATAATAATAATAATAATAATAATAATAATAATAATAATAATAATAATAATAATAATAGTTCCAGGACTCATGCAGAAGAGTGTGCTACTAGAAACAGAGCACATAGTGAAAAAAGTGATGGATTCCTAAGCTCTTAGGAGGCAGGATGCAACCCGGAACCCCACACTATAAAAAAACACCCAGTTGAATAGGATGACTGTGATAAAAAAAAAATATATATACATAATAATATATATATATATATATATATATATATATATATATATATATATATAATAATAATAATAATAATAATAATAGAAACATGAACAAAGGCCAATGACCATGCAACAGAATCGAATTAACTCTAACTGGAAGGTAAAGTTTGGTTCACTAATCCATGAAGAAGAATCATCTTTGGAAAGCCTTACTAGGTATAAGGACATTAATCCCTACGAGAATGCATAATTTCCGTATAAATCTGAAGAGGCTGTTCTGAACAGCGTGTGTATCACCTGAAGACGGAGCCAGATGGTTAAAAGCTTACTTAGCAAGGTTTGCAACATGATGCAAACACGAAATACTATTATTTATTTGTAATAAATCTGAGAACTTCATTTATTGGGGAGTAGATTTATAACGATAAAAGTTACCTTTCTATATCTATAAATGGGCAAAAAGAAAAAAAATTATTTTCATTTTACTGTATATATTCTATTCACGGCTGTGTCACTTTAGTTCTAGAAGAGTAGCAGGACAACAACACTTCTTTTTTTTTACAGAGACTTTATGTGCAGTTTTGAGCTTAATCTGTTCTACGGAGTTTATTTATATAAAATTCTTATATTTAAAGACTTTCATGCTGATTCTCCTAATTCACTAATTAAACATCCGTAGTTTTATACCATTTAGAAATTAACATGAATAGTATTGTATCTTGTTTCACTTTGTAACAAAATAAACGATAATCACTCAGTCAGTTCAGACAACTAACTTTGAACTTTTGATCATTAATGACAAAAATGACAGATCTTCAATGACTGGAATTTTCATTTTGTAAAGAATGAAACTTTGTCTTGCTTACGTACATTTATTTTCTGAAACTATGATGATGCTGCTTTACAGTTTTAGGGGAGGCTTTTGATGTTTACCATTTATATTTATATTGGGGTACATTCAACAACTTACGTTTTGCCACTTCTCAAGAGGAGAAATGATTCCTCCCTGGTCTCTTTCTACCCTTCTACCTAACTTCATCCTAAACCATGGAATCGTCCAGCACACCCTTCCGGTCAAATATCCTGTCGCAGAGGCATCTTGATTCAGCACGGCGTCCAATCATTTCTTGCAGACGCGCATCTTTAGTTTCCTGTCGCATCACAGATGCATCTCCGGACCCACATTCAATGAGGTTCTTACGCAAGAATTCTTGCCAGACACCTTGACTGAGCACGGCGTCCGTTTCCTGCTGACGATACAAGAGTTATCGTTAACTTTCCACTGCGAATGTTATCAGGAATTATTTTCTGATGTGTTTAATTTTTTTTCATCATAAAGGAGAGTACTGGATAAAGAGAAAGGAAAAACATTAGTCTTAGAAGCAATTTCTGCCTTATTTAGATGACAATTTTGGGTGAAATTAAGAGCGGCACAAAATATCAAGCAAAGGCGAGAACCAGGTCACGAAGAGGTCTGAAAAGGTAAGATTTTTGAATAGGTAGAATGAGAAGAATGGAAAACGCAAGAGAGAGAGAGAATAGATCCCCAGGGGATACCACTAGAGACAGGGAGACGGTAAGGTGTATCATAAATCATAACTATACTAGACTAATCAGTTAAGCTTGTAGTAAGATTACGGACAAATGGGAAGCTACAGACGGGGATTTATAAGACTGAGAAATATCAAGAGCAATGACACAAGATTTCCCAGTGTTCCCGAGAGAGGATGGCCAACTGTAAGTAAGGCAGGAAGGGATCTTCCCTCTACTGATGATCAGAGTAGGCTTCAGTTAACTAGGCGTTTTCCTAGGTGAGCACTAGGCTGAACTTAGAATCTTCAACCAAAGCAGATGACCAAAAGAACAATCATTGAAGTGGTGTTAAAGGTTACCTCCATTGGAAAAGAGGCTGTTTAAAATTGTGCTGTTAATGGAAATTTAGGATAAGATGAGTAAGATCCAGTATAATATGGGGAACTTCAACAGCAAATTCCATGAAAACCTTGGGGAAGGGCACTTTAAGGTCTACGTACCTTTCTCGTTTTCTGGCTCGAGTATTCCATACCCTGTGCAGAGGTAGACTGAATTCATCTAGATAGGAGTTTATGGTAAAGATGAAACTACGATGAGAATGACTTGATCATAAGGGGAAACGGTAATATTGTCTTTATATAGGAAAAAATATGTACATTACATAAATGTTTACATTTATTCGTGTAAGCTAATGTGTTTTCAAAGAAACGTTTTAATGATCACCCTTCTACATCAGGCACAATTCTGCATTGGGAAGGGGTCGCCAACGAGATGGTTCATTTGGAAAGCAATTCCCTTAAAGAATACATGTGCTATTCCTGTATGTGCTTGGGTATGCATGTGTTTACATATGTGAACATGTTTTCGCATGTATAAGTAAGGATATACACTGTGATGTTGAGGTGACCAACCAAAACAGAAGTAATTAATTTTCACAATAACAAACAAAAATCAGATGATAGTAATAATAATATAAAACACAACACGTATTCATATATCTATTTTTCTGTGTAAAACAGATAATCTATTCGTAGTGAACTCTGCTTTCTTTTTCAGATGTCGAACAAGAAAACGCAGCTGTGAAATTGATTAAATACTGACCTTATTAACATTTAATAATAATAATAATAATAATAATAATAATAATAATAATAATAATAAGAAGAAGAAGAAGAAGAAGAAGAAGAAGAAGAAGAAGAAGAAGAAGAAGAAGAAGAAGAAGAAGAAGAAGACCTAAATCAAAAAAGATGATACATTTTTATGCCCATCCTGCTTTCACTAATTATTCATTGCAAGGTTTAGGCTGTGATGAGCCTGTGTACTAGTGGAATATAATTAGTGTCAGTATTGGGCCTTTTTCCCTCTCACGTACCTGTACAACCTTTGGAACTAATTTCTTTGTCCCAGATTCTGCAGCTTACATCCTCCAAGGCGCAGGTAACCAGTGGCGACATAGTTACAGTAGTTTAAGTCATTGTAATCTTCACAGACTCATTGAGCTTAATCTTTAGCCACATTGTAACTGTGGATCTTTCTCTTGAACTTTAGTCCATCACTTGGATTGTAAATATCCTGCATATATGAAAATTCATTGGCGCGAGAGAGAGAGAGAGAGAGAGAGAGAGAGAGAGAGAGAGAGAGAGAGAGAGAGAGAGAGAGTTGTTTGTGTAAATGTCGCTTGGTGTGCGAGAGACCTCTCGAATGCGTTTTCTTGTCCTGGAATGGCAAATTTGTCAAGAAGAAGAACGCAGCTTCTCCCATTTCGAGCTGACCCTCTGTCATCAAAAACGTTGTGCATCTTTTCCCTCAATATTGTTTGTCTTGTTTTTTATACTTCTCTTATATACCAGCTCGGAAAGACAGCCAATACGGACTCTTCCGTCGTCCTCCAAAGATGAAACTGCGAATAACGAAGAGTTTACAGCTGTTTTAAGTGCTCCTCCCATCACCCGAGACAATTACCGATAAATTTACAGCCAACCTTCGCGCCAGATCCCCTGCCGAAATCGCCGTTTTAATCATCATTAATCAATAAAAAGCCATTGAAAAGAACCGGCGTAGGCATCCCTTCATCATCTCCTTTATGGTGCAAATATTAAAATGGATTTTCAGGCAGTTCATTATAGGTCGCTGCCGTACTAAAGAGAGGACATAAAATCTATTAAACAGAAGAAAGTCGCTGCTAAAAGATTGAGGCTCAAAATATAATTAAGTCTCTCTCTCTCTCTCTCTCTCTCTCTCTCTCTCTCTCTCTCTCTCTCTCTCTCTCTCTCTACACACACACACACACACACACACACACACACACACACACACACACACACACACTTCTTCTTCTTCTTCTTCTTCTTCTTCTTCCTCTTCTTCTTCTTCTTCTTCTTCTTCTTCTTCTTCTTCTTCTTCTTCTTCTTCTTCTTCTTCTTCTTCTTCTTCTCATTGGTAGAGAAATGGCCTAGAAAAAAGAGAACGACATCGTTAATCAAGGTATGCTTATTTAATGTAAATGTCTCATGATAAAACCAGAAGCAATGCACTATCAAACAATAAAAAGGATAAAGAAAGCAATGGACGATGCAGACCAAAGCAAGTTCTATATTCTAAAAAAAATGCATCTTGGCCTCTGTATTGTATATCACATTAAACTGCCATTCATCTTCACCTTTATTTTCACCAAATAATGATTAGATATACCTCCAGCCACTCCTCTTCTCACCATTGCGTCCATCAACTTGCTCTTCCATGGGCTCTGTTGTACCACCAAATCTATCGAACTCTCTACCTTGCCATTTTCTTTTTCACAAGTATCCTTACGAACATTCTTCTTTAATAAACATGCGTTTACAAGAGTGAAGCCCATTTCCAAACACATTTACTCATTTCACTTATTTCAGGAACTCTCTTCCTACCAACGTTGCCATCCCTTTCTATGACACCTAAATTTGCATCCAAACAATATAGGGTCTTCTCGTCCCTACATACACTGCCCTTTCACGTTTGTCTCTCTAAGTGTCGAGACTTTCAGCTATTCCCATCTAAGCAAATCAAATATGTTTAATGTCTTGTCTTCTTACATCATCCATACAGAGACCCGTTATATTGTTCTCTCTCTAATTTTTTTATTTTTACATTATTGTATGTTTCGGGATGCAGATCCAACCCACCCCCCCAAGCTATTTAATGGCTTTCACACCCCACAAAGTTCGTAATATTTTCTTTTCCTTGCTTCCCACAACACTGAAAAGTGCGGTTGTCACTGGCCTCAGGAGACGAGGCTTTAATATTTCCTCCCATCAAGTGGTCTTTTTTTGAGAGTTCCTCTGCCCTGACGTATATAATATTGATACATCAAAGAGCTGGTAGTTTATATATATATATATATATATATATATTATATATATATATATATATATATATATATATATATATATATATATATATATATATATATATATATATGTGTGTGTGTGTGTGTGTGTATATGTAACTATGTGTGTGAAATGTTTTCTGTTAAAACAGAATTCCATCAAATATAAAGAGCCCATAAAAACGGTTTTACTGGCAAATCACTCCCCCAGAGATTAATACAGCATAAACGTTCAGTTAGGTACGGACAACAGCTCAGCTATTTTTAACCATATAAATAACCATAATCACAGAATAAACTGGAATTTGTCTCATATGATTTATAGAAGCAACTGTCTGTTCAAAAGCCAGATGGTGGAATCAGCTTTGATTAAAGAAAGAAATACGGTGAACCTTTCAAAAGGCGCCTGGAATATATCCAGATATTATAGGTAAAATCTTCCTCCAACCACCGATTAAGAAGATTAAAGAGAAATTGTCAACTGGAGTGATGTAATGGCTGACCTATGGACCTTCTGGTATAAATACCGCTTTTTTGTAACTTTTTCTCATTTACTATTTAACTGATGAGAGAGACAGTTGGTCTCTGAAATATAGCATTTACTTTCTACACTTTGGCATTTTTATGGGATCCTCATATTTGATATATAAATATATAATTTATATATATATATATATATATATATATATATATATATATATATATATGTGTGTATATATATATATATATATATATATATATATATATATATATATATATATATATATTGTGTGTGTGTGCATATAAATACATATATATATATGAATATGTGTGAATATATATATATATATATATATATATATATATATATATATATATATGTATGTATATTTAATCGGACTTTGTTCAGGATGAGCATCAGAAATCTTTGGCAGCAGGATGATATGGTTAAGGCGTTGATTAGTCCATGAATGAAGCAAATGTACAGTTGATGTTGATGGAGTCATGTCAGCTGTATTTGCAGTAAATAGTTTGGTACCAAAGTAAAATGTTATGTCACCCTTGCTTTCTGCCTTTCTCAAGAATTCTGTGATTAAAATAAAAGTGGTCCGAGATATAAATAGTTTAGATTGGTATAACGATGAAAAGTTGACCGACTTAAAATGTCCAGATGATACTGCTTTGATCAACAAAACAGTACAAGATTTGCATAACCTGTTGATTAGAGGTCTTTGAATATCTAGAGACTTGAGATCAAATGTAAATCTAAGAAAACAGAATTAATGAGGACAGAGTATATATGTAAAGGAATGAAATAACACTAGACCAAAAAAGGTTAATGAGATATCGTCTCAAATATTTAGGAACAATGATAATCAGCACAGGTTCTCTTGAGTTAAATTCAATGGAATAATAAAAGGTAAATCAAACAGAATGAAACTGCATGAGGGAGTAAGATAATACATTATATTCTAATGTTTAGTTTGTTGGTAAGTTTTAGAAGATTTTGGTTTTTTTTTCAGTCAGTAATAATACTTTCTCTTTGGTATTTTTTTTCACGTTCTAACTTTATGATGGAGAATTCTTTTGTATCCTTCAAAAGTTTTTTCATGTTATCTCAGAATTTTGACTTTACTTTTAAATTTTGCTTCGTCTTCTTTAATCTATTATTCTCTTCATCCAGACACTTACAATTCTGTGCCAGCATTTCTCTTTGCTGCTCTGAATCTTCTATTTTCTTCTATTTTAATTTACCGTTCATTAAATCAATCCCTTGTTTCTTTGTTAACGCCTCCCTAACCCTCAGTTCGTCTCAGAATTTAAGATTGTCTTCCATTTCGTTTAAGTTATCATACCTCCCAGACTGTTCTTCATCTTCCAGCTAGAGTTGACTGAACATCTGAATAAGAATTTCAGTTTCCGAATTAAGCAACTCCTGCTTATCTTCTAAATCCTTGTCAGTCTTTTCTGCATTGCCTTGGTCTTCCTCCCAACATCTTTCATTCTGGTCCAGCATATCTTTGTTCTCTTCCAAGTTTTTTCTCTTCTCATCGACGGATGGTCTCTTGTTGGTCAGTATTTCATATGTTGTTTTTAACAAAGATCTTTCACATTCACAATTGATCCCTGATCCTCATTTTCCTGCCGAGAGCGACAAGATTTGCTGAGCAGCAGCACCAATATGCAGTAAATGTGCCTCGCTGGTCGAACTTCTCAGTTCCAGAGGTCCTTTATTCCTCACACCGTTGAACTGTGGAACTGTCTCCCTGAGGATGTTGTGCAATTGGAACTTCAAAGGTTCAAGCGAAGATGCAGCGCATTACTACCCTAAAACAAATCTCATTGTATTTTAATAATTTGTTACAATTTTATCTATTTGTTTATTAATTTGTTCATTTATTTTATCTTTTCTAATAACTGATTTCTTCTTTCTGTATTTCCTATTATCTTCTGTTACTCTTTTGAAATGAATATATTCTTTGGAAGCTAGAATTTTAGGTCAATAGCCCCTGTGGGCTTGTTCCATAAGAATAGGGTTCATGTTCTGAATAATAATAATAACGTTTGAATTTATATCCTCCATTAAATCAATCACTAGTTACTTGACTGGCTCATCCTTATTTCATTTAGATACTTTTTTTAGAAGGCCTTAATCTCATTTGCATATTCTTTAAAGGTCTTAATACATTGTCTCAGCGACGCATTTGACTGAAATGACCTGTTTGCTATAATTAAATGTTGATAATTTTAAGACAGGTTAAGAAATTCTAAGTGGTTTGCGACGATTAGTAAATAACAATACGAATAGCTAATTGCTAAACTGTTACACTGTTCTAATAATAGGAGTTTATTTGGTATGAACTGGGAAGTACTTGATGTGTACTTAAAAGTGGGGGAAGTGTTTTTGTGCCTGAGAGTGTGGAGTAAACTGCTGTAGTTCGATTTTCTGAAGGGATGAGAAGCTTCTCTGCTCACTTTCTTTCATTTCACAGGATGCTGCAGTTCATTGCTCCTGTTTGCTATTTAGCGATTTTGTTGGTAACTTGGTTTGGGAGGTGGATCTTTTGTTGTAACCATGTGTTGTGTTGATGAATAAATGTGGTTATGATTCTGTTTTAGCTGGTTACCTATGCCAGTCATTTATGTTATTGTTGTATGTGTAAGTATTGTTACTTTCCGTATCCCTGTTATTGAGTATACTGTATACAGTGAGACATAAATGTCCTCACTCCCCCTTGAGCTAACATATATATATATATATATATATATATATATATATATATATATATATATATATATATATATATATATATATATATATATATATATACATGTGTGTGTATGTATGTATATGTATATATATATATATATATATATATATATATATATATATATATATATGTGTGTGTGTGTGTGTGTGTGTGTGTATACGCATATGGATAGTACTCGAACATACAGATATTTGTCTTCGAACTGCCGTTAGGCTTTGAATATTCTGTTTGAAGAGAGTGAGGATTTGACCTATAAAGTTAATTAAAATTGATATGCTAGTTGCAAGTTGAAATTCTCTTCAGAAAACACAGAAGTCCAATGCTGCTCCGTACTTCCATTTTTAATCTTTGTTGATGATATTTCCTTGTTTTTAATCCGTGCGAATCTAGGCGTCTGCTCCTAGTGAATCATCTAACTTTCTTAGCTATGACCTACATCACATTTTCAAGCAAACCTCTTCTTCGAAATCCTAAGTAGAAACGTATACTTTTCAAGGAGCAACAAGTAGCAGTGCCTAAGCACGAGTAGTTTAGGAAAAGGAAATTACGTTGATTAAGTCTTGCACTAAAACAAAAGCAGAGAGAACGGTTTCATTCCAAGAACAATGAAGTAATGAAGTAGATTGCTCTGAGCAATGGGCCAAAAAGCTGAGAACTCGGAAAACAAAGAAGATTCTTTGTCTAAGGATGAAATGGAGAATCGATATTAAGGTAACGGCTTGAGATATTCAGGTAGCTACTGCTACTACTGTTCCTACTACTACTACTACTACTGCTCTAATATTATTATTATTATTATTATTATTATTATTATTATTATTGTGATAACAGCCATAACATCTGTATTAAAGCCTATTATATATAAACGCAATGGTCCTCAAGTTACGTTCGACAGTTATCTATATGGCAGTGTTGTAGAATTATGAATCTGCTCAATTTCTTCACGTGGACAAAATGCTAAGAATTTCAATAACTTTCGAACGTATCGACGCATGTGACTATCTAATAGCTAAGATAAGCACGATAGATATCTTGAAATAATAAAATCAATCTTTTTAGAAATACTGAAGGTCATCATTATGTAAATAAAACGGCAGATGTATATGCCCTGAATCTACAACTACACTGTCATCTCTTCAAACAGAGGTTGGAAAAGAGAACTGTTTTGCAGTGTCTGTGTGCTAACCAAATATCTCGAGGGGGGGAAGAATAGATCTGGATGAATCCGGGTGAACCCAGTCATAAGGTATTCTCCTTCAGGTGAATAATTTTCGGCGTGTATTAATGAAGATTTATGTTTCGATATCAAATATAAAACAACTACAGTACATTCACCCGCGTGATATCATTTATGCAGTAAAGTCAAGGGTGGAATAATGCTCTCTCTAGAGTGCTCTTGTTTATTTCCATTTTCTTCTTCACTTCTTCCTAAGCTCCCCCCAAACACCCTCTCTCTCAGCTGATCAAATGTTCCTTTCTGTCTCCCTACAAATACATGACTGACTGGAGGTGTTTTGCTCATATCATCTTGTTAACACGCCTAGATGCAAGACACAACAAGGACAATTTTCTATTCTGGACATCAGAGTTACAGTTGATGACCGAGTTTATTACATTTATTAGACAATGAATAAACATTAAGTTTATTTCTCGTAACCTTGCCACTATTAGTCCGGTCGTTGAGCTGAAAAAAGTGCACAACCCCCACACACACACACACAAAAAATAGTATCAAGATGAAACTTGGTCAGATTGACCAAATACTTGTATAAAGTCACCAGAAAAAAAAGCCCCATGATTCTGCCGTAGGGAAACCTGATTATTGACCCCTAATGCAAAAGGCAAAAATCTGATGACACCCAAAACGGATTGTGCTCATATGAAAGAAAATTTAATGCGATTCTTTTCCATCTTAACAGCCATGTCCGTACAGTAAAGTTGTTCTGAGTTATACCAGTTCACTCTTTTATGACAAATAAGTTTTGTATGTTGTGAAAAGATATGGACATGAATGAAAGTAAACGAGGGAAATACCGTGAAACCATTCTACGTTTAGTGCTGAGCAAAACATGAAACAGGACACAGAACATTCTGTATACATATAAAACAACATATTTTTGGCCAATAAAATGAAACATCGAAAAGGAGGCCATTCAAAAATGCTGCAAATGTTTTTCTGTCCTCCTCCTCATCAGATTCGTTGCTTGAGGTCCATTTAGCGCTTTCCAGTACCTGAAAATATGTTGAAAACTATAAGAATTTAGTGTTCATGTTTATGTTCTAAAGCCATTGTAACATGATTATCAAGACTTTTGGTTATGCAAGTACAATGTAAATAAATATTTTTCACAAACCTCCTTGTTATGACAGTCTTCGCCATGACATTCCCCACATGTTGCCACACAGCTAAGACCATAGGCTACTTCGTACATGAACATCTGTTTGATTTACACTGGTTTTCTGTAGATTTACATTTTCGTCTGACACCTTGCAGCGAAAATTCTGGTGCAACTTCCTTATCAGTCATAACTGGGGCTAAGCCACCATTCTTGACAAGCCAATCCCAATCTTCTGGCTTTAACTGAAAGTCTGCAGTTACAATCTGACGATGTGCACGAAAACCATGGCAATAAGCAGCTCTCTGGGTAGGTGGCATCTTTTAAGGCTCCGACATACCTTTGCTTACCATTTACATGTATTTTTTGTACCTGAAATATTAATTAAGAAGAAATTTAGAATAGCCAATTTTTCTAGATATACTTAATGTTATATAGATAAGCTATATTGTACTGACATTCACTCTTTTATTCCTTCTTGCTACGTATGAATCAAGGTAATGGTAATATTATGCACAATATTTTATTTAAGAGAAGTCTGAAGAGGTGTTTTCGATCGAAATTCTATAGGCTGTAGTATTAACTCTCACCTGAGTTTTGTCAGTATGTCGTCATCCTTATTTCCTCCATAAATGTTTCGAAAGACTGTTTCTGCCAAGCTTCCAATTTCATTTCGGTTTGCCAGGACATCATTCATTGTTTTGGAGATCTCTTTAAAGTTCATTAAATTTCTTCAGAATGTTAAGAAAACTTGATTTTCTTTTACCAAACGGTGCAGAAACCGAGTCACAACCGGACCATGCATGTGGAAACAGAGGGTACTCTCGGATAGGTTCTAATCTTGGTGAGATAATCTTCAGATTCCATCCTTTCTGCCCTCTTTCTTGAAAGAATATGTCTTCAGATTTGTTTTTCCAGTGGTAAAGTAACATAACTCAATGTCAGTGTTGTCCGTTATAACAACAACAGGCTTTGATTCATCTGAAGCAAGGTGTAATGCAATTGCAACAATTTGAGTGTCTGCAACACCATCACAATTGGTTACAGCTTTCCCATCATCTTTTAAATATCTTGAGATCAGATCAATAAATTGTGGCTTTTTTGGTGATTTGAAAGAAAACTATCTTGAGAAACTGGAACAGTGTTAGTTTCATTGATATCTATACCGTGATAATTCTTTCCATGTCCTGTTCGGCGCGGATGCTCATTTGACTTTGTTGTAGGATGTTTGTATCCGTCAAAAACAACGAAAACAGAACCATAGTGTCTGCGAAAATTAGACATAAAGCTGAGTCAATTCTTTAAATGCTGATACTTCCATCCACCGTGCTCTATGAAGAAGTGCTCCTCCATCAACTACATGCAAAGATGACTTGTCAATCTGGTTTTTCGAAATTGCCTCATCGTCACGCATTAAATGCTCGTCTTGATGCAGGTTTCTCAGGCTTCCGCATAAGACCACCCTTAAGAAATGAAAACCATCTTTAACAGCATGTACTTTGAAATATAGTTATTTTAGGGACATGATTGTTGAGATGAAAATGAATCACCAATAAATTACTTTTCAAATGAGCTATAAAACTTGCATTTTGCGTGCCACACAATTTTGACCGGATGGCAGCTGCCGCCATTTCGAATTTGGGGTAATAAACGAGGTTCCCCACGGAGGAATCAAGGGTCTTTTTTTGTGGGGGTGGGGCGGGTGACTGTATACAGATCTTTGGTTCATCTGACCAAGTTTTAACTTGATACTGTTTAAACTACCGGACTATATACGAAGTTAACGTAAGTCGTTTGAGTGAATTACTGAACAGTGAAAAACCTTTCCAGCTGCGTTTAGAAGCGATTCGAGCACCGAATTTTATTTTTATACTTTCTTACAGAAGTTGGTGAAAGTTGTTTTATGAATTGGTGGTTTTATAAAGGAAAAGGTAATTTTAGAAAAAAGATTCTAAAATTCGCCTGGGTCTTTAACAAGGTCATATGCCTAGAGCAGTTCATTCCCTCAAAAGACATACTGTAGATATTTCCTTACTAATTTTCGGTACCTGCATTGCAACACGGATGCTAAACAACCGAATGCATTAAGTTCTTCATCAGCTGTATAGAAATACTAGAGGCAATAGAATATAGGAAAAAAATGCTACGCAATTTTATTTTCGTAGAGAACGTAAGTCTGAATAATGGCTTCCCATGGGTCTAAACCCCAGGCATACCAGTTACGAGTATATATTTATATATATATAGATACCAATATATATATATATATATATATATATATATATATATATATATATATATATATATATATATATATATATATATATATATATATATATATACATACGAAAGGATAAAAGTATGAATTAGAAAGTAAGATCCTCATGAACAACATTCACACAGAAATCATCGAAAAATGTTTGATGTTAATTTAAATATAAACAAAACGAAGTTGTTAGCATAATGCAAAGAAATCATTAAAAAGGCTCCTGTAACAACATGTTTTTCTGAGCTTGTAATATAAAGAAGACGAGTAACGGATTTGACAACTATTCTTCTCTCTCGCTTCCATATTTACCCTTCAGTCTAGGTATACTAGCAACACTCTTACTTCCCATTTGTGTCTTTCAGCTCTTTCAATGTTTCTATTTTGTGTGCTTTTGTGGTGATATTCATTTTATTTATATTTTGCTGTGTCTCTGATAGCCATACACATTCAATGCTTTGTTCTCATTCACCATGTTTTGCAGATCTACATATTTGTCCTTTGTTAGCCCTAGTACGTTCATTAATATTTTATGACATGTCCTATATCAATGTTCTTGCTTATGCTTATGTATCATGCGCTTTGATTTCCTTTCATTTCCTGCTGTTTGGGGTTCGTTTCCTTTATTTTTCCATTTCCTTTCTATCTTCCAATTCCAACTGACTTTCTAATTCCCTATATTAACTTGTGTCCTGTTGTACTGCCTCATTCTTACTGCCTCTGCTCTCAGCAATGCCTCTTTTTTATATGACAGCCCTTTTTCCCTTTCACATTTTATGTTTGTCCTCTTCCCTTAGTTCTTTGTCTTTTCCGCTTTCTTCTCTTGTTAAATCCTTACTTATTCCTGTTTTCTTGATTGGATTTTATACATTTTTCAACTTCTTTGTGTCATTCAGAACTTCTCACGTACTTTTTTCTCTTTTTAGTCTTACTACAGTAGCTCTGAGCCTCCCATTTCTTCTTTTTTTTTTTCTAGACTAGTCATCTTTTCTATCTCTACATGTCCTAACCCTAATGAATTAGCAAATGTATCTCCCTTTACGACTTGTTACACTATATAGTACAGTACCACACTATTCTTTTTTTTTCTCCTCATCAGCTTTCATTTGTTTCATTACTCTCCTCTTTGCTCCTTCTGTCACTTTTGACTGCTTCTAACTTTCCTTATCACTTCTAGTGTAAAGACGTCTTCTTTACCCATTAATTACAATCATGTATCGCATCTGTCAACGCAGCAAAAATCTCATGCATATATTTATATGTAGAATTTCCTGGCCTTTTTGCCAATATATGTTTCATCACTGTATGTACATTATGTCTCTTGTTATTGTTATTTGATTGACTGTTAACAAACACAAATTGCTCTCACTCAGCGTGCGGGTCACGGAGACCTGCGGTCGGGCGCCACGTTTCCGTCTGCACACTGCTATGTATACCTTATGCCCAGGTAATAAATCAATCAGTACCCAGTTCTGTCTTCTTTGACCTCACAACTGGTTATCTATGGAGTGACGGTAAACAGCGGTTTTGGCTTCGCCATTAACGGACTCACTACGGCCGCTTTACCTTCAGAGAGCCTTTAACGGAACCATACGGCGACAAAGTCTAAACCTCTAAAAGCTCCCTCCTCGGGGAACACCCACGCCACTAACGGACTAATTATGATGTACCTTCTTCAGGTACATTCTGGCATTCCCAAATGGCCCTGCCATTTACGATTCACGTCGACCGTATTCAGAAGCCATTAACAGAACCACATAGCATATAGTTTTGACTTCTGACGAGCCCCAAACACCATTAACGGACTAAATACGGCACTTATTTCGCGTTTTGATTTGAGTCAAAATGTCAGACACTGAGGTAGAAAGTCGTTCCGAGGGCACACAGATCCTCTGCATCCCCCTCTTGTCTTTGAAGGCAGCAATAACCCAGGTGATGAAACTGCCACTGTTCTCAGGGCAAAATACCGCATCCTGGTTCCTGTGGGCAGACGTCCATTTCTGTGTAGCAAAAATCACGGATGAGGAAACCAAAGCGGACATCACCATGACAACGCTGCCAGAGGAGGTCTTCAACAGAACCCCATGGTTGGACTCACAGCCGGGCAAAGTCAAGTATGAAGACCTACGAAAGAAACTCATTGACACGTACTCCATGCCCGTCCCAGAGAGAGCCCAACGTGCCCTTGACCTGGTGAACCAGCTTCTGGGGAACGCATCACCCAGGGACGCCTGGGACGAACTATGAGGTCTCCTGATGCTGCCGGGCTTCGACTCAGATGGATGGAGGAGAGAGATCAGCTTGTCGTGGGAAATATTCCTGCTGCGCCCTACGCAGGAGGTGAGGGCAGAAATCATGGAAGCAGACGTGCTCTCGACGGATGAATTGGTGAGCCTCACACACAAACTCCATGAGGCCACCGAGGCCTCCAAGCACGCCGCAAAACCTGCAGCCTGGTAGCAGAAGAAGCTGAAGAGGGGTATACGAATGCGGTATACAGGAAGAAGGTGCCGCCACAGCAGCAGAAGACAAGCACAAATCCAGCCTGGTGTTACTTCCATTGGAGGTCCGGAAAGGACGCCAAGAATTGCAGAGCCCCCTGTTCTTTCACAAAAAACTAGGAAGGCAGCCACCCATAGCAGCGGTGGCCGCAAACCTTAGAGAATCCCAGCCAGTAGGATTCTTCATCCACAACGCCATATCGGGACGACGAATCCTGATAGACATGGGGGCTATGCAGTTGGTATTTCTGCTGTTGGGGGAGGACTTTGACCGCATGTCCAGCACTGCAGCCGCACTAGTGGCTGCAAATGGAAGCTCCATCCACTGCTACAGAACACGGACCCGTGGAATATCCATCCTGGGCCATAAATATGAATGGCCCTTCATCATCGCAGATGTCAGGTTCCCCTTACTAGGCGCCGATTTCTTCGCACAACATGGACTGCTGGTAGATGTCGGCTGAAAACGCCTGCTGGATACTGGAACCTGCCACTCCCGACCACTCTCCGCCGGACCAGGAATGCCCACCATATGCTCCATCTCATCAAACAAATACAGCGCCCTCCTGCATGAATTCCCAGATGTCTTCAAGCCAGAACTGCATCAGGTGCCTAGTACCCAGGCCAAGCATGGGATCCACCACCACATCACCACTACAGGCCCGCTGACATATGCCAAGTTCCACAGCCTGCCGCCCAAGAAACTCCAGGATGCTAAACGAGCATTCGCCGAGATGGAAAGGATGGGTATCTGCAAAAAGGCATCAAGTCCATGGGCGTTCCCCCTCCACATTGTGAAGAAAGCAGACGGTTCTTGAAGGCCCTGTGGGGGCTATCGTCAGCTGAACCTAGTGACAACACTGACCACTACCCCCTGCCAAACATGCAGGACCTAACAGGAGCCCTGCACAGGGCCAAGATATTCACAAAAAATGGATTTGCTCAAGTCCTATTTTCAGGTGCCAGTACATCCTGACGACGTTCCGAAACCAGCCATCATTACACCGTTTGGGACATATACCTTCTCCTACTCCACCTTCTCCCTCAGGAATGCCGGGGCCACATTCCAACACCTGATGGACAGCATCTTGGGGGACCTACCTTTCTGCGTCTGCAATGTGGACAACATCCTGATCTTCTCCAGGTCGCCGGAGGAGCACCTGGATCATGTCCGGGCTGTGCTGAAATGCCTTCAGGAGAACGGATTGGTCGTCAGATTCAACAAATGTACCTTCGGGGTGGAGAAGGTAGACTTCCTGGGACATGAGGTCTCTCTGACAGGTGTCCGCCCCATGGCCTCCAAGGTGGATGCAGTAAAGGATTTTCCAACCCAAAAAACGATCAAGTCCCTGCAGGAGTTCCTCTGCATGGTCAACTACTACGGATGATTCGTGCTGGACATCGCCTGCATCATGTATCCCCTAGCCGGAGTGCTGAAGGGGAAACCAAAAGAACTGACTTTGGAATTCCCACAGCAAAAGGCATTTGAACAGATGAAGGCAGCCCTCGCCAAAGCCACCACCTTAACATATCAAGACCTCACCTGAGACTTACCACCGACATCAGCAACGTCGCTTGCTGAGCCGTGCTGGAGCAGATATTAGATGGTTCCCCCGCCTGCTTGCATTTTTTACCCACAAGTTAAAGCCGCCAGAGACCCACTACAGTGCATTCGACAGGGAACTGCTGGCAATCTACCAAGCCGTGTGGCACTTCAAGTACCTCTTGGACGGCAGCCCATTCACCATCCTGACAGACTGCAAGCCGTTGGTACATGCGTTCACGAAGGTGGGAGATGCATGGTCGGCAAGACAGCAATGGCACCTGGCTGCTATCTCTGAATTCAGATGCACCATCAGTTACATCCCCAGCAAGACGAACCCGGTAGCCGACACCCTATCAAGGATTGAAATAAATTCAGTCCACCTGGGCATAAACTACGAAGACCTGGCAAAGGAACAGGCCGCAGACCTGGAAACGGCAGCTTACCGCATGGCACTTGCTGCACTGAAGTGAGAAGATGTGCCAATAGGTGAATCCAGATCGACACTTCTCTGCGACACCAGTACAGGCTGCCCACGCCCCCTGATACCCGTGTCATGAAGAAAGCAGGCGTTCGACATCATCCATGGGCTGTCCCATCCACCAGGATGAACAACAACGTGCCTGATGACAGAGAAATTTGTGTGGTACGGGATCAGGAGGGACATACGAGAATGGGTGAAGAACTGCATACCGTGCCAAACAAGTAAGATCACAAGGCATACGGAATCAGGCATCGGGGACTTCCCTCAACCACGACGGCATTTCGGGCACATCCACGTAGGTGTCGCAGGACCTCTGCCACAATCAGGGGACGCCAGATACCTCCTGACAGTCATAGACTGTTCCACAAGATGGACGGAAGCAACCCCAATGGTAGAAGCATCAACAAGCGCCTACACAGAAGCCCTACTATCGAGTTGGATAAGCTGTTTTGGTGTGCCGGACGATATAACTACAGACAGGGGCCCTGCATTCTTGTCGGAACTCTGGGTCTCCCTGGCACGCCTGATGGGGACAACACTCCACAGTATGACGGCATACAACCCTGCGGCCAGCTGTATGGTGGAAAGGACCCACCGTTCATTGAAAGCAGCTCTGATGGAACGTTGTACTGACGAGAATTAGAAGGCGCAGCTGCCCTAAGTCCTGCTGGGTCTCCGCACTGCACGAAGGGCAAACGGCGAGGAATCTCCCGCAGAAAAAGTCTACGGCAAAGCATTGGCCATACCTGGAGAATTCTTCCCCACGGAGCTGGACGACCCAGATACACCCCTTCCGAGACTAAGAGGACTTTCGCGGACAGGACCCATAACTTCAGTCCAGAAGGCCTGAAAACCTGTACACACGTCTTCATGAGGAACGACGCCCACCCTTGACCAGACCATACAGAGGACCATACCAGTCATCAGTAGAACATCCAAGGCCTACCTCGTCAACATCCATAGACGGGAAGACTGGATATCTGTCTACAGATTAAAGCCAGCCTTCCTAATGAACAGCGGAACCCGGGAGGAAACCGGCAGACGTCCCAGAATTCCTCCACAAAACAAGACCTCGGATGAAGAGATCGTCATCCCGAAACGAGGCCGAGGACGTCCCAAAGGCAGCACTAAGGATGTCATCCGCCCGGCAAAACCGCCGGACGACTCAACAGTCGAAACCGCCCCACAACCGCAGATATCAAGAACTCGGGGTCGGCTCCTGCTCCCAAGAAGATACCGTGAATAACATTCAACAGATCTTCCAGTCATTATCTCATAATAATTGTCGGGGGGGGGGAGCACTTGTAAAGACGTCTTCTTTACCCATTAATTAAGATCATGTATCGCATCTATCAACGCAGCAAGAATCTCATGTATATATTTGTATGTAGAATTTCCTGGCCTTTTCGCCAATATATGTTTTATCACTGTATGTACATTATGTCTCTTGTTATTGTTATTTGATTGACTGTTAACAAACACAAATTGCTCTCACTCAGCGTGCGGGTCACGGAGACTTGGGGTCGGGCACCAAGTTTCCGTTCGCACGCTGCTATGTATAGGCTACCTTATGCCCAGGTAATAAATCAATCAGTACCCAGTTCTGTCTTCTTTGACCTCATACTAGTAGGATCGTATTTTTTAGGGTTTCCCATTTTTCTTGGCATCTTAACCTTGTCTATAAGCTCATTGTTCATTTCTTACAGTTCATTTAATTCTTTTACCTCTGGTTTGCAATCTTTAAAGAGTCACGTGTTTTTGCAAAATACAATTGGGCTCCCTAGTCCCTACTGTCCCTTGACACATTGCTTGGAGACGTGCACATGTCGGTTTGATATCATGTTCCTTCTTTTTAACCCTTTTTTCACAGCTTCAGTAGGTTTAATTTAGTTTTTGTTTGACTTATTTTTTCCCCTTAAATCATTACACTGTTTTGTTCTCAAAATGAACAATGCTTTGCTTTCTGACCAATGCTAGTCTCGTTTCATCCATGTTGCGTTTGATTTAGACCTTCCCATGATCACACGTACAACCATCACATCAGGTTTCCAGTCCACTTCACTATTTTTCCTTCACTTTAGACGTTTCATTTCCTCTTTGTGCCTTATTATTCTCCACGGGTGGTATTATATCTTCGGAAAATTTCCACTCGCTCGATTAAATTTAAATATTACCACTCTGACCGAATCCTGATCCGCCGTCGGTTTTAAAGTTCAAGAAAGTCACAGCTTTCAGTAAGAAAGACTAACAAGAAATAGCCTTAAAACCCAGAAGAAGAATGTGTTTACAGTACAGTTGGCAGAGGGAAGCGATATGTTATAACGACACCCTTTACTTCCTAAAACTACATGGAAAATAAACAAAGTTTTGTATCAACTCCTACATGTATACATTAATTGAATTTCATTAGGGTAGAAATTTAAAATAAAATGGTGTAAAACCTCCAACTATTTTATGAAAATAGACATAGTCATAAGTGAGCACAACGCTCCCCTTTCTCTTGATTTTATAAGCCTGTTTCACCACATCACGGAAATTTTGATATTCATGGTTGTGGAGGTCTCATTAATTACTGTTTCTTTTTTATAGACCGGAAATGTTGTCCTCTGCTTTAAGAGGCGTTGCAAGATCCTCCAGAACTTTACTGGTGAGTATGGCTTTCTAGATGTGAGGTGTACCGAAAGAACATTTGTCCTGAGGACCAAGGCTCAGGCGGTCGGGCCAAAGGTCGAAGCTAGCAGCAGAGGTCTAGTACACAGATAACTGAATGAGTCAGCCTATACTGTAATCCATAGATTAGGCTGTTTACTTAGGGCAGTTTGGGTAGAATGAAGTTTTAACAGCGGGGCGGGGAGAACGACGGAACAAGTTCCGCGGACGAAAACAAACCAAATCTTTGCGTGAATGCCATGTCCTGATCGTAGGCTACCAGACCTTGCCTTCCTAACCTCATGTAGGATGCCGTGCCCGGTAATTCTAAGCCGGCTGTCCGCAGTGAGCTAGCCTATGGCAGTTGACATTTTCCTATGTTATTTTACCTGCTGAACATGAATTGAAAATAATATTTTGGCTGTTAGCTGTAACTAAAATGTAATTGACCCTTGAAAACTGCATGTCTGTACCAGTGGGTTGCACACAGCTCAAGGGTAAATTACGGTTTAGCAACAGCCGGCTGGCAAAATATTACCTTAAACTCTTGAAAAGCAAGTAAAATGACAGAAAAAGTCAATTGCCATAGTCTAGCTCCACTGCACACTATTCAAAGCTTTTGTAAACGGGAAACAAAACATTACCATTTCTGCTTTCAACTTGGATGGCCTGTATAGGTGGCCTTGGCAGAACGGCGCTGCGCGCCTTATCTGCACTTTTTAAGATTCCTGGGAAGCTTGTATGTTCTGGGAAGAGGTAATATTCTTGTTCAGCAAGTAAAATAAGTTAGGAAAACGTCAAATTCGTCAATTGCCAGAGTCTCGCAGCTCTCGCTAAGCGCAGAAAACCGGCAGCTGCTGATTTGTGAACTGAAAGCTAGCGCATGCGTGTTAAGGCTTAGAATCAGCAGTACTAGTAATGAATGAAAAGTGCCTTTGGAACGGCTCCTGCTATCCATTTATTCACCCTTCTTTTTACGCTTGTTTTTCGTTTTCCAAATGACATAACAGGAAATGCAACAATAAGGTGCCCAAACCTTTTCCCAAGTTATTTACCCCACCCAAAACCCTGAATTCCCAATGGGTCCCCCTTACTGTTAGCTGTTCTCAAAAGGGTTTTACCCCACCCAAAACCCCGATTCCCAATGGGTCCCCTTTACCCTCGGCTACAGTTCTAAAGTAATTTACAGCTTAATTACATTTGACTGCCAAAATATTACTTTAAATTCTTGTTCAGCAGGTAAAGTTCTATAGAAAAACGTCAACTGCCATAGCCTAGCGCACCGCGGACAGCTGGCTTAGATCTACCCCGTGCCCTGACCTGGTCGATCCCAACAAGTAATACTAAACCTCGGAAACAGTGGACTAGGCTTCCGTTTGGAGGTAGTGTTAAGCTGGCCATACATTTATGCAACTGGCACACTGATTTCATAGTGACTGGCACAAACTGGTAAGTCTTTAATGTGTATGGGGGCTATTGATGCCAGTCCTGTTGAGACTGGCATGCCCAATCATCCTTTCAGCATGTTGAAATGAAATTACTGGCATGTCTTGCGTCTTCTCGCGCTAGTCTGCTGCGTGTGTGGGGAAGGACTGGCTGGAAAAAAATTTAGCATGGCCACTGCATATTCATCTGCCCTCTCGAAATATGCGTAGAGCAAGTCATCTGTGTGTGTGGGCAATACCCAAGCGGACTGGGAGCCTGTGCTAGTCCCAGCAGGACAAACCCGATGCCAGTCGCATAAGTATATGGCCAGCTTTTGAGCCTGATTCCGTCGTTCTGCAAACTAGCCTACCCAGCATAGCTTAGCTGAGGCTGCTGACGATGTCCTCCAACCTAGGAAATAGGCCCAGCATAGTATTGGTGGGCTAGGACAAATTCTCTAGAATGGGCTGTAGAGAAACCAACAGCAAATTATCAACAATCTGGCAATGACTAGTGTAAGGCTACATGTTGTAGTACAGAATAGGTTAACACACTGAATGCAATTTAACCTACCTAGAAGGTGGTAGAATTATCAATTTTAACCAATGTATTTAACCTAAATTATCCTGCATATTTCATAGGCAGGATGCCTTAGGAAGGGTTAGGTTAAGGTTGGTTTGGTTATGTTGTAGCCAGTGCCGAACCACTTCGTCTGAGCGAAAATTTAGTCCCTCCAGTTTATACATTCATTGCCCAGGCCAAGATTGCAAAACAATGTTTCATAACTAAAATTTGGTGTAAATTGTATTACTAACATCATTCCACCCTGTGTATATAAAAAAACATTGTGTTGACAGTTTTTGTTCATTATTTTTTGGCAGCGGAACCTGTTGCTGTTGTTCTCTACTAGCCCCGAATAAAAGGTAGAAAAATAGTTTTAAATTTTCATTGGCATAGTGTACAGTATTATTGAAAGGCTTATGGTTTTGTTTTGTGGTTCTTCAAATAGCATTACACATAGGAATTTATAATCTGGTGAATGTATAATGGCATAATTTGCATATTGAAACTGAAATGCAATTTTAGGCTAATCATTTGACAAACACTATGTTTCAGCTGGCCTTTGAAATACATAGGCCAATTTAGCGTAAGTACATCAGTTGACATTGATGATTCTGTCACATTCCAGGTAGGTTGAATTGAGTTTCAAGTGATAGCCTACTCTTTATTACAACTCTTAGACTAGTCACTGCCTGATTATTGATAATCTGCTATAGGTTTCTTGGAATTAATTTAGGATAAGGGTTCAGGGCTGAAATACCTAGAGAGGGAATATGACTGAACCTTGCTTTTTCTTGTTTGATAAATTTTGTCTTTCCTTACTGGCTATCTATGACTTGCCTGAACTCGCTACTGTCATCCTTTCTCTGCTACTGACAGGTATCTGAGGTTTTAAAGGGAATTTCATCTGACCATTTTTCACTTTTATACCATTGAATATAACTTATCTTTATTCATGCTCTTAGGTTGCTCTATGAGCCAAACCCTGTGCTGGCATAACACAAGCTTAATCATAAACAGCAACAACCAAACCAGCTGATACTCCCCAATAAGTATGAATGTTTGCATATCAAGGAAAAATACTAATTAACTTTGAAATTTAATATGTGCACTAAGTAAGAATAATAAAGATATTAATGTTTTCATTAATATATTTATTATATTCTTACAGTACTTTATTAAACGATGAGAAACTGAACACTTAATCCCTTCTCAGTTGCTTATGTCATTGGCATTTACTCTAACCTAATTTTAATAATAGGTAGACAAATTTTCAGTGCCCAGTGGCATGATGAGAAATCTCGGGATGCCTGAGAGTAGTGATTTTTGAGAGCTTATAACTTACAATTGGATTAGGAGTGTATACAAAATAATTATTATTTAGAAGGAATTAGAATGATATCTGTCAGTTAATTTTACAAGAAGTCAGCCTGTTGCTTACATTGTTGCTGTCAATTGTTGAAGTTTAACGCCTAGTTTCATCTGAAGGATTATCAGTTGATGGAATACAGTTGTGTAAATAGCATCTTGGCAGTTGATTAGCATTTATATCATCTTTCCCTCTTGTCCCTTCTGTTCATAACAGCATTTTTCAGTACATACAAATAGTGCCATTTTGTTCTTGGTGGAAAATAAATTACTGTAGTAAGTTTTCTTGCAAGTACTGATAAGTACTGTATTTTCTAGGTTTTTGAGACCCATGTAGGTACAATATCATATACAATTTTATTTTTATAAAGACTACAAATATAAATGACAGTCTTGAACAATGTCTAATAGTACAAGGATAGCTGGACACTAATTGCATTGTCTGTTACCTGGGAAGAAATTCAGTGCAAATACAGTAGAATATGAGGACTTTTATATTTTGTGTAGACATTCAAAATGTAAAATCTGATTTTTTTCCATCCTAACCCCTCCATTTAGTACTTTGCAGCAATCACTTGAGCTCGTTTGGGTGTTGCCAGGAATATACTGGCAGTGGCAGAGGATACTTACTTGAGAGAAAAGTTGGTAATCCCTAGCCACCAGATATTGAACATGAATTATTGAAGTGTTGTAATTGTGGAGTTGTATATTTTGTACACTCTTTAGATGTTTGTTGTGACAGTTATTTGTTATTTTTTCCTAGTCTGTTTACTTTAGTATTGTGCTATTGCTGTATAGCTTATTATAATTTTTCCTTCATTTTCTGCTCTTATTTTACAGCAGTCCCGTGGTACACCAATTTTAGAAACTTTACGATGCAGGTCACACCTCCCATTGAATACTGTCGTCATGTTTGTACCACAGCAAGAGGTTTGTTCTTTTCACTGTTATTCCTCATTCACAAAATTATTAATTGTTTATTATTCTGTTATCATCTTGTGTTAATATGTTAGTCAACATATGTTCTCATATTGTCATAATAAAAGAATTTCTCAAGTACTATTCTTATAAATTTGTTTAATGAAACCACCGAATCATTCCCAGACTGACAGAAGTCTTCTGAAGGATTTATTCTCAAATGAAAAGTAATAATTGGAGCAGGGTAAGGTTTAATAAGTTGAATAATTAGGTAAGGAGAGACCAAAGGGAACAAATAAAAATTCAAAGGCAGAGAGCAATGCAGCTGGGGCTGAGTACTACAAAGAACTTTTAATACCATTAACAGTAATGCTGTGTGAGAATCACTTTCAGGTGGTGTTCTACCTTATGGGAGAGTATTTTTAAAAACTTTAGTGTTATACATTACTCTCAGCAGAACTGGAATAGTTTTCCGAAATTAAGTTGAGGATTAAATGGCAGATTCAGTATTTTTCCAACATATAACAGATTGAACCGTGTATTACTGATAGAATATAAAGCCATTGGAAATGCTTTAAAGTGGATGTTCATGCTTTGTTTTCTAGTTCTGAGGAACTAAGCCCAAGGAGTCAGTGGCGCTTATTGGGCAAGTCAAGGCCGTTGAAAAGGCGTGCAGTGGACGCTGCGAACTCTTCTCCCGTTCCTTGCAAGAGGAGTAACGATCTCGAGTGCCCTTCTTGTAGTCATTGGGATAGCCCGGAATGATTTTCTTCTGATAATATCTTGGCTGAGGATTGGTGTTAAGCGCCGAAGCGCCAAGCATTTTGTAGGTGTTTGTCGTTTGCCAGGGAGTGTTGTTTGGAGTCCGAGTGCCCAGCAGTATCGGAACTTCCTACAGTAGTTGAGCGCCCAGTATCTTCAGTGTGTCATTCAGCACCCGAGCACCCAGCAGCGTCCATTCGTGATTTGGCACCCGAGCTCCCAGTAAGCAATGTACGTCAGGCAGCCGAGCTCCTGCATGTTCCTTCTCTGGCGCCTGTTCTTGTGTCGTCGGAGCGCCCACTCGTCGTCCTTCCATTTAAACTGCTTCAGGGCTCATGCTGTGGAAACTTCTTCAGCTGCTCAAGCTTCTGCAGTCATTGATCCTATCCTAAGTAAAATAGATACTATTTTAAGTTTACTTAAGAAAGCTCCTCCGTCTGCCCAAGTGCCTGCAAAGTTATCCTTGTCACCCATATCTTCCGAGGAAGAAATCGTAGCTGATCAGGAGATAATGAGTGACACTCCTACGGCATATGCCTCCTTGCTGAAGATTTTATTAGCTACTTTTCCCAGCTTCTTTTCTCCAGCTACTCCCTCCTCTCCTGTTTCAACATTCTTTATGGAGGCTGTGACTGCTGGTTCTTCCAAGTTACCTAAGTTAGTCCTCTCTTCTTCAGCGAAGAGAGTGGTGAGTGACATTGAAGAGTGGCTAGCAAAGAAGAGAGACCAAGGCAAAGCGACTTTCAGTTTTCCTCCTTCAAGACTCTCATGAGTTAGCTACCACTTTTATGCCACGGGGAAGCTCCATCTTTGGGAGTTTCTGCCTCCTCCCAGGGGACTTCCCCGGGCTGATAGATTTGGCGAGGAGATCAGCATTTACTTTGGCGAAGATTATGTTTGTGGCTTTCGAGTTAGCACATCTGCTGAAGAACATTTTTAAAGTCTTTGAGGTTATGAGCCTTCTAGACTGGGCGGTAGGCGCACTTGCTCGCAAGATCAGGGACTGCATGGATCATCCTCAAGATTCTTCATCCGACTGGGTTAGGAATTCTTTCTTGTATCGATAGGGGTATTAGAGACAGCTCCCAGGAGTTAGCTGGTCTTTACATTATGGGTATCCTCAAGAAAAGGGAACGGTGGTGTTCCTTTACATCCAAGGGAGTAACACCTCCTCAAAGGTCAGCTCTTCTGTTTTCGCCCTTAGAAAGGACTCGTCTTTTTCCCCGGGCGACAGTGCTAAATATCGCTACTGATCTTCAAAAGAAGAGTACGCAGAACCTCTTATCTCAGTCTGCTAGACGTCCTAAAGAGCCAACGACTTTTACTCCCAGACTGAAAAATAAACAAAAAAAACATTAAAGTATAAAAATAAATCATCAGCACAGGTATAAAACACAAACACTCAGGTCCTGAATTGCTTGGAAGTCCCTTGACGAAAGAGCTTCATTTGGACGATCAGTCTGCAGTGACCGAAAAGATGATCCACCTGCTGAGAATCTTCTGGACTCTGGGCCTTGCTTGGAATTCTTCAGCAGCCTCAAGTCACTCCCCCCCTCCCCCCCAACTCTAACAATTGCTGTGGAAGACTACTTGCTGAGATTGTGAGGCCAAGCAGTTTTGCTGCTAATATTTTCATTTCATTTGGGCTACGCCATCAGCTACCTTTTGGAGCAGACAAGAGGCACTGATCCAAAACAACGCAGGAGCTTAAAACACCGGACCTTGAAGAGACCGGTGCCTTCAAACCCATCACCTCCTTTTTCTTCAGACGTGGCTTGTCACTTCATATTCCTTTGTATAGCGTCTTCTTAAATTCTTAAAGACTCCAGGATCCTGTGAAGCCGTCTTCAGCTCTTGTCGGATCCATTTCCCCCGAAGAAATTTTCAAAACCTTTCGTCTCCAGGAAGGACCAAAGCCCATTCCTTCTCCATAAAAAAATCCATAGGCTTCAGAGCCTGGAGATCATCTTGAAGCCTTCAGAAGCCCCAAAAGCCTCCTGAATTCATCTTCAAGAATGTGTGCTTCCCCCCAAAGAAATCTTTGAAGCCTTTCATCTCCATAAAACTGTTCTTTAGTATTATGCAAGAAATTCAAAGGCTACAGAGCCTGTAGATTGTCTTGAAGCTTTCGGAAGACCCAGAAGCCTCCAGAATTCCCAGAAGCCTTCAGAGTTCCCAGAAGCCTCCAGAATTCTGAGATTCCCTACTGTCACCCCAGGGAGGACAAGATCCACTTGGAAATGATTATTATAGAAGATATTTGTATTGATTATTTTAATTTTATTTGTTTGTGCATTGAGACCTCTTTTGGGGTTTCATCTGGCAAGGTTTGCAGATGTGTAATTATGCAGCTTGGATAGCATGAATTTCATGCTGATAGATTTTTGTTTCCTTATATTCTGAAATGTACTCTGCTTTCATATGCAATCTGTTTTTTTTAACCAGGCATGGGTTGTTGAAAGAATGGGAAAATTCCATCGTGTCCTTGAACCAGGCATAAATATACTGATACCAGTCTTAGATAGAGTGAGATATGTACAAAGTCTCAAGGAAATAGCAATAGATGTTCCTAAACAAGCAGCTATTACTTCAGGTAAGTACAAGTATGATACTGAATTTTGGAAGTGATTGATTTACCTTTTGATGCTCAATAATTATAGAAAAATTAGTTTTTGTACTAGGATTGTGAAGAAGGTTGCAGCTCTTAAGAATAGAAATTAAAGTATAAAACATTGGTTAACGATAATGTTTGGTTTTTCAGATAATGTAACTCTAAGCATTGATGGGGTGTTGTACTTGAGAATTCTTGACCCCTATCGTGCTAGCTATGGAGTGGAGGACCCTGAATTTGCTATCACACAACTAGCTCAGACTACAATGAGGTAAGAGCAACTTGTCTTGAGTAAAGCTACAATTTCTCTCAGCAATTATTGTTTAATTACAAAACAAAAATAATATTCATTTTAACCCCTAAACGCCTACTGGACATATCATACGTCGACTAAAATTGTCTGTTGGGTGCCAAGTGGGCGTCGCACGTCGTCGACTACAAAAATTTCAACCTTCGGTCAACTTTGACTCGACCGAAATGGTCGAAAAACGCAATTGTAAGCTAAAACTCTTACATTCTAGTAATATTCAATCATGTACCTTCATTTTGCAACAAATTGGAAGTCTCTAGCATAATATTTCGATTTATGGTGAATTTTTGAAAAAACTTTTTCTTACGCCATTTGTAACTCGGCCGAAAAATTTAAGAAATTCTTTCGTCATTTTGTCGTAATTTTTGCACTGCTCTATATTAGCCGTTACATAAAGTTTTATATATGAAAATGTGCGCAATTTCATGTACAATACAACAGAAAATAACTCATGGTTGTAGCTTTTATCAGTTTTGAAATATTTTCATATAAATCACGATAACTGCCAAAATTTCAACCTTCGGTCAACTTTGACTCGACCGAAATGGTAAAAACGCAATTGTAAGCTAAACCTCTTACATTCTAGTAATATTCAATCATTTACCTTCATTTTGCAACCAACAATGAAGTCTCTAGCACAATATTTCGATTTATGGTGAATTTTTGAAAAAACTTTTTCCTTACGTCTGCGCCAGAAATTCTTTAAATCACGTTGTCGTAATGTTTGCACTGTTTTATATTAGCTGTTACATAAAGTTTTATATATGGAAATGTGCGCAATTTCATGTAGAATACAACAGAAAATAACTCATGGTTGTAGCTTTTATCAGTTTTGAAATATTTTCATATAAATCACGATAACTGCCAAAATTTCAAGCTTCGGTCAACTTTAACTCGACCGAAATGGTAAAAAACGCAATTATAAGCTAAAACTCTTACATTCTAGTAATATTCAATCATGTACCTTCATTTTGCAACAAACTGGAAGTCTCTAGCACAATATTTCGATTTATGGTGAATTTCTGAAAAAAAACTTTTTCCGTACGTCTGCGCTAGCGGTAACTCGGCCGAACATCTCAGAAATTCTTTTCGTCATGTTGTCGTAATGTTTGCATCGTTTTACATTAGTCGTTACATAAACTTTTATATATGAGAATGTGCGCAATTTCATGTAGAATACAACAGAAGATAGCTCATGGTTGTAGCTTTTATCAGTTTTGAAATATTTTCACATAAATCACGATAACTGCCAAAATTTCAACCTTCGGTCAACTTTAACTCGACCGAAATGGTAAAACGCAATTGTAAGCTAAAACTCTTACATTCTAGTAATATTCAATCGTTTACCTTCATTTTGCAATAAATTGGAAGTCTCTAGCACAATATTTCGATTTATGGTGAATTTTTGAAAAACATTTTCCTTATGTCTGCGCTTGTAACTCGGCGAACATCTCAGAAATTCTTTCGTCTCGTTGTCGTAATATTTGCACCGTTTTATATTAGTCGTTACATAAAGTTTTATATATGAAAATGTGCGCAATTTCATGTACAATACAACAGAAAATAACTCATGGTTGTAGCTTTTATCAGTTTTGAAATATTTTCATATAAATCATGATAAATAGAAAAATTTGACTTTCGGTCAACTTTAACTCGACCGAAATGGTCGAAAACTGCAATTGTAAGCTAAAACACTTACAGTCTAGTAATATTCAATCAATTAGCTTCATTTTTCAACAAACGGGAAGTCTCTAGCACAATATTTCGATTTATGGTGAATTTTTGAAAAAAAATTTTTTTACGTCCAGCTGCGTTATTTAATTCATGCATCATTTTGTGATAATATTTTCTCTGTGTTGCTTTGATCGTTTTACAATTTGTTATATACCAAAATCATCGCAATTTAGTGTACAATACAACTTAAAAAAATTAACTCATTAACTTTAACCGTTGTGCTTACAGCGCGATTTGTATACAATTATATAAGAGTTTTTTTTTGCTGTCATATATTCCAATATTTATATATGGTAATGATATTTTTTTTCATTTCTGATGGTTGCATACTAAACTTCAGGCAATGACAAAAAAAGGAGCCAAAAATGAACTCTTAATCTTAAAAACTAAGCGTGCTGTGATTTTTTGAAAAAAACTTTTTTTCCGTTTTGGCGCTAACTCACTGAACGCCGCTGGCATACGGGAGACGTTTTTGTAAATAGAGGCTCGGCGTTTAAGGGTTAAGAACCGTAAAATATTTATAATACTAAATCATTACCTTAACCTCCAAACTGGTATGTGTGGTTAGAAATTGTGTGCCAGAAACCATTCATCATTTTAGTTTAACTGCCAAAGTGCAAGGTAAAGAATTGGGAAAGTTTATTGTAGATACATAACATTATTTAAAATATAAGGGCAGAGAAAAATTGGTGTTATCTGTTTAGTGCGAGCTTAAAAGGCTTTCTTGAAAAGAATATATGGGATTTCATGTTTGCCAGCAATAAGTGAGGTAATTATGCCTAATTATATATTTTTTTTGAGCTTTTCTTAGCCAAACATTGCACTAATTGTTTTTTAAAAATAAAACTCTTTAAGTATTCAGTGAACTAAAAACATTAAAATTTTTCAGCTCTGAACTTCATATTATTTTCCTTTTTCAAAGGCAAAAATGGCATATCTTTTTATCCTTTCCCTTTCAACCGCAGAGGAATGATTGATGGCTAGGTAGTCTCTCTCTCTCTCTCTCTCTCTCTCTCTCTCTCTCTCTCTCTCTCTCTCTCTCTCTCTCTCTCTCTCTCTCTCTCTCTCTCTCTCTCTCACACACACACACACACACACACACACACACACACACACACACACACACACACACACACACACACACACACACACACACACACACACACACACACAACACACACCACTGACACAGATGAGCATCATTCATTGTTACAAGATTAAAAAGAACTGGGAAAATTTACCTTGAGAAACATTGTAGGAATAAAAAATGTGGCTGGTAGATATAGGCATATTTGATGTTCTGAGTTTATGCTATTTTTAAAGAGCTTTCCTTTTTTATATAATTGTTAAACTTACTTATGTCTTAACCAAAAATTGTTCCATTTTGTATTAAATGTTTATAAGCAAATATTTGAATTATGAACATTTAATTTTCCCAGCATTGTCCTCCACATTAAAGTATTTCTCTTTCTCTCTCTCTCTCTTTCTCTCTCTCTCTCTCTCTCTCTCTCTCTCTCTCTCTCTCTCTCTCTCTCTCTCTCTCTTTCTCTCTCTCAAATGTAGTGAGTTTCTTTTCCTCTTTACTTTTTATTTAAGTGAGTTTTCATTTATCTTTCCTTATGAAAGTCTCTTTTGTTTAAATGAATATACCATATTTCTGTCATATAAGTCAGCATCTTTAAACAGAAATAGCTAACAGACATTCATGTTTCTGTTCATAAGGGAAGTCAAATGTTTTAGGTTTAGTCTGTGGACTATGAGCAATTTGTTTTGGTTATGAGAACAAATCCCGTATGAGATGTAAAAAAACTACTCATCTCTTTTAACAAAGATATTAAATTTTAGCGTAATTGCCAGCTGTTGTATCATACGTGAGGTACAAAATCAAAATGACGTGTGGGTGGGCTATCTAACCTACACCACTAGAGCTTAGGATATATTACCCATCAGATATTTAGGCTACAATATGTACATATAATTAATTAGCGATATAGACTAGTAGCATATAAAATATATAGTGAACCCCTGTCTATTCACAGTTCGAGATTCGCAGCTTCGCCTGTTCGCGTATTTCACTGTGGAACATATATACACATTATTTGCGGAAAATTCGCCTATTTGCAGTATTTTCCAAAGAGAACTATTCACATACTACTGTATTTTCATATTTTCGTAACTAAATGCACTTTTTGTGATAAAGCTATTAAAATATTCAGGTGTACACATTTTTAGAGTGTTTTTTGGTGTTTTAAACTATCAAAATAAGCAGTTATAAGGGTTTTTAGAGGGTTGTCAAGCATTCACTGAATTTAGCTATCCACGGGGAGTAATGGTACACATCCCTGCGAATACCGGAGGTCGACTGTAGTAACCCTTCATTTATTTTTTATGATTAGGTCTGAGGTACAGCGCAAAAGGCCAGGCTATATAGTATAACCCTCCATTTATTTTGTACTATTAGGTCTAAACTACAGTGCAAAAGCCAGGCTATTTAACCCATCACAACATTAGGCTACAATTTTTGTTTATAAGTAATTATTGATGTAGGCTATTAACATATAATACAGCAACCCTTCATTTATTTTGCATTATTGGGTCTAAGGGGAAGTGAGAATTTCCAAAGCATAGTCATGGGATTAGTGGTAACAGGTAGGCTAACCTAGGTTATACTGCCTCTAGCACAATATCTTAGCTTGACCCTGGTTAACATATGAAACTTACACAAACTTAAAATACTGTATAGAATCCACAGAAGTAAGATTTAAAGATGTTGCCTTCTCTTAACAAGCGCATAATAAACACAGAACGAACTGAAAAATACAATTGTGTATCAAGCAAAGTGTCTCACTCTGGAACTTCATCATAATAGTCTAGACTACCTAAAACTGTATTCACGATCAAGGAACTAATCATCAAATGCATGAAATTCAAAGGTAGCCTGTTTATTGTTTATGACTATGTATGTACTGTATAAGTAAAAAGAAAGAAATACAATGGCCACACTAACCAGAACAGTTAAACAGTAACACACACAACATAACTGCGATGCTATTGTGTTACACATTCACCCAGACTCCTTTGTCTCAGGGGAATTTACCTGGCTGATAGATGTATTTTTTGCTTTCCTATCCAGACCATTTGATCTTTGCTCTGTACATCCACCTGCATAATTTGTGTATATAGATGCACTTTTTTCTTTAAAGTATTATTACGAGCACATATCCATTTGAATTAAAAAATGTTGTGCCTTGGTATATTGTTGATAAATGACAGATCAAATTGTGCTGTACTCTGATAGGCCATAACATGGCACATAATACCTCACTTTATGTTGTTAGTTTGTTTCAAGGCTCATGACTTGAATTGAAAAATGACTTAAAATAGAATAAGCCATTTAAAACACAATCTGGACACCCTATTATACAATAAGTCGTTGCAGGTCATTCTTTATTTTTGTTGCAAAACTTTGAGTAGCGTGAGAACATGGTTTGGTAATTTATATTGGTTGGATTTAGCAATACCCGCAGGCAAAAAATGTATGGTTCCAGTTAGCACTGACACAACACTAAATTTGCTTTCTATTCAGAATAGCAATGGCCTTTGTAAAGCTGTAGGAAACAAAGATTTAATTAAAAAAAAAGTGTCTCATCTCATATGCAGTATAGTTGTTACATGTTTAGGCTCTGTGGTTAGCTTGACAGAATCAGCATCAAGAGCCACTTTATGCTGGGGGCTGTGATGCATGTTAGGCATGTTGACAGATGCAACTGTGTGAGGAACATGTTGATGAGGATGCATAGTTCACATGTCATGCATGATATGTATGGCAGGTTTGATGTCTAGTCATAACCAGTATGGTTCACAAATTTTTTTCACGTTGCAATCAAGTATTTGTCATAGAGATTAAGTTCCTTCTGATTTACTCGATTGTGGTACTGCATAAAAACATCAGTATTTCTTGTGACAGACAACTTGACTGTAGTGTTGAACAGAGCATGCATGACTCTTCAGTATTTGTTGGCTGAATAAGCTACTGCTTCAAGAAGCAGAAAGTGTTAAAGTCCTTTAAAGTTTGCCATGGTTGAGGTACGTTCAGGAGCTGGCATTGCATGTAGACTTACAACTGATTGTTGTTTTTGTTCCTTCTGAGGTAGATGGCAGTAACATAATTTATCTCTGTGATATTGAGATCTTTTGTTATCTTAAAGGCATTGTATACTTGAGGAAGGCATTATATTGTATGAGATGTTGTCTCAACGAGGTTCTTGGCTCAAAAGATGGACCCAAGGTTCTGTCATGTGGTGATCCTCCAAATAAAATTGGATATGTTTACTTCTGGTAGCTCGAAGGGTGGTAGGGTTCGGCATGATGATGTGTTATTGTTGCTAGCAATGTCAACTGCATCAAAGACTTGCTGATTTGGTTTATTTGTTGGCTTGTTTGGGCAAGTTTGAGCCTTTGCAAGTAGCTGTTATAGGAACAGTGGTGCCTTGTTCATCACCCTCATGAGTCAAGTAGTATTCCCCAGCTGTTTCCTGAGGGCTTAGACTTCTCTGTCAGTGGTTAATAAATGCCTGTTAATAACCTTTCATTCAAATATGTGTTGATCAGAAGGGCCTGTAAGAATTGCTCAAGGTTCTGCTTGGCAGTCATTCCAAACTTTGTGCCTGTAGTTGCTGACATTTGTCTGAATTTCTCTTAACCCATTTCTTTGGTGGCATGAAAAGTTAACAAGGAGCAATGCTATTCCATCCGAAACTTGTCAGCAGTTGCACAGTTCTAAGAAGTTTTAAACGAGTGATTATCCTTTTAAGGGCTGTGTTTGGTGTTATCATCATTCCTCCATTAATATTAGAAAGGGAAAACAATAATCCTTCTCTATGGAATTTCAGACAAATATCCTTACCTTATGGAAATTCAGACAATTATCAAGTCCATTTCTGCTTGAATCTCAGCAGTCTTTGCCTGCATGCCGTATGAATAGTTGCTTAAGCATGTAACATTTTTTAAGCAGTTCTCTTTATGATTCATTGCTAGGAGCAATGAATGCATAAGGAATGCTCATTCTCATCCCTTGTTGGTTGACTTTTTCCTTTCCATTTCTTACTGCACATTTGGCTGATATACTTGTGCATCATGTAATTCCAGTGTGATTTTTTTATTTCCTTGCTCAAGGATACACTGTAGCATATTGTACATGTTTATTTTCTTTTTATAACATCATCATCATTAATTTTTTAAATGCTTTCAGATTAGGATTGGGAAAAATTTAATTGTTGTTTAATCATCAGAAATACTGCTTTAAACTAGTGGTTAATATCTGTCAATGAAAATTTTTACTTTTTCAGATTGGAGTACTGTATGATGATTTTTTCTTTTATTTTTCAGATCAGAGCTGGGCAAAATCTCATTAGACTATGTTTTCCGTGAAAGAGAAAACCTTAACATGAATATAGTTGAAGTAATTAACAAGGCTTCTGAGGCTTGGGGTATTACATGTCTTCGTTATGAGATCCGTAAGTATTAGCCATGTGTAGTTTCTAAAAAAAAAATTACTTAGTAACATTTAATGGGTTAACATATAAGTTTTTACTTAAGAGTTCAGTTTATATTATAGTAATAATCTTGTAAATTATAACAGTAGTCCTGTATTTTGTCACATTTATGGAATCAAAACAAGAACAGGATTGATGGTGAAATTAAATGCCAATATTATTTATAAAAAGAGTATTTCCTTACAATGTAAACAACTCATTTTATTTGAGCTGTGACACCTGCAGTAAAACATGCCAGCAGAATTGGGTCATTCAGATGCTAGGACCAATCTTGAGCCATTTTGTCAAGGAGGATTTTGCCACCAGAGGGAACCTCTTTCACTTGCTATCCAGGAAATAGGATTTAACTGCTGAGTTGTTGAACGAGTTACGTACATATTAAGCGTGCAATTTTTATTTTAGCTCATTTCTTACCGTTAAGTAAAATTAGTACAGTAGAATAAAATACTGTAGAAGTTCAGTTGTTTGGCTTCTTTGGGACTGCACTCATGTTGAGTAATATGAAAATTTTGAAAAAATAATTTTTAAAAATTTTTAGACACAAGCAAATTACTTAGTATAAGGAGCGTGTGACAGCCAAATTTCAAGGAATTATAAAATTTTAGTTATTAACAGTTTTCAATTGTTTTGTCTCAATAAACATTTCCTGAAGCAATACTGCTAAAAAAAAAATTTAGATGGGGGTATTGACAATTTTGTTCATTGCTTGTATGACACTGTGAATCACAAATTGTAAAAAAGACTTGTAAAAAACAGGTTTTGACGTAGGAAAAACCTATTTTTGATAGTCGCTGTTGAGTCCTCAAGGAGTTACCTTCCATGGTCTACCAGAGCTCCATGGTGACCAAACTAATATCAAAGAATTCTCTTCTAGTTGGTCTTTTGGCCAGGTATTGTGTCATAATGATTAACATTATAATACATGATGGAGTATATAATGGACTCAAAGATAAGAGGGCACTTTCCCTTATCTTCAGCGAAGCTGAGCCCAGTTTTTCCTACGTCAAAAGAACCTGCAAGAAAGAGAAGTGACTATTGTGCATGCGCATCCGCCCTCTTGTTTACAACTGGGCCATTAAAAGACAAGGAGCCATTACTCTGTTGGTCAATGCAGGTTGATCCCTTGCCCAAATCCCATGCCTTTTCGTCAGAGAAGTGGGAGGGTTTTGAGGACTCAACGGCGACTACCAAAAATAGGTTTTTCCTACGTCAAAACCTGTTTTTTGATAGCGTAGTCGCTGTTTCGTCCTCAAGGAGCTTTACAAAGAAATTGACAGGTGACGGAAAAGGCTTAAGCTCTCGATTTTTAATCCCAACACCCAAGAGGAAATAACATTTCCGGTCCAAGGTCTAGCCACAGATTTCAAGTCCCATTCTTTATTCCAAATACTCTTCAGGTTTTGATACCAAGGAACAAGAAACTCTATATGAACTTACGTTTTAGGATGTAGTTCTACAGTGGCTTACCTAAGCATGCTGGGGTTTGGTTGTAGTACTATCGCCCCTCTCCCAGCGATAGTTAGCATACTCACCTTCAATATGACCCCTGGTTTTCTGCCGCAGCACCTAGGGGTTAAGACTAACTGCCACCTACTGATACACAGTGTAGTCGAATTTGTTTGAGCATGTGGCAATAATTTAACTGATGACCACCCTGTACATTTGGAGACTTCTTCGAAAGAGACATTTCTGAAGAAGGCCAACGATGTACTTACTTTCCTAACATCATGTGACTTATGGAAAGTGTGTGGATTTCCCTTTTTAATGAGAAACACTACAATCATTCTCAGTCTTTAATACAAATACAGTAACTAATCTGGTTACCCCCGTATACATAAGCGTAGCTGTTTTCTCTTATAGTACTGAGTTTGTCCCATTTTCTTTATATATCAGTAAAAAACAATTAAAATTATCACTAATTCACTTTTTCACAGACCAACACTGTTTATTCACTAATTCCTGTATTTTTTCATATTGTGTTCGTGACTAAATGCAGATTTTTATGATAAAAATAATTTAGTGTACTTACACTGCAGCAATGCTATCTACAAAATCTGTGAATTAGTGAAAGTTCCCCTCGAAGCGTGAAAAAGTGAAGTGCGAAAAAGCGGGATAGCACTGTAAATATATCATGAAACGTTATTGCTAAAAAAAATTTTTAGATTGGTTCATGGACAATTTTGTTCATCGTTTGTATGGCACTGTGAACGACTGATTGTGAAAAAAAGCATGTGAAAGTGTTAACAAAATTTATTAAAAAATAATTGTCTTCCACTAAAATATCCCATTCTCTAATGGTAGCATCATAGAGAAAACGGGTAATACTGATATAGGGATAACTTGATCAGGATTTCTTGATTGTTTCAACTTTCTTGAATGTCCAAGAATATTTTTCTTATGCTGTTTCCTGAAAACTTATTTTTTTTCAAAACTAAATGGATCTCCAAGAAGACTGGAACAAGACTTGTGTTTATTCAGTATTAGTTGTAGAATAAGTGGTAAAAAATTGAGAGCACAGTTCTATTCATTTGATTATATTGTAAATTTCAGGGCATCTCACTTACTTTTTTACAAATAAATTCTAGTATCTCCAAGAAGACTGAACCAAATTCAGTGAAACTCTTACAGAGTGTGGTATAACTATATATCTTGATTTTGACATTGACAAATTCATTTTTGAGTGAAAGTTTTTATTCTGCATAATAATATTTTTGAAAAGCAGCATCATAATTTTTTTCAACTGCAAAAGAAAAAAAAATTAACTTAAGAGATCTAATTTCTAAATTTCCCCACAAGAGAATTTTCATTATTAGTTGTAGAATGAGTGGTAAATATTCGAAGCAGATCTCTTCAGTCATAAGATAGCTACAAGCACTTACTATATAGTGGGCCCTTATGGCATCAGTGCTCCCCTTAATCCTGCAGTCATCAGTTCTCCAAACATTCCGTAATTTAAGAAATAAGTAGATTTCCATCTGTTCAGGTGGGACGTCCAAGTTTCGAGCTCCTCCCTCATAGAAAATGATCGTTTCTTGTCTCTTTGTCATACACAGTACACCTGTGATGTCAGGCTGGTTATTTATGCTCTTTGGAATCATAATTGCTCTTTTTTTTTCATTAATATTTTTCTCATAATTTTCATTCTGACTTTTTTGAAGACTGAAGATAGTTTTTGCATCCTAAAAATTATTTACATATTTTTTGTGGTGGTGGTGAAAATTTTCTCAGCTGAGACCAGTGAATGATCAGGGTATCTCCAAATTCATATAAATACAGTACATTTTTAGTTTTCTGTAAAAGAAAACTATTGAGATGGGTCTCTCAGTCCGCAGTTTTTCTGTCTGCCCTCAGATCTTAAAAACTACTGAGGCTACAGGGTTTCCAGTTATCAAAAATACCAGATTGCAGCTCTCTAGCATCAGTAGTTTTTATTTTATTTAAGGTTAAAATTATCCTTGATCGTGCGTCTGGTACTGCTATAGGTGCCAATAGCACATGCCACCACTGGGCCGTGGCTGAAAATTTCATGGACACAGCTGAGCGATTCATGGGCAGTGGCCGAGAGTTTCATACGGCATTTATACGCTGTACAGAAAACTCGATTGCTTCGAAGAAACTTAGGCGCATATATTACTTGTTTTTGTTTTTGAGCATGTATGTTCTAGATGATTATTGTTTAACTTGTTAACCTAATTGTCCCGTTTTGGTCTGGTTAATGCAACAAATTCAAGATGTCAGCTTTTCAGCTTTTGCCATTAATTAAGATAAAGCTACTTCTGTTTTTAGAATTTGCTTGTTATGGCACAGTGAACGACATTTAAGTTTTTATTACTATTCATACATATATTTAATACAGTAGTAAGTTGTATATGTATTATGACTACTTATATATATATATTAATATATAATTCTGCTTTGCTAGAATGTAGATGTTTGAGTATTGCTGACAGGCAGTGTAAAAGCTTTAAATCCAGTTTGCTGAAAGATGCTTACATTATCTAGAGTACATTAGGGGCCAAGCAGGTTTTTTGGAAGGGTGTAGTAATATGTCGGATGAGCAATGGCTTTTATATGACTCAAGAAGGCTTTAAGAGGTGTTCATCCTTCTTTATAAATAAAGGTTCTATATTGCATCCAAGTTTTCATGTACCCATTTAGGCTCTATCTCTTCAAGGCCCTCAGAAAGGAATTTACAGGCACTATAGAATATAATTATTTTTCCTATAAACTCCAAATACAGAGGAAGCATCATTGATAATGACTTTTAGACAACTTATGGAAGATTTAGAATTCCCTCTTGATTGATAGACTCACAATATCACTCCTCTTTGTTGGAGGAAGTCACCGTTTCTTGAGGAATTTTCAGTAAGAGCCACAAGGGTAAAAGGACATCTTGAACTCATTGTAATGATGTGGCATAAATTGCATGAACTTGGTGCATCTTCATTAACTGATTCAGACATGGATTCTAATTCATAATTTTCTTAAGTCCAGATAAAGACTCAGGAACCCACAGTGTCAGCAGAATCTGATAAATTCCAGGCTACCCATGATAATAGAAATGGTGTGTTTACAAAGGGTACTCTTTTTGCTGATTTTTCTACACGTGAGTCTTTTACCTTGAAGAAGTCTTCTTTGATAATTAGTTAAAAGCTTGTGTTGAACATGGAACTTGAATTACTCATCCATGTTACAGAAACACTCTTCATGATGTGTAAGAGATTCATCTCCTGGTAGCTTGAGCAGAGCCTTTAGTTCTTAGGGACATAAGTTTTCAAGTTGGGGTTTTCCTTTTTCAGATAATTTTTGTATACTTCATCAAAGTCAAGCCCCTGGTAGAAGTTGTAGTGGATTTGCTCCACAGATTACAGTCTTGCTATGGAATTGAGGGATTTACATTATCAGAGGTGATTCTAATGATACCTTTAAAATTTTTAAGTTCTGCCTAAAGCAATGGATATGGCTCTTCCAGGTGTACAGATAAGTCAGATGTAGCAGAACCTCATACCAGTATTGTTATGTATAGGGATGGGTTGCTCATCTACTCTTACTACATTCAGACTCATGCATGCACCTCTCAAACCTACCATTGCATTCAGCTTGCCTAGATCTCGTTTGTAAGCTGAGGGTGTGTGCAACTCACCTTTGACTAATTTCACAAATTTTCCAAATGTCTTCATGCTATGTACAAAGTGTAGCTAATCCTGTCTAATGAAATGAGCAACTCAAGACTCCAAATGAGAACCTGACTTTTAAAATTCAAAATCCAGCTGCCTATAATAGAAGTCAGTCTCATCTGTTAGAACCCATGTGTTTGATATATCAACTCAGCTATCTTGTAGTGTGACTGATAGTGCTCTCGCAGTGTTTTATTGTTGGAGATCAACTTCTGTGTCTCTTGTTTAAACATGACAACCCCTTCCAATAATGGGGAATGGAAATACATATAAGGTTTCATCAGTTTATTCCAGTGCTAAAAGTATTCCTTCTTCTCCCTTTAAAGACTTTTTTTCATTTAGGAGCGTACTGACTTCAACTCAGACACGAATAGTGCAGAGTAATGTAGAAATTGATAAACTATTTTGGGGCCACTGAAGACACAGGTGATTGAAAATGGTTGTCTCCACTATAGGGTTTGGACTTAACAGTGCAGAAAAATTTTTTACTAAATTGAGATTTTCACCAAGATTCCATAGACTTTTTGGTCATACTGGAGGCACAAATTTTGCAACTTCGGCGAGTTCATCTTAAACCTTGTGTTACCAATTTCTTTGGCAAGGGAAATAACCCACAACTAATCACTGCTCAAAGAGGTTTCGTCAGGAGCTGCTCAAGTCATTGCCAATCCAGCCAAGCAGTCCACTTCCAGATTCTACCATTCAGAGTGGAAGGTATTTGATTTGTGTAATAGAAGGGAGCTCTGAACTACTCCATGTCACTGTTCTACAGGTATTGGATTTTCTGTTATCTGCACCAGCGGTCAAGGGCTATAGGTCCACCTTGTGTCTAGTGTTTGAGACAAAATACACGGCTTCTCACTTTGTTTCTTCTTTTGAATTGAGTATGATGTGCCAGACAAAGATATCGCAGAATTATACTCCCAGTCCACAACTGGTCGTTATGTTACAGATTCTGTACAAACGAGGAATGCTTTAGCTTAACATTGCAAATGTGTCTCCTAATTCTCCTAAATCAGAAGCTTCTAACCATTTCCAACCTTGTATCCTAACACTTTCTAAGACTTGGTTGTAGGTCAATAGAGAAATTGGTTGACTTTTGATCCAGAAATGTGAGCCATACTCAAATAATTTGCTATGGGTGATTGATAATCATGTTAAAGTTTTGGAGCTATAAATAGCATTAGTGTGATTTAAAACTCACAACAGATTACACTTGTGACAAGGGCAGGCACAAGTAGGTCCTTGACTTGCGGTGGGGGATCCATTCCAGTGCCACGCTGAAAGTTGATTTTTGCCGTAAGTTGGTGTTTCGCTGTTATCAGCGCTTATGGCACCATAACAATGTTGCATCAAGTTACAGCACCGTAAGCACCATTAACTCGATCCCTATTGTTGCCGTTTGCACTGTCAATGGTGCCATAACTTGATGCAACATCAAGTTATGGCACTGTAAAATGCTGCCGTAAGATCAAATCCATCGTTAGTCAGTGTAGTTGAAAGTCAGTGACGAACTGTAATGTCATTAGTGATGACATTAATTTAATAAAATGTCACTCTCGCCAGAAAAAAAAATGCAAAATGAATATGAACTTTAAAATAGAGAGGTACCTCAAGCACTTACTACCTTAATGTATTCAAGATTTTACAGCTAAAGTGAAATCATCATACTGGCTTTATTTAAGGATACTTAGAATGAAAATAATTTCAGAGAAAGTTTGCTTTGCTAACATAACAGTAACCAAGAATGTCAAGTTCAGATTAGTATACTAGGTAGGGGTAGCAGATAGGTTTCATCTTACAGAGCAACTCGAGAACTTTTTGTCTTATTATGGAAACGTGGACAGGTATTGTTTGCATCCAGGTCCCTAGGTTAAATTATCATCTTATTTTCTTATTTTTGTAAGCCGCAATTTTTCTGGCCCTTGGTGTATGAATGGATATAACTGTATTGTTTCTGAGTAGATGTGAAACCTTATATATATGAATAATCCAAAACTTTTGTGCATAATGTGTGGTAGTGTCCATTGTAATTATTACAGTACAGTATTTGGAATTATTCACTGTACACACTTCTTAGAATCTGTAAGGCTATGCTTTTTGTCTCGCTGCTAGCTCCTATAACTACTGTATTGTATTAGGAAGACTGCAGTAATATGTTGGTAGATTTTTCTGTGATATGTAATCAGTTTTCCCTCCATATTAGAAATGCTATTTGATCCTAAGTTATTTATATGGCTCAAAGCCTGCTAATATATGTATTGGAAAGTATGAAAAAATATTTACCTCTACATGCCAGCTAATACATAAATCTTATCTTTCTCATCTTAATTAAGGTGACATTAAGCTTCCTCCCCGTGTGCAGGAGGCCATGCAGATGCAAGTTGAAGCTGAGAGGAAGAAAAGAGCAGCTATATTGGATTCAGAGGGTGTACGAACAGCTGAGGTATTTCATTGTGTAGTTTTGCAAATCAATATACTGTAGTTATTTACCATACTTGTATTGAACCAGGTTCACATAATTACAAGTTTTACAAAGCAAATATATTCTCTTCTTCAATATTTTCCCGGGCAAATTTAGTATATGAATTACATATTTTATGTACTGTATTGCATTCACTAACTAATTTTGGTATTATGCTTTACCATAATAATTTATTTGTTATATGATCACATCAACCTGTTAAGCATTTTGAATGACATACATTGTTTAGGAAGTTTCACATACTGCATTGCCCTTTACTTACCTCAGTCCTGTATATCTCTTTTATTAGATTTAATATACTGTGATTCCTGAATCAATTTAAGAAAGTAAATTTGTTTAATTAACAAAGGAAAATGAAGTATGGCATAATCAACTATACATTTGTTTTTTACTAGATCAATGTAGCCGAAGGTAAAAGACAAGCTCGCATTTTGGCATCAGAAGCTGAAAAAATTGAACAAATCAATAGTGCTAAAGGCCAGGCAGAAGGACTGAGGATATTGTGTGAATCACTTCAGCATCAGCAAGGTATGTTGTATGAGTACTATGTATTTGAATGTTTTTCTATGGAATTGGTACTTTTATTTGATCAGAAAATCCTATGTAGTATGGTCCTGTGGCTTTTTTTTGTTTGTAATCTAAATATTCAGTTTACTCCAAGATAAAAAAAATATGTTTTTAAAAAATATATATTTTTGGTCTGTTTAACCTCAGTAATGTGTACATTGTACATATTCTGTATGTTTAATAGGCATAGATTAAATGAGTACTGATTACCATTTTAATTGGAGGAAGAGGTTGCAGAACTGTAAAAGGCTAAGGGGTGGAATAGAGAAGACTGAAAATCAGCTATGACAGAGCAAAGCCTGTGGTGACTGAAAAAGGATGTAAAGTAGTAGTTGTGAAAGCTGAAATTTGGATGGCTTGGAAAAGGTGTGGCTTGAACTTGGTGCTGTTACTAACACTTGCTCTCACAGGAGATACTCTGGGTTCCAGTGTACATGGATTAGAGATTTTTTTTATGCCTGAAATGTGTAAGAGCAAATGAAGAAGGGAGATGGTGCACCATGTTGTGGTAGAAGGACAAGTCTTTGAAGAAGTAAAACTTTTTTGCTACTTTGAGAGCATATAGGATTATATAGCAGGCATAGGGAGGGCAGCAAGAAACACAAAATAGAAACTGCTGGATGACTGGCAGATAAAAGTATCCCATTAGTTAGCTACAAAACCTTACAATAGGGTGTATGTTAGAACTATAATACTGCATGCTGGTGAAACATGGGCACTGACAAAGAACAAGGAGATTTTGGAATGGTGTGACTGTAGAATGCTAAGAATTAAGGCAATAGATTGGTAGGAAGATCATATTTTGTATGAATACATAGTGAAGAGATGTACTGTCCAGTGGTTGGAAAATAGAATGAAATGGATTGGATGTGGGATGATAAATACTCAGGAAAGTAGTAGACATGGAAATAATACAAAAGCTTAGGTAAGGGGGAGAGGGGAAATTGAAGGACTGAAGGGGTAGGGGTCCGGGGTGTAGTTTTCAAGAAGACTCTCATTAGTATGGTTTGCTTCGTAATTTTCCTTTTTTCTTCAAAATGTCACAATAGCATTGTAACAGTTTATTCATTTGTTGTTCTACTCTTGTAAACCACTGAACAGTTTGTTCCTCACCCTTACTTATAATATAGCTGCATATACTTTTGAGAACAAACCAGCTAACCCCTTTACAATAAACTTGTATTTCCATTCTTTCCTCTTCTTTCAAGTGCTGCTGCATTTGTAATTGTTAAATTTTCATTAGTTATCTCTCCGTCAACATGTTCCCGTAATTCTTCATACCTTCCAATGCAACATCTAAACTAAGCACACCAGGAAGTTCTACAGTTTTTGTTTTTATGATATCAACATATTGTGTTTTGTTTTTGTCAGACTCTTCGAAAATATCACAAAACTTTTTAGGCATTTTTTCCATATGCCTTGCATACACTTTTATGTCACTCCCTCCCAAGCTGATTCAGTGTTCTTTGTGCAGTATTAAATGTATGATTTCCAAATTCATGAAGGATTACCTTCATCACTTTCTGTTGAATTGAATAGAATTAATATCAATCAAGCACCAGGCCTTGGAGACCATATGGTGCTATGTTATGCTGATTATAGATACAGTATGGTCAGAATTATTGGTTGGTAGGTTTATTAGATAAAGAACATTTATTTGTTGAAGGAAGCAGATTATGCATTCTATGGAGAAGTGTTCAATTTTGGTGAATCACTTTCTGCTACTGCTACAATTTGAGAAAAAGAGCTGGTCATAAGTAAACATGGTCATTAAACAAGTAATTTGGTAAGTGAGAAATGTTTTTAGTAACCAAACTAAGTCTGTCTGATGGGAAATGGAACTAGAAAGGTTAAACTCAAGCCACTCTTCACATATAAGATAACTGTATTCAGGAACTGATTGCCAGCTGAAATTGTAGAATAGTATGACTACTGGTCATGTTGGGAAGATATTAGATTTTCTTTCTCAAGGGTGCCCTTGGATGAATTAGTAGGACTTTGAGGCACCTCTAAATATTAATTCAGTGTAAGTAAAATAGAGGTGTATATTTATGAAACTACTTTTACTCATGAGTGCATTTTATATAAATGTCACACTCTTTTAGCTCCCTGAATTTCTGAAATTTAAGAGTTCCATAAACAATCTGAAGATATTGAAAGACAATCTTGGTCTGAATATCCAGTAGCGTAACAGACATTGAGATACATTATTCCTTTACTCCAGTGTTGTACTGTATTAGTTTAGGGGTTGTCAATTTTGAAGCTGTATTCTTTGAGGATTTTCACCAACTTGTACACTACAGGTTAATATACTTTGCACATAAAATTACAACGATACCATTAACATTTTTGTCAGATTTTACTGTATGGGGGTTAGAATGTGAAATGAATTCTCTCCATTAGATTCAGGTTTTTGCTCTTTTTACCTGAAATTCCTACCTGGTATAGTCTTTCATCTTTGCCCAATCTGATTTCCTTGTGCAATATTCTCTTATTTTCAATTTATCCCGTCACTAATCTGGTTCAGTGTCTTATTGCGGGGATTCACACAAAGTATGCACATCACTTAGAGGTAAGGAGGGGCTTGGTCTAACCCCCGTGGGAGCATTAGAGGTAAGGAGGGGCTTGGTCTAACCCCCGTGGGAGCACTATAGTAGAGAAGAAAAACACGTAAAGGTTCCCAGCACCTCGAGAATGTGGACCCATGCCAGAAGGGACGCATAGTCCTTCAAAATCTTACGTATCCCTAGTGATCATCCCCCCTTTCCCCCTCCCCAAGTGCTTCCACTTCTGGGAAGGAAATATCGCCTTCTACAAACCCCTTTATCCCTCACTGGACGATGAGGAAATTAAGGATATGTAACTTTGTATACCCAAGGAAGTTGTGGCCTTTCTTGAATAATGCTGGTGCTCCCTCTTTCTTGGCATTTCATGACTCCTTAGCAGGAAAGAATAGGGACCAACAAATCACTCTAGTAATGCCACAGGTACTGACTCCTTCCCTACAGGTATCCCCCATCTTACCGAGGTCCCACCTGTTGGTGAGCATGTGGAGGTGATGACATCAACCTTCCCTCCTTTCCCCAATGGATGTATTGGTGCACAGACTATATAGAGAGTTGGATAGATCTCAGAGACCAAAGAGGAGGCTTTGTTACTCTTCATCCTCATTGGCCTCCTCCTCCTTGTCAGTCATTTTCCTCATCCTCCTCGGACTATTGTCACAAGAAGCTGTCCAAGGTAAATAGGAAGAGGTTCCTGAATTCACTGCACTGTTGCTTCCCCCATAGGAGGCAGAGCAGAGAAATTAGGTTGTCCTCGAGCAACCGGCATTCTTAGCTTGTGGCAGTGCATCATCACACCTTCACTCAGTCAAGAGCCATGCTCCTTCTACTTCTCACCATGCTCCTTTGGGTTCATGCTGGGAAGGTGCTGCACAACCCCCTATTCAAGTCCACAGCTAGGAGGAAGGGTCAACACATACCCCTGTCTAGCAGGCTAATTCTTGCTCCTGGGAGAGGTCTCCTGTCCCCTCTACCTTCTGGCTATGTATTCCTTCTTGCCCATGGAAGGAGAGAGAACATAGTGCTCCTACCTAGCATTCTTTTCCTTGCTCCTGCTCTGGACCCTACATCAGAGGCACGTTTGGCCTGTATCCTTGCTGGCACTTGCTGCCTACTAGCACTGAGGGCTCCCCACTTGTGGGTCAGGAGTGGGAGCAAGATTGGGAATTTAAGGTAAATGTCTCCACTGCTCTGGAGGCAGCAGGTGCTTGTATTAATGGTGAGCTTTTGGGTACTGAGGACCCTCCTCCCCTAGAGCCCCTCTTGGCAAATCAGGAACAGCAGTTTCAGGAGCTTACTACATTCATTTATGAGTTGAATAATCTTGGGGAGGTGACCTCAGCATCAGTTTTGCTGACAGTTTCATCCTCGGAGTGGGTGGTTGGTTTCCTCCTGGGGGTGAGACCTTGAGTAAGGTCACCATGATTGGAGCTACTTTGTAGTGGCTTATCAAGCAAACTCCTCCCCCTCTGCTGACCAGGCAGAAGAAATGCTGCACTCCAGAAGGTTCTCTTAGATTGGATTCGTCGTTACGTTGTCTCATGAAAAACCTGCTTCTTGAAAGCCTCTGTCATGAGGGGCTCTCCTTCACCTTTACAGATACAAACAACTTAGAATGGGTGATGATGGCGGTTGCTCATGCCACCTCTCGGCTGAACCTTTGGCAGTGTGGCATAACTACTCCAGCAAAGGGATGGTTCAAGGCAGCAAGGAACTCACTCACCTAGCCAACCAGGCCACCAGTATGCATGGGCAAACCTGATCCTACATAGGAGAGATTTGGGGTAGCAACCATAGAGATGAAGAAACAGGACCCCTGAGATTCCCTTAAGAATGTGCTATGACTGTAGAGATAAGAGAGAGGCCTCCTGAGGTTCTCTGATCTCCTGTGTGGCCACCTTTAAGCCACCACAGGGAGGCAAGGTACTGCCTGCAAAACCATTGGGTGTCACCAAATGTTCTACTTTAGGTACTCAGAGGAAACCTCAGTACCTACAGTTCCGACAAGAGCAAGCACCCTCTCCTTCTAGTAAGGACTCAGGCACCTCCCACCCTTTTGTCCTCCCTTTCAGGGCAAGTCAAAAAGAGTGAGCAGAGGAAAGAAGAAAGGAGGGAGTTGCTGAGAGCATGGGAGTCTCCGTCTTGTGGGACACATAAGCAGGAATCATCTAGCGATCCAATCCCTTCAACTTCACAGGTGGAGGTTATCCAGCATCTGTGAGGCAGAGAGGCTTTTCTCGCAGGGCAGCAAGAGAAATATCTGGCTACCTCCACTGCTGCTCCACAAATGTGTACAGTTCCAGGGGAAGAGGAACATCTTTTGCAATTGGTGTTGTAAAAGGGGTTACTCTCCAGTCAGTACCTCTTCAACAAATAGCAGACTTGTCTTTCTTCGATGAGACAAAGGGCCGTGCTTTCTTCAGGTAAAGGTTAATTACCAGCACTTTCTCAGTTTTTCCCACAAAAAAGGTTTGGACTTATCTAGCACATTTATCCTTACTCATAAAGAATATTGAGCAATCCTGCCCTCCCTGGGAAATTTGGCCCCCCAGATTGGGATGATTCTCTGGTCTTTCAGAGCCTCACAGTTACCCCCCTATGAGTTATCTCAGTCGACAGATACGCTGAAAATGGTTTTCCTTTTGGCCCTAGCATTACTGGAGAATGTCAGGGAATTATATTTTTGTCTCATCTCATTCAGCAGTTGGAAGGGTGTGGGCTTGCTCTCCTTCATACTGAAATTCATAGTAAAACCCAAAATCCCTTGGTTCCGAACAAGAGGAATATTCAAGTGTTTCTCAATCCCTTCTTTCTCTGACTTTTTTTGATGAAGACCTGGATGAGATGCTGTCGTTCCTGGTCTATGCCCTGTGAGTGCTATCTGAAAAGAACACACTCCTAAGGGCTGGAGTACAGGTGGCTTTTCATTAGCACTGGTCGTTTCAAGGAGGAGATGTCTCTGAATACCATCTTCTGGCTTCATTATGTCATTACACAGGTGTTCGAGTCCTCCTCAGAGTTGGGCCTTCTCACCTGTCCGAGAGTTCACGATGTCAGGGGCATGGGACCTTCTCTTGCCTTTTGGAAGAACTTTTTGGTTCAACAGGTAATGAGGGCCAGGGTCTGGTGTGGTGGTCCTACAACCTTTACCTCATTCCTCCTGACGGATGTCACCCACAAGTCTCTTGATATCCTCTCCTTGGGACTCGAAGTGTGTTAACCAAGTGGTGTGATTACTGGGTTCTAAACCAAGCACCCTGTATATCATTTAAGTACTTAAGCCAGATAGAGTCAGAGTACAAGCTGGACCTGAATGAGTTTGAGATGAGTACAATACTAGCTCAGATGCAATACCCTTTGTCCCCTCTTCTATAACAAGGGGAAGGGAAGACATTGTAGAGATTTTCCTGAACCCATCAATTATCATTAGCTGGAAAAAGCTGCCAGCTGATGGGACTTTTTCCATGGAATTTGTTCTGGTCCTCCATGGTGTGGGTAGCAGTGCTGATCCCTCACCCAGGGTTTCAAGCAGCAGGATGGCTGCCTCTCCTGGTAGGTACTCAGCCTTTGACATGGGGGACTACCTACCACCTAATGACTGAGTCTCCATATATGTTAATGCATCCTCTGAAGATGACTCCATATATGAGAGGCTTCAGCTTGTATACCTAGAGAAAATACAAATTACATAACAAATTTGTGATTTATACATTTAACTTTACCATTTTTGCGGTGAGAGGTATAAAATGAATGCCTTCCGACCTTCTTCATCTTGTGTGATTTCTACGTTACTATTTTTGGGGATGTGAGATATAAAATTTGTTTTTTCTGCTCTTCTCTGTCTTGTGCTATTTCTGCCTGAACTCCCATCAGTTGTAGGTCTTCATCCTGCTACTTCCAAATCTACTGCTCATCTGGCCAACTGTTACTCATCTCTTTTTATCACATCCAAGCCATCTTTGATGTCTTTTTCCAGCCTCTTGATACATCTCCAAGTCCTCATATGTAATAAAAGCTTCCCACTTTTGCTATAAATTTTAACTTGTTCATATACGGAACAAAACTGACGGTCTTAACATAGGGGAAAATCTCTAAGTGCTAGCTGGATCCGGTTAAAAATACAACAAGGTTTGGTGGCAACTGGGTGATAAATGGGAGAGAGTAGACTCCCCTTTGTACTGTTGTTTCAGGCATGGATGATGAGAAGCTGACCGAGTGTTGGCCATCTTTAGGCCTACCAGGGGAACCCCACATTGGGGTTCTTCTGTCCCACCTCCTGTCTTCCCATCTAGAACTAGTGTCTGTGACATCTGCTTGCGTCTCTACAGCCACGAAATCCTCCCCCTACACCGTTCCTTTATCAGCTGTGCATCTTCCATCGCTTTTCGCCCCTGGGCCTTATATGTTTGCTCCTTCCGACTCTTTTGTTCAAGCCTTACTGGAAAGACTCGAAGGTCCTCTTCTGAAGAAACTCGGCTGCTCTGATTTGACAAAATCGAAGACGAGACGTCATAGATCTCCTTCTCCCTCATCATCGTCTTCTCCTCACACATCATCTTCGTCTTCTATTCGTTCCATTCCACAGAGGCATTGGAGGAAGGACTTTGTTGCTCCTCCTTGCAAGAAAATTTGCAGGCTCTCCATCTCTCCTTCGTCTGGAAGCAAGACCAACCGTCCGTCTACTCCAGTTGTGTCTTGGTCGGCTAATCTCGGCCGTGTAGAGTCTGTTCCTGGTCCTTCTACAGCTGCTCCTCCAAAGTTTCTTGCTGCTATGGACGGCCGTGAGTCTGACAAGGGTCACAGCCGTACGTCTTGTGCCTTAGCTGCTGATGATCGTTGCTGAGTTCCTGATTCTTGTGCGGCAACGCATTCGTCAAGAGAAGACCCCTCCAAGGGCCGTAGATCTATGAATTGGGCTTCTCCTCAAGAGGTTACAGTCATTTTGTCTCATGCTCGTCCTGCTCAAGAAACGAGTGTTAATACCATGGTTGTTAAGAAGGATGACAAGGCTCTCGTTAAGAAGTTGACATCACACCTGAGGGAACATGCTCGTGGTTGGGACCGTTCCTCTTTTAAGATAAGAAGCCCTCGTCAGATGCAGACTCAACCACAGCCGTCATCTAATCATCTAATTGTCCACGCTCTCATTCTCGCGGACAGGACCACGATCAAGACGGTCCCTGCTCCTTCGGTCAAACGATATATATTCCCAAGAATGTCCTGGGCCCTGATTGTTCCTATTCCCCAGTATTCAACACGAATGCAAATGATTCCGCTATTTTGCTTGATAGGCCAGATCGAGAGAGTTGTGCCCTGGAGCAGAAGGCTCTCTCCCTCTCGATGCAGAAAGCCAAGAAGAACTGTTGACAACATATGCAGAAGTCGTGGAACTCATTCGTGGATACAACGAACTACCTGAAGTGATTGCGGCTACCAGTTCAAACTTTCCTTCAGGTCTTGAGGCCCTTGTGGGTCCCAAGAGAAAGATGATCTGGTAGGTCATTTAAGATGCTCCCTTCTTCTCTTCCATGACATAGACATTTTTATGCAACCGCTAACGTTGGTAGATCCGGATTTGGTTTGTCTAGGTTTGGGTCTTTCTTTAGATCAAATCAAGGCAGAGGGCACCTCCTTTACACATCAAGAGTCTGCCTCAATGGAGTTGACAGTGTCTTCAGCTTTCCAGGCAGTTTCATGGCTCAATCTTTGGTCAACAACAATTGGCAAGATTTCTCTGGCTGCCACGGCTACCGACACTGAGGAGAATGCCACCTTCCTAGACTACTGCATTCTGGTGGCAAGACCATCTCGTATCTGGCTCATCTAACAGTAAGTATGGGGCCCAGTTGGTTATTGAAAAGAAGAGACGCTGTCCTTTCTAAGATCTCCAGATTCGTTGGCCCTGATTCTACCTAAGCACCAAGAAACAGCCATTGGTTATTGAAAAGATGATGCTGCTCTTTCTAAGATCTCCAGGTTTGTTGGGCATGATTCTATTAGCACTGAGAAACAAAACCATTCTAGGATTTTCCTCACTTTTTCTTAAGGAACAGGTTAAGGTGGCAGTCAGCAGACATCGAACAGACAACAATGACCATCTGGTCCACCAAACTGTGAATAAGTCTTCTGGCCATTCATGCACCAATATAGCCAGACCTAGACCTCAGGCTGCCTTTTATTCCCACATAAGAGATCCCAAACCATGACTGGGCCTTTTACAGGTTGCCAGCTTTCTCATACCTCTGCCAAGAAAATTTTTTTTATTGTAATTTCGCTACCTCTTGCTGTTTTATCGCGCTGAATGAATGGGTCCCAGAGCTTGGTTTTGTGCTTAAATCTCATATTCCATTCCATCCTCCATTTTATCCATCCTGCAGTTACTCCCTTTCAGCTCTTTGTTGGGTGAGTCGGTAGAGCTGCGGACTGTCACTCGATGGGCCGGAGTTCAGTTCCCTGGCCGGCTGATGAAGAGTTAGAGGGATTTATTTCTGGTGATAGAAATTCATTTCTCGCTATAATGTGGTTCGGATTCCACAATAAGCTGTAGGTCCCATTGCTAAGTAACCAGTTGGTTCTTAGCCACGTAAAATAAGTCTAATCCTTCGGGCCAGCCCTAGGAGAGCTGTTAATCAGCTCAGTGGTCTGGTAAAACTAAGCTATACTTAACTTTTTCTTTAACTTTAGGTTAATTATAATTAAACTCCATTTCTTTTGTCTTGAGTAGGAAGATAGATTTATGGCATTGTTAGTAGAGATATATTCACATATATGAGTGGATTGCATTACTTATATTTTTATCTTTATTTTTAGGATTGAATGCAGCATCTTTAGCTACAGCACAAGCATATATTCAAGCATTCCAGAATTTGGCAAATACAAACAATACACTTATATTGCCATCTAATGTTTCTGATGTCACAGGTATTGTTAGTTCTGCTGTAGGCGTTTACAAATCTTTGACAAAAACTTTTCAAGCAAATTCTGTGGTTGGATCTGAAAGTAGTGACAATGTCAGTGAAATCACTAGGAATGAAAGTAATTCTAAGTAACATATTTCTGTTATTCAGGAAAAACAAATTGTAAAACTTTGGTACTTTGACCATATTTGCTTATTACTGTATATTGTTTATATATATTAAGGACAAACTTTTTCTTTGTTATTTATGTAAATGTTTCCTCATAAATATTGTGAATAAAGTTTTCATTGGATGAAATAACCATTCACTTTGAAAATACCAGATCCGTATCTACAGTGCAACATTAGGAGATTCTCATTTAAGAATTACTCCTTCAATCTAGCCCTAAGGCAGTCTATATTTTGGACTTTGTGGTTTTCATCAAGTACTGTACTTGAAATTGAGAGTTCTATTTTATACATCAGGAAGGAAGTGTCTGATATGAACAGGAAGGAACTGTCTGATATGAATAATGTTTTAATAATTATATATTATTGTATTTTACAAAAATTATCAAGCTCTGACATATAAAATGAACTTTTTGTTGTTTCTACACAGCAAAACACAACAGCAAAAACTAGTAAATTATTAATAATCAAATACTCTTCATCATTTTAAAGCATACCCAAACTAGTTTAACCAACAAAGCTGAAATTAACAGTATAAAACTTAGAATAATGTATCGTTCCTGTTTAACTAATTCTTCTTTTAATTTATGCTTCTTTGCTTCATCTTCAGTACTTACCAACTGTGATAAGCCTGACACTGTTCCCTTTGGTAAAGGCTCTTGTAAGGAAGGTGATATGAGCTTTGATGTATCAATAGGACGACCACGCATGTAATGTTTACCAGTTTCAATAATCTCGACTTCAACCATTTTACCTAAATATTCATCACATTTTGGTACCAATACCTAAAAAGAAAAAAAAAATAGTTCATAATAAACATTCAAGAAACCTTCAAAATATTCATCACATTTTAGTACCAATGCCTGAAAAAAAATAGTGCATAATAAATATTCAAGAAAATTTCAAAATCAAGTTCTCTCTAACCCAATCTTTTGGGCTAGAGAGAATATATGTCCTAACTTATATAGTGCTAATTCAGTTTACATTTGTTTCTGAATTTAAGATTTGTGATAGTGTAATATTTGTACAAGTGTTAATATTAAATCAAACCAGAAGTTAATGTACCTACCTAAGTAAAAATCACTGAACATAATAGATACTTTTACCAAAAGCCCATTACCTATAATTAGCCTTGTGTGTGCCACAAAATAGTTCCACACACTTGAGTCCCAGTCAGCCAATAATGTGTCAAGTGTCCCAGTCAGCCAATAATGTGTTGGAGGATCCCCAGAGCTCTCCAGCAGATGGGGCCATTCTTTGTGCATCCAGTGTGTTAGCTGTGTATTATGATAATCCACAGATGGACTTTCAATATTACAAACCTGATTTTATTATTCTTGACAGCTATTTGCCTTTGGTACTATGGTTTTTAGCTTCAACAACTAAAGTACTGTAGAAAAAAAACATGATAAATAAAGTGAAGTAGTCTTGAGGAGTGGGACAGCTCTGGATCTCCACTACAAACATCTGGTTTGCTTAGGTAATTCGCAAAATGTTTATATAAGTACTACCTAATTTATTGGTTTAAAGAGATGAGCATTAAGTATTGTATTGTGTCAGGATTGCATATTTCAGCATTCGACTTAAATTTTATTTTGGTATGTTGTTCAGTTCTATGTAACTACTAGCCAACTAGCAATAATAGAATAGTTATACTTAATAATTAGCTTTCACTGGCTTCTTCTAACTGTTATGCTTTGCTATCTTGTTTTGGTTTTCTTGTTAACTGGCATCAATTTATTCTTGCTTCATTGGGTTTCCTCGAGAATAATGTACCAATTTTATTAACCCTTAAACGCCTACTGGACGTATCATACGTCGACTAAAATTGTCTGTTGGGTGCCAAGTGGACGTACCGTACGTCGACTACAAAAAATTTCAACCTTCGGTCAACTTTGACTCGACCAAAATGGTCGAAAAACGCAATTGTAAGCTAAAACTCTTACATTCTTGTAATATTCAATCATGTACCTTCATTTTGCAAGAAATTGGAAGTCTCTAGCACAATATTTCGATTTATGGTGAATTTTTGAAAAAAACTTTTTCCTTACGCCCGCGTGGTAACTCTGCCGAAAATTTCAGAAATTCTTTCGTCATTTTGTCGTAATTTTTGCAGTGTTATATTAGCCGTTACATAAAGTTTTATATATGAAAATGTGTGCAATTTCATGTAAAATACAGCAAAATACAACCCATGGTTGTAGCTTTTATCAGTTTGGAAGTATTTTCATATAAACCACGATAACTGCCAAGATTTCAACCTTCGGTCAACTTTGACTCAACTGAAATGGTAAAAAAACGCAATTGTAAGCTAAAACTCTTACATTCTAGTAATATTCAATCATTTACCTTCATTCTGCAACAAATTGGAAGTCTCTAGCACAACATTTCGATTTATGGTGAATTTTTGAAAAAAACTTTTTCCTTACGTCCACGCCAGAAATTCTTTCGTCACGTTGTCGTAATGTTTGCACCGTTTTATATTAGTCGTTACATAAAGTTTTATATATGGAAATGTGCGCAATTTCATGTAGAATACAACAGAAAATAACTCATGGTTGTAGCTTTCATCAGTTTTGAAATATTTTCATATAAATCACAATAACTGCCAAAATTTAAACCTTCGGTCGACTTTAACTCGACTGAAATGGTAAAAAAACGCAATTATAAGCTAAAACTCTTATATTCTAGTAATATTCAACCATGTACCTTCATTTTGCAACAAACTGGAAGTCTCTAGCACAATATTTCGATTTATGGTGAATTTCTGAAAAAAAAAACCTTTTCCTTACGCTTGTGACGTAACTCGGCCGAACATCTCAGAAATTCTTTCGTCACGTTGTCGTAATGTTTGCATAATTTTACATTAGTCATTACATAAACTTTTATATATGAAAATGTGCACAATTTCATGTAGAACACAACAGAAAATAGCTCATGGTTGTAGCTTTTATCAGTTTTGAAATATTTTCACATAAATCACGATAACTGCCAAAATTTCAACCTTCGGTCAACTTTAACTCGACCGAAATGGTCGAAAAACGCAATTGTAAGCTAAAACTCTTACATTCTAGTAATATTCAATCATTTACCTTCATTTTGCAATAAATTGGAAGTCTCTAGCACAATATTTCGATTTATGATGAATTTTTGAAAAAAGCATTTTCCTTACGTCCGTGCGGTAACTCGGCTGAACATCTCAGAAATTCTTTCGTCACGTTGTCGTAATGTTTGCACCGTTTTATATTAGTCGTTACATAAAGTTTTATATATGGAAATGTGCGCAATTTCATGTAGAATACAACAGAAAATAACTCATGGTTGTAGCTTTTATCAGTTTTGAAATATTTTCATATAAATCACAATAACTGCCAAAATTTCAACCTTCGGTCGACTTTAACTCGACCAAAATGGTAAAAAAACGCAATTATAAGCTAAAACTCTTACATTCTAGTAATATTCAATCATGTACCTTCATTTTGCAACAAACTGGAAGTCTCTAGCACAATATTTCGATTTATGGTGAATTTCTGAAAAAAAAAAAAAACTTTTTCTTTATGTCTGCACGCCTTGTAACTCGGCCGAACATCTCAGAAATTCTTTAAATCACGTTGTCGTAATGTTTGCATCGTTTTACATTAGTCATTACATAAACTTTTATATATGAAAATGTGCACAATTTCATGTAGAATACAACAGAAAATAGCTCATGGTTGTAGCTTTTATCAGTTTTGAAATATTTTCACATAAATCACGATAACTGCCAAAATTTCAACCTTCGGTCAACTTTAACTCGACCAAAATGGTCGAAAAACGCAATTGTAAGCTAAAACTCTTACATTCTAGTAATATTCAATCATTTACCTTCATTTTGCAATAAATTGGAAGTCTCTGGCACAATATTTCGATTTATGGTGAATTTTTGAAAAAAGCATTTTCCTTACGTCCGTACGGTAACTCGGCTGAACATCTCAGAAATTCTTTCGTCACGTTGTCGTACTGTTTGCACCGTTTTATATTAGTCGTTACATAAACTTTTATATATGAAAATGTGTGCAATTTCATGTACAATACAACAGAAAATAACTCATGGTTGTAGCTTTTATCAGTTTTGAAATATTTTCATATAAATTACGATAAATAGAAAAAATTCGACTTTCGGTCAACTTTAACTCGACCGAAATGGTAGAAAACTGCAATTGTAAGCTAAAACACTTACAGTCTAGTAATATTCAATCAATTAGCTTCATTTTTCAACAAACGGGAAGTCTCTAGCACAATATTTCGATTTATGGTGAATTTTTTAAAAAAACATTTTTTTACGTCCCTTGCGTTACTTAATTCATGCATCATTTTGTGATAATATTTTCTCTGTGTTGCTTTGATCGTTTTACAATTTGTTATATACCAAAATCATCGCAATTTAGTGTACAATACAAAGAAAAAAAAAAATAACCCGTTAGCTTTAACCGTTTTGCTCACAGCGCGATTTGTATAAAATTATATATGAAAATTTTTTTTTGCGCTGTCATATATTTCAATATTTATATATGATAATGATATTTTTTCATTTCTGATGGTTGCATACTAAACTTCAGGCAATGACAAAAAAGGAGCCTAAATGAACTCTTAATCTTAAAAAAAAACTAAGCGTGCTGTGATTTTTAAAAAAACTTTTTTCCGCTTCGGCGCTAACTCCCGAACGCCGCCGGCATATGGGAGACGTTTTTGTAAATTGGGACTCGCGTTTAAGGGTTAATACAGTAGTCTGTTGATACAGATATAAACCTTCAATAACTGTGGTTACAGTTTCCCCACCCAACAGAACTGAACATCTGCTTTGGATCTGGCCAAGTGTACAGCTGTTCCTCATCAACAGATGCTCTTACTCTACTTATTTCAGTTGCTATCTCGCTAGTGACTGGGTGCTTGCATGCAGATTTCTGTACCACAGACTTGGACAGTAAGAGGGGTGTAACTATTTTATTTTGGAAAACATTAGCCCCCTACATAGGATTTTCATGTATACTGGTTTCTTAAGAGTCACCCTTATCAAATAATCTGTTTATCAAAGAGGGACACAGCCATCTCAGATCTAAGACTTTTCTGGACAGACAATATCTTTGCCTTCCAGGTCACAGACACTTCATTTAATCTGTGCTTTGGGGTAAAATTTTCTTGTTGGGGCATGCAAAAGAATAATAATCTATTAATAAATTGCACCAGTTAATCATCTTCAACTTGCATGGAGTGTCTCCTAATCCTCTCAGGGTTCTTCCCTGATAACTTTCCTGCAGCAATCACCAGGTAAACCTTGTAGTTTACTGATTTTATGCTTCGATTTTCTTGTCAAGAAATGCAAGAAAATAGTCCCTTTCTGATATCAGTCTTGCAAAATCCACTTTACACTTGCCTAGTTTGTTCAACGATAACACTGTTGTAATAGAAAACTACGGTGTTCAATAATTCTGTAGTCACTTTCATTATTCTCAGATTCTGGTTCAAATATTCCTCCTATTTTAGGGAAGAGCTTCAACTTATATTTTCCTGGAAACTAAAAGGATGCACATGCTACCTTCAGTTATCCTTCTTGGACTCAATATACGGGAAGGTGGGGTCTCCTTCACATCTGGTATTTCCTTTTGACTGGTTCTCAGCCTAAGTTAGCGTTATGCTTAATTTCTTTGATGTTCTTACCAGCCAGGTATCTTGGGAAATTAAACTTTTCTCTCTTTGACTTGGGTAGGTCTCTGAACGCATGCCATCACCTCAGATGATATCCTTCTTGCTTTTGGAATAATGAAGTTTACTCCAACCTTTAAGCCAATCTCATTTGTAATTTTTTCTACCATGAGCAGCAAGGCAGGCCTTCACTCTTCCTTGGAATCATTTTTCTTTTTTCACAAGGAAGTTCTGCTTTTAGAGTTCTCTTCATATTCTCCTTTAATGTCACATTATGGCAACCTGTAAAATACACAGATTTGGACATCTTGTACCCCCTTGAGCCATCAGTGCACATTATTCTCCTAGCATTGCCTGCAATTTTAAACAGGATTCCAGTCCAGATCTTGACCCTGTTTTCTCTTGGAACACTGGATTGCTTGTATGTATCCTTGCCTGGAAGCTCCCTTGTCTCTAAGTCTTCTTGTCACCTTGTCAGAGCATCAGCGTCTCAATGTGCCTCCTGCTTAAGGTGCTTATTCAGGCTGTGTTTATGTAGTGAGTTTTTGAATGAAGAAAATATTTTTCAAAAAAACCAGTTTTAGTAAATACTGATCACTTTTACAAGATTGCCACATAGCTCAATTGCATCTGGATTACAATGTGCAAGAATTATTCAAATAAGTACTTCACACCAATTTTCTTGTTCTGGTATAGAAATGTCTCGGAACTGCTCAAGATACAGTACAGTGACACCTCAACTTAATGGACAGTTGGGGGGTCTGCCCCTCCCGGTAAGAATGAATCCACCAAGAGACAAAGATTAGTAAATAACCAACACAATACTGTGCCCTAGAGCAACTTACTTAGATTGGACAAATATACCCCCTCAAAACAAACTAAAACAAATTAAGAACGAAGTTAAAAAGTGGCATTCTTCTACCCAAAAGCAAAGAATTAATGAGGTTATTTTAACAAGACTCAGAATAGGACACTCCAGACTCACACATGGTCACCTGATGTCAACTCCGCACACAAACCCAATAACTTGTGAAAGATGTAACATTCCAATAACAATCAAACATCTTGATTGACTGTCCCAGATGGCATCATGAAAGAAAGACTTTACAAAATAAATCAATAAAGGATATTCAAGCAGAAGGTAATAACTTTTCAATTAATAATATCATTCTCTTCTTAAACAAAATTAAATTGATAAGTAAAATATAATCTTCCCCCTTTTTTCCCTAATTTTTTTTTCTTCTCTCTTTCCCTCTTGATTTTTTTTCCTAATTCCTCCCCCTTTTTTATTATTTATTTATTTATTTAACTACTTAATTTTTTATGTACTCTTTCCCCCCTTCTTTTCCCAGCCCGAGAAGAACCCTAAAAGAGTTCAGAGGTCTGGTTAAACAAATCATTTATAACTAACTAACTCAAGTAAACAGCAATTCCATATAAAATCATTAATAGCTGATCATATAGTCTAAAATGACAAATTTTTAATCAATTTGTATTTTTCATAACTTACAAACTTGCTGTCTTTACATACGGGAAAATCTCAAAGCGCAAGCTGGATCCGGTTTAAAAATTGAACAAGGTTGGTGGCATGAGTGCGTTATGTGGTAGTCTTTCATAATGTGATGCATATGTATATATGCACCTAAGTGCGAATCGTCATACATTCAACCAGGCTTACCAAACTCATTGGCTTATCTAATTCATTACTATTTCTTTTAACACCCAATAACTATTTCAATGACCATCGCTCAGCAAAACACAGGCATAGACAGCAAAAAATATTGGCATAACTGATCGAAAAATAGCTGTTTGCCGATGTGTTACCGTAGCTAACGAATGTTTATTTCAAGTTGCATTACAGTTGTCAATTTGTTAAAAACTTGCTCATTCTGAATGGTGACTTTATAAGTAAAATTAATTTTTATTCATCCTTCATACAACGAAGGAAAATGTCTCTCACGAAAGTGTACTGCTAAAGTCTGCAACTTGTAACTGTGGCTGACGGAAAGAATAAAGTGCAGACTGCAAAACGTTTTGGACAGGCAAAAGTAACGTCAGAAACTGACACAATCACAGTTTTACTTAATTTAAGACTTGCTTTTTATAGAAAAAGATGAGCTGTATTCTTAAACCAAGTTTTATTTATTTGCAAAAAATGTATTCGAATTAACTTCATTTAGCAACAAACAGTAATGATGTTGGTAAAACCGAGTCGGCTAATGATTTTGAGAAAGTAAACGTTACCAGAATGTAGATGGCTCAAATCATAATGTTTACATTTTATATGGTAAGATGATAATAATACATGTTATATACAAAAACTGTATAAAATATTATCATTGTTTTATATGAATTGTGCAAATGGATACTGTTAGAATTTCAGAGTGCATTCTCAGTTGAAAAAAAAAAACACTTAACAATTCATATACAACCTGTTTTTGTAGATTTTATTAACAACAATTTGGAGTAGTGTGATTACAGTATGTAACTATACTCTACACACTACAGTAGTTAGAACTTTTAACAAACGAGAAAAGATAATTACAAATACTTCACTTGCAAAATCAAAAGCTTCTAAGTACAACTTTTTTATTTTTACCGGGCACAATAACAAAATCCACTAAGTTGAGGTGTCAGTGTATTACGTAGCGTTTGTATTAAAAAACTAATTTTCTTTTCATAAACTACTTTATAACATGATACTGTAATAATAACACATCTGTTTTTAAAGGAAAGCTTTAAAGGCAAGAAGAGTTAGTACTCACAGGTTATCTCTATAGACAAGAATGGCAAATGTTACTCTAGTTGAATATCAGTCAAATGGATCTCTAACTCAAGTTTAAATGATGTGCAGTAATTGTAAAATAAATCAAACAAAACATAAAAGCTAATAAGATTATGCAAAAGTTACTGAGGTATAATATAAATTCTAACTCAGGTACCAAAATTAAATTACACAAAAACCCAATAATAATAATAATAATAATAATAATACTGTTGAATGTGATTGCTGCATTAATCTTGTAGGGAGTTTTCTCTGTATTTCTGATTAATGTGGTTTGGAGTAGAATGATGGCACTGTGGGATCTACACATTTTATGGTCAATGGGTCAGCACGGGGCAGCATGTTTGCCCCCTGCTGACCCATCTACTATAAAATGTTTAGACCCGACAGTGCCATCATTCTACTCCAAACCACTGCCATGATCATATTCGGTTGAAGCCAAATGATATGTTGGCCATATCATTGATTTCACTAATACCCAAATTTGTCTATACTATATAAGATGTAACCCTACAGTCATGCCCTCCTTATTTGACTTACTTTGTAAATACATAATTAATGATGAAATTCCCATATACTGACTTCTCCCTTTGGAAGATGAATCACACTGGCACGTTACTCTCCACGTAGTACCAGAGAGACAGCAGTAATCAGAAATATAGAGAAAATTCTTTACAAGATTAATGCAGCTGATGCAGCAATCACATTCAATAATAATAATAATAATAATAATAATAATAATAATAATAATAACAACACTTTATTTTAAATATGAATTCATTTACTGTACAATATTTTACAAAAAAAGTGGTGCCAAGAGGCTGCAATTTTTATTTATTATTAAACAAAAAACTTACAGAAAAAAATACAATTATCAAAACCGAAGTGGGAATGCCACACTGTGTACCTTAGCAATAAACATAAAAATCTTAAAAAAAAAAAGCTCACACAACAAAACCTACAGAGGAAGTAAAAATAGGCTCAATAAAAACTATATTATTCTCCATCAACATAATGGTTATACTGCACGTATCATTCCAGACGTAGAACATAAAAATAACATCACTGTCTTTTAGCAACTGTATTAAAACTTTATTTCATTTCTCCAATCTCTGTTTTAAACTATATGTTGCATGGCATTAGATAACATCAAGGCAGGGCAATCTGTGTCACAGAAACATGAGAAGCATGATGATGGATGAGAGAAAACAGCCAACATTTCAGGTATATTTGAACAAAATCAAGCAAACTGTATTAAAATGGGGACAGAATATATATTTACCATTCTTTTTCAAATACCTTAATTAAAAGTAAAAAAAATACTATCATGTTATTTAAAGAAAGCCTTTTTTAATGTAATAAAATAAATCAGAATGTCATTCACAGTACTTACTTGTTCATAGTATTTATTGTGCCCAACCAAGTGTTCTTTGTCATGAGCCTCTTCAGTTACAAGCACAACTTGCTTCTCTCCTAGTTTGTGATCGTATGGCCGGTAAGACTGAAAAACGTCAGTAAGCTGTCTTGATCGGTTTTTTACCTGAAAAAATGCAAGAGCATATTAAATACAATTCAAATTAAATTGTATGGAAATTTTTTAACAACCAATCCTGTCACTCCTCACGCAGTTAGCAAAAAAAAAGACAAACAAATTTTGTTATTAAACTGGATAATTTTTAATATCATTCTCCAACAGAATAGTGTATTTTCTCTACCTTGCACATCCATTATATTTTATCCAGTAACATATCCATTTTCCTGTCCTCAAAACAGATTATCATCCTTACCCCTCTTCAAAACTTAGATAACAACCAATCTTACCTCTTTGGTGGGTATCCTCTTCATTTTTGCTGCTGGTGTTCCAGGACGGGGATAGAACTGATTTATGAAAAGAGATGGAAATTTATACATGCTACACAGGTCAATTGTCTGTTTGAAGTCTTCCTCAGTTTCTGTGGGGAAGCCACAAATGATGTCTGTAGCAATAGTAATTCCAGGAACTCTGGAAAAAGAAATATGGCAAAATCATTAATAAGAACACTGATCTGTAATTTTGATAGTGTAGCCTCTGTTTGGTCTCAAAGGACATTGAATAATAGGTTTCAAAAACAAAGCTGTCTAATGTTATTGCCTTAATGCTAATTATCACTTTGTCAAACAAGAAAACACAGCACAACAATTACGGAATAGTCAAGCGATCTACTCCTAACTTCTCAACTTGCAAGAGCCCTATGGGCTCCCAGTTAAAAAAAATAAGAACCCACCCATTAAAATTTTAAGGGACTACAACTTTTCACTTGGTCTTAAAACTTTGCTTGATTGGTGTAATGATGCCCGAAAAGTGCATGGTCAAACACTATTTCCGGAGCACACCCTGGGGATTAGTGAACTTTTGGACAGACCAGAGTGTAATGAGGAAGATGACTAACTTATACTGTCACAGGGCTCCCTAAGACAGAATAACCAATTACAAGGAATTCTTTTATAGTTGGTCTCAGCTTGAATAGTACTTGTTGGCACAGTGATACAATAAAAGGACTCGCAGGAGGGCTGTATCTCCTGTCCCACAACGGCTGCCTCGGCTCTCTCTAAGTCCCACTTGCACAGATGTAACAACAGCATACGTTAGTCATCTTCCTCATTACACTCTGGTCTGTCCAAGAGTTCACTAATCCCCAGGTTGTGTTCTGGAAATCATGTTTGACTATGCATTTTTCCAGCATCATTACACCAATCAAGCAAAGTACTTAGTTTTAAGACCAAGTGAAAAGTTGTAGTCCCTTAAAATTTTAATGGGTGGGCTTTTATTTGTTTAAACAGGAGCCCATAGGTCTCTTGCAAGCTGAGAAGTTAGGAGTAGATCGCTTGGCTATGCTGTAATTGCTGTGCTGTTTTTTCTTGTTTGACAATGTGATAATTAGCATTAAGGCAATAACATTAGACAGCTTTGTTTTTGAAACCTATTATGCAATGTGCTTTTTAACACTGAGAGATAATTAGAGGTTACCAAAAGGGTAAGTCGGGTTAACCTAACTTCTTGTTTACGAAACATAGATGTGAGCATAGCTTCCAATCGTGCTTGACCTTACAAGCCTTGGTGTTTACTAAAGGCCAGTATTTCCTTTGTAATGTTTTATAATCACATAATCAAACTAAATGGTTTTTGTCATATCAACAATTATCTCCAGCTATCCTTAATATCGGGTTTTTTTCAAGAATTAAAGAAAATACATTCCTGCGGATCTACTTCCAACTGGTACAGTATTACTCCTCTGGTAGTGACGTCACAGGTGTTGAGAAAATTGTTGTGATGTTGTCTTTTTCCTAAGGCAATATAAACGTAGTACTACTTTTATGGAATGGTGAGCTTTGCCAAATATTTTAAAATCTTAGTGATACATACTGTTATTTTTGGTACAATAACTCCAATTATTGATTTTATTTACGTACCAACTAATGTAGCCTTTAGGCTACATAACCTTTATCTGGTACTTGGGAATAGACCAGATAATCAAAGGTTATGAAATGTGTAGAAATATACAGTAAGGATATCCATTTAGTTTTGTCTTAATTGACTTCAGAAGCATTTGTGAGTAAATCCTTCAAGGTAAGGCTATTGTAGTAATTGTGATTTAATATTTTAAAACACGACTACTATTTTATGGATATGACCGATTGATCATGTTTCCTTACATCATGCTATGGACATGTACTTGTGACCGTGTAGGCCTGGGTTAATTTGAAGTGTTTGCTTGTTTGCTGCCTATACAGTGATATAGGTAGCTGACACTAGGTAGTTTTTATCAAACACTTGTTCCTTTTATCACTACTGGGCTACTATTATGCAGAACCTATACATTACCTGCACCACAGTGAATTGCTCAGTCTGCTTTTCGCCTGTGGAAATGGCTCATAACTACCTGCCATGAGCCAGCCCCTGAGGGGATAAAGGAGAATTTGGTTGGTGGCTGGACATGTGTGCAATATGCAACATGCTTCTAGCAGCAAGTTTAAATGACGAAAGAACTCATTTTTAAGCAATCTATATGAGTTTAGGTTTCAAACGGAGTCTGGAAGAAGGAGACTACTGTACAGTACATCGTTCCGGCAAAACTGTGGCAGCGTGTTTCCATCCCTTTCCAAGTAGAATCCACAATTGGGCCAGTACTCCAAAAGCAGTGGATTCCAGGAACTCTCATTTCAACTCTCCGATGGAGACAAAGCCTTTCCTTGGGAGAGGAGGTCACTGATATCTGAAATTTCTGATCAGTATTTTTATCACCTTTAATTAGTCTCCATAGAAACAGCTGAATTTTGTACTCTGAATTTCATACTAATTGCTAAAAACCACAACTTTTGTATTCATAAAATAAACAACCATCTTTTATTTATGTATAACACTAAGAAAGACCCAGTCAGCTGAGTGCTTTGACAGCAAAAATTTTACTTTTTAAGTTATTCTCACAGGTAAGTACCAATAGTTCCCTGCCACTTGGAGAAGGCCCCCTTACAAACTGTTATCATATCACTGTAAACTTGGCTTGCACTACCTGTGATGGGTAGCTAACAGATATGCACTGCCTGTGATAGGTAGCTAAGAGATTACTGTACTTCTTAAGCCTTGCATTACTAAAGAAAGCTGGCATAGCGATTCCACTGATACAAAAAATAAAGTTTGCACCATTTCAAAGTATTCTGAGACAAAATTTTTTCTAATAGGCCTGTCATGATTGGCCACTATACCTAAGTTGTGAAACTGTATATTGTGTCAGCTTTTATCTATGGAATAAATTTTTAAAAATTGCATTTTACATACCATATGTATTCATCTAATTTTATTTCTGTATTAACTTTAGTAATTAATCAACAATTCTGATTATCAAAGCACATGCCTTAGACTTTTGGGACGTTTCATTAGTCAAAAGTGAGGTTGGAGATGGAAGGTGACAATCTTTACTTATGGCACTCAAATAATAATATAAATATATTTGACAAGAAGGCATCAGCGTCAACTTTGCGTCAACGTCATTCATGGACAGTTCAAATTAGTTTTTTATATTCAGTGGGAATACCATACTGATTCAAGCCTTTCACACCACTGGTCTGTGGATGCTGATGATTTTACAGTTTTTAAGTCAATATTCTGCACATGACAGACATGGGTAGTGTGTTGAGAGGATAAAAACAAATAAGGAAGTCTTGGAAAGATGTAGTGCCTGCCAGCTGGAGAAAATCAAAATGGTTTAGACATGTCAAGTAGTGAAGAGAAATTTATCATATAAGTGGCTGACTAGATAGAGAAAATAGCAGAGAGAGTGGTTACATGAGGACCTAAGCCAGACAGAAAGTCAGACAGGAATGCAAAAAAAAAAAAAAAAATTAGAAAATTCATTTCATACACAGTGTGTCAAAGTTTCTCCAATGTTGAAAGTCCATTTTCTTGAACATTCAGTTTTCTTTACAAGAATAACAACTTTAGGCCTAGTTTCCAGGACATATTTGCCAATTCATCAAATGCCCCTTCCTACATATTTCCAAGCTAAAAATGGAAAAGCTGATGGAAAAGCATTACTTAGATATGTTTAGACAGGAAATTTTCAATACCTCTCACGTAAGAAATCAACTACATGGCGAAAATCTTTAACAGTGTATTCTCTTCTCATGTCTCCAAGGACACCATCACTCCCTGACTGGACAGGAACATGTAGAAATGCATAAACTCTGGGATGCTGCATAATCTTGGCCATCTCCTAAAAAAGAAAAAATGAAAACCTTCAGTATTCTTATAAGTAGACTGTTATACAATAACTATACTTTGCAAAACACTTAGCATTAATACATTTCAAGAGAATTCCAAGTTTTCAACCAATAGTAAATATCAAGTGTGGGAAATAAATAAATAAAAAATTTACAATCATTTTCAACATTTCAATTTACCAAATTTTTAAACAGTTGTAATTTATCAAATAAGATCTAATACACTGTATTTGCTAGCATATTAGATGGAATTTTTTTCTAGAAAAGGTTATGAAATTCATGTTGCATCCTACAGGGATAGGGTCAAGCGTACAGACAAGTTTAATCTTCTAGTGATGAGTAACAAATCTTCCCCTCACACATAAACACAAACTACTTTGGTCTCTCATAATAAAGATACACTTGACAGATATAAAAGCCATGTAATGGAATTTGGAATCATCTATTTCCCAATAAACAGATGATATAAAAAATCAAATACAATCAAATAAAATATAGTAGGTTCTATCTTGGGGGAGGAGTCATCTCAAGTTTTTCGTAATTACTGTACTATACTTTATAGTTGTCAGTGACTATTATTTAAAGTAAAGGGTATTACCTGTGTAATAATCAACTAGCATTACATGTTTTAACTGTTCATTATATGTGCATAAGTCATTATGATTTTACTGTTTCTTATGTTACATTCCCTATCATCAAAAGTCAGTAAATATTATCTATGTGACATTACATGACAATTTTTTTCTCTTCATACAAATTTCTAATCATTAGTGTATGGCTAACAGACATTTAGTTTGGTGCAGTTGAAAATTCAAGTAGCCAACTGTGATTTGTAGGGTAGAATGATAGCATCTCACTTGAATAAAAATATTGCTTATACTCTATATCTTTAAGAGAATTGACATTACAGTATTGGTAGTATATTGTACGTGAAAAAAAAGATGAAAGAAAGACTCTTAAGGTTAGTTAGAATGATAAACATTTATATGATTGAATATGTTCATTAGTATTATTACCCAAGTTCAAGTAACTGTGATGCACTGTGACAATGTAAGGAGGATTCTTTTTTATATCATGCATAAACAATAATTTAATATATCTGACATTGTAAAGGTTTACAATTACAGTACCAGTAACATATGGCTATTTGCATGTTGGAGAGAAAGTGGGAAGGAGGTAAGACTACTCAGACAGATGTTCCTATGAGTGGTTATTTGTTCATAACATATGAAGGCATTAGTTCAAGTACCTATAATTTATTTTGTATATTTAACATCACATTAATAACAATAATATTATATCTTTAATAGGATTCAAAGTACTGTCAAAAATGAATGCTAACACAAAGACAGAGAGAGGAAACAACAAGAGATGATAGGCTATTCTTATGTTAATCAGTGCATTAGGCAAAGGCCATTACTGTAATTCAAAAAGATGCCAAAATTTTTAAAGGGCAGGCCCCCTAAAATGTATAAAAATGAAAATTTTTATAAAATTAATTATTTGAATATCTACCTACTGTTAAAGGTGCAACTGGCATTCAAAATAAAAATAACGCTTAGCTAACCCACTAGGACTGTCTCTGTAATCACATGTTTCCAACCAAGTGGCATTGGAATGTTTACATTCTTGTCAAAATTCTTCATGACCATGCACTAAGGTTTGGGAAGGCTGGGTGGGTTTCCACTTTAACAGTAGGAAAGTATCCAAATAATTAATTTTATCATAAAAACTTTCATTATTTGTACCGAATCTTACCTACGGTCAAAGTTAGCTGACTACCACACTGAATGAGGATGGTAGGTTAGTGCAGCCAGAGAAACAATTGTTCAGCCAAATGAACTAAAAGCTTTTTAATGAGGTGATAAAGTCTATCAATATTCCTGCCTGTTTAGTGATCCTTACTAGTAAGTACTGTCGCCAGCCACTGGAACCACAACAGGGTGTAAGGCCCTCGTAGTGAGACTTGTCTAAGGATCCTTACAGGGATTGATTGATTAATTGTGAAAAAGGACTCTATCTTACACAGTGCTAGCAACTCCTGTGCCTGAGTCGAAAGCCCATAACTGGCAGTCCATACCATATTTGAAGGTGCACTCCTATACACCAATGTGTACGTCCATGCTCCAAAAATTCAACGTCATGATTACCTAACAATTAATGATAAGATAGAAAGCAAGGTTACTATCCTATTTGGTTCAGGAGAAAGTGTTCCCGCCACAATGATAGGACTAACAGCTTCACACATCTCATACTAAATTTGAACTTATCACAAATAATATAAGGCAATAACAGTAACATTTCCTCTGAGTGGCACTGACAACCTTCTCTAGTGAAAAAGAAATAAAAAGATGTGCTTCCAGTACAGAAGCCATAGGCTTATTTTCAAAAAATGTAAAAACTCAGGAATCAACTCTGTGCATTGACTCGAGCATTCTTGGACACAGGAGTGTTTGACCTCCTAACTCAACAGTATAAATTCTTAAATCCTCCTCTTAAAGGTTTAAGTCTATCCAGGTAAACCCTTTAACTTCTAACTGGACATAACAAACCCACTTCTTCATTGCCTACCAAACCAGTTGAATCAGGTACTGTCACAAAACTGGGAAGGGCTTTCACTTTATCTTTTCCCTAAGCAATGACAGAAAAAGAGAGAGGTTGCTACTAGGACAAAGCCCACATACAAGAAAGGGGTTGAAGCTCATTATAATACACTTTGCCACAGCAAGAGCTAAAAGGAAAGGTGTCTTAAAATTTCTTAAGCGATGCTTTATCAAAACACTCTAACTAAGGTAATGTTAAAATCTTAAGGACCATGTCCAAATTTCATCATAAACCATGACAGGAAGATTTGAAACTTCCAGCATAAGAGATTGAAAGCCTCTTCAAAATTTAAATCGTGAGCGGTATTCCGGTCAGCATGATGCAGAACTCAAGATAATGAAAAGTGGCATCCTTTGATTGCTGTGACAGGAAACTGCTTTGTGTACCTGAAATACTGGCAAGACTTAAATCAGGATATCTATAGTGTTCCAGGTGCTGGATATCCCTCTGGACAAGCACCAAGATCAATAAACTGACAAATGTTATTGATACAGTCTAACAGCGGAGGGCCTTCTAGACTTAGGATTACTTTCTTGGCCACTTGAGAAATGCCCTTAGGGTGTAACAGACGATTGACAATCTCCATGCACTCAGATGAAGCATGTGGAGGTTTAATGGAATCTTCTCAACTAACTGTCTAAAAAGATCGTTCCTGAACAGAAAAAGATGAGAAACATCTACCGCCAAGAAAGAAAGTCCGGGAAACCATTCTCTTTGGGGCCACCAATGAGCTATCAAAACCATCCTTGTGTTCTGCAAAGCTCGCAATTTGATGAGTACTTACTCAAAACAGCAAACACAGGAAAAGCATTAAGGTCTAGATTCAACCATTCTTGAAGAAAGGCATCAACTTACCATGCCTGAGGATCCTGGCATGGGGGCAGTAAACTGGTAGTGTTGCATTTTGGGCAGTCATGAACAGATTGGTGTTAGGGTCTCCCCAAAAGTTCCACAATTTCTGGCAAACCTGAGGAAGAGGAGACCATCTGACAGAGGACCTTGTCCTTTCTTGCTGAGTTGGTCTTTGATGGTAATATTTCTTCCTAGGATAAAATGAGATAAAGGAATGATGTTCTTGGACTCTGTCTAAAGGAGATGGAGGTTTCTTTGCTAGCCTGATCAGATCTCTAGATCTGTGACTCCTTGTCTTCTTATGTAAGAATCGAGAGGTTGAATTGTTGGAAAAGACTGCGATCATATTGTCTCTTGGCTAGATGTTCCGCTTGCACAAGACCATTCCAAACTGGATTGTTTACCGCCGAACTCCTTGACATCATATGTTTCTCAGCATGGCCCCCCAATCTGCCTATGAGACATCTGAGGGCAGTGTAAAGATTTTTGAGGTTTACAGGCCAACACATGAAAGTTCTCAAAAGGGGTAGAAAAGTACCTATCCATCTCTCTGTCCGAAAAACCCTGAAAAGAGAGAGGCGATCTTCATCTCCAGATAAACAATTAACTGGATCAGAAAAACATGTACTGTATTTGTCAACATCGAACAAAATGCCCCACCTGAGGATAGACATAAAAGAGAATCCTTCACCTTCGAGATCACCAGAAATGAATTGGTGAAAACGAACCCATTGTCTAAATATAAGAGAACTCTGATATCAAGCAGATGACTCCATTCTGCTAAAGATGCCAAGACACAGGAGAATACTTGTGGTGCTGTACTCGGACCAAAAGACAGAGCTTAGAATTGGAATACCTTCCCTTAGAAGAGAAAGTGTATATACTACTTCGACTGGAGATGTACTGGGACATGGATGTACGTGTCCTACAACTGTCAAAAGAAATCATCCTTTGCCCTTCCGGAAGGCCACCAGGAGCAAACTGAATTAATTCATCCAAAAAGGATTAATATGAATAAATCTGAGACTGGAAATCTCCAATACTGGCCTCCAGCTCCCAACCTGAGGTCTTGGGAACAAGAAAAATTGAAGGTAAAACCTTGGTGACTAGACTAAAAATGGCTCAATGGCCTCATTGCATAACAACAGTCGGATCTACCCTTCCCAACTCAGAACTTCTCTGCGTGAAGAGAGTGAGGAGAGAAGGATATTGGGAAGTTGATATGGGTGGATATATAACAAAAGGTACCAAGAATCCTTCCTGAGAACCATCACAACCAAAGGTTCTTCTAGAAACTTTGCCAAACACTCCAGAAACCCTGTGCACAGCCTCCTGAAGTCAAAGATCCAGGAGTTGTACCAGCAGCTGGAGGTACCTGCTAACAGTGAATTCACGCTTATCACTTCCTGAGAGCACTTCAAAGAAAAATGGATACAATAAATATAAATGACTAAGAAAAAATGGAAAATGAACTCGTGATAAGCACTGGGATAGTAGTTCTCAGTGAAGTAAACACCAGGCCAACAATAAGCAGAGCTGATTATTGCAATGCATGGTCACAAAATGTGAAGAAAATGACTGTGATATACCTAGGTATCCCTAGATCATATGCATGATGATATTATCCTCTTCAGTCTTCAGAGACAATAACATGGCAAACCTAGGAACAGTTGGGATGCAAACACAAGTACAGTATAGGCATATTTATGATTAATGGGGTTGTAATGGGACAAAATAATAATAAATGAAAGTGGTATACAAAAAGAACCATCACTTACCTCCAAATGGTCTAATATATAGGGAGGATTTGTCATGCCCAACCGTAACCGACAACCATCTGGTATAACATCAACTAATTTCCATAACAATTCAGGCAGCGTGACACCTATGTCTCTCCCATAAGCACCAGTGTCTTCAGAAGTGAGCCAAACTTCACAAACACCTTCGTTGAAAGACTGTTGTGCTCTAGCTACTATTTCCTCTGAAATCATACAGTAAAACCTTAAAAATAAAATATAAACAATCTGAGCCAAGGCTGCATTTATAATATGTATATCTTAAACACAGTCTTTCTGATATGTATGCATATAAAGTGAAAAATCCATGAGCAGTATTTCATTATACCTTTTCCAAAAGTTCCCCAATACCTTTGATGCTTATACCTTCCTTCATCTTCAGTTTCAGCAAAAAACAAGAACAATAATGAGGGGGGGGGTGAGCTAGATAAGTAATTTTGCTTGCACTTACAAAAAAAATTTTCTTTTGATATATCATCTTTTTCCTTATGAATGTAAAACCCTTAGAAAAAAATTGTCTATTTATATTTTTTTTTCTTTTTAATTTTTAATTCTTAACTCCTAAAACTCTTATCAATTATTTTATATGTACTTTTTAAAAATTCAAGGTCTTTGGCCTTTTGTTTAACAGATTAAGAGCACAGGTAGCCCCACACATAAGGAAAGATCTCTGGTTTCCTAGAAGTTAACTACTTTTTTTTTATGTACAGTACTGTACTAAGGACTCTTACCTGTATGAAACCAGTGGGGTTGGAGGATGAACATTTTGTAATACTGGTAAAAGTAATGGGATTGTATGTGATTTGAGAAATAATTTTTTTTTTTAATCAAATTAGTTTTACCTTAAACATTGCTTATAATTATCCCAAAATCCCAAACAGCAATTTAGGCACGACACAACAAGCTGCTGAACAGCCCAGAAACAGCAGGTTTAGCACCTAAAAGATCCAATACAGAGTCCCTGGGGTATACAGTATTGGCAAAGAACCCATAAATCTGCAAGCAACATGGATTTGTACTTATAAGAAAAACCCTTGATGAAGACAGTATAATTAAGGCATTTGCAGGTCCATGGTGTGCAATTGTAATATTTGCTAAATATGTATGTGAGACATCCTGGTGAGTACCATACAAATACATCATGAAGGGTGCCATAATGCATGATAGGAGGATTAAGATGAACAGAATAGAGAATAGAATATAGAATTTAGGCCACAGGCCAGTGCTGGGACCTATGAAGTAATTCAGTGCTGAAACAAAAATTAACAGCAAGCAGCTCTGACAGGTGTACCAGAAGGAAAGCCTCGCAGTTGTACTATAAAACAATTGTTAGAGGGTGGAAAGTCAGATGAAATAAGAACAGAGGTACAGCAAAAATGAAAGAGGTTACAGCTAGGGGATGAAGAGATGGGGCAAAGACCCTTAAGCAATGCCTACAGTGCACCACCTGAGGTGCACTGACGGCACTACCCCCCTACGGAGGAATTTAGATGAAGAACATGATGATTCTACCATGTTCAAACCCTCAATTAAAGCAGACACCACTTGTCCTGTTGCTAATATGGATCCTGTTTCGGGTATGTTTTTATGCTGTATTTTGGTGGCACTGCTGCCTTCAAAGTAGCAGAAGAAAAGTCTTATCCCTAAAAACCAAATTAGATTTTAGGCCTCCTTGATAGAGGGTGGTTTTGATCTGTTATTATCAAGTACCATGTGCTCAAGTACTACGTACCAAGTATTAAGTGCCAAAGACAACCTTGCAAGATACTGCACAAGGAATGGACAAGCTGGGATCACATGTACAAAAAGTTGGAGAGCAAACCAGTAACTTCTTGCTATTATTATTTTAGAATAGGCTTGCATTAGTATTATACAGAAAATTATGGAAAATATTTTAGTGAGGGACCATCCACTATGAATGTATCTGCCAATGAATGGTAAAACTGCTTATAAAATTTTATCAAAGAACTACTGATCTCACTACATCATCCTACTGCACTTAAAAGTCATCAAGGTATACACTTGCCAAATTATTTTGATAGCCATTCACTAGTTTTAAAACACATATATAAGTGTAAAGACAAATTATTCAATAAAAAAAGTTTGACATCTTTTCTTATCACTTTCTATTCTCCCTTACCCAGCATTATATGGTATGATTTATTTACTAACAAGGAGGTACAGTTATTGGTATTTCTACAATTCCTTTGCTTGGTCATCAGTGTGGTGTGCCTCTTATTGGCTTTAATATTAATATATGAACCACAGTAATAAAGTCAGACCCCAGTAGCGCTAGGTTAGCCACAGTGAAATAAATCAGCAAATGAAATTCTTACTGCACACACCATACTAACAAGTAAAAAGATGATCAAAGTGCCTTCACAGTGCCTACATCCTGATTCATCTTTTCATATGTGCAGGCAATGTACATTTACATCATTGTTGTCACCATCACTGTCATGGCTGGAGCACAAATGAGGAAGCAGTCAGTGTGTTGTCACCATCACTGTCATGGCTGGAGCACAAAATGAGGAAGCAATCAGTGAGTGCCCAAACTTTTTTTCTTATTTTTATTTATCTTATATTATCTACAACATTTCCATGAGAGAGAGAGAGAGAGAGAGAGAGAGAGAGAGAGAGAGAGAGAGAGAGAGAGAGAGAGAGAATTCCAATACAGTGCTAAGAAACTCCTCTACATATCTGTACCATACAAACACACACAACTTCCCTCTCTCTCTATCCTTTCTCATTTTATATTTTAATGCAAAATGGAAAGGCCTGAAGCATTTTTGATGAAATTTACCAAAAGAGGTAGCCTTAAAATCTATGACACAAAGCTTCAAAGATTTAAGCTACGCAATACTATGCACACCAACTCCACTTGTAAACAGCAGTGCTGTGTGTTTTCATGGCTTAAAACTTGCTTCTGACTTTGAATCTTTATAGGTGTACCCCCTGATTGGTTTTCCATACACTTAATATAGTCACAAAGTTTTTCTTTGGCTTTCTTGATATAGTACCATCATTTAGATAATGAACTCCTCATATACAACAGGTATCAAAAACTAATCTCAATCCAATGAGATATTTTCACACCATGATGTTTAGAAGCTATTGATTTTTCAATATATCACAATAATTACTAGTCAGAAACAACAGATCATATGAAAAGAGAATAACAAATATGAAATATACCCAAAGATTTAAGTAGCAAAAACACACTTTTGCTAGGCTAATGAGGTCTTGCTAGACTAAATCAGCCAAGTCACTACAAAGCAAACAACACTGTAATATTTGGGTTTGTTGTGCATTGTTTCATGATTATCCTTTGTAATACATATTCAACATAGTATTTTACGACACAGAAAATGGATGAGTCAAGCTTGTCGTAAGTCAGGGACAATCCATAATGTATTACAATACTAATGTATTACAATACTAACTTCAAATGAGATGCAAAATCAAAATGATTAAGTGTGCTGAACTAGAAAGCTTACACATTAACCCTTAAACGTTGAGCCTCTATTTACAAAAACGTCTCCCGTATGCAGGCGGCGTTCGGGAGTTAGCGCCGAAGCGGAAAAAAAGTTTTTTTTTTTCAAAAAATCACAGCACGCTTAGTTTTTAAGATTAAGATTTCATTTTTCGCTCCTTTTTTGTCATTGCCTGAAATTTAGTATGCAACCATCAGAAATGAAAAAAAATATCATTATCATATATAAATATTGAAATATATGACAGCGCAAAAAAAATTTTCATATATAATTTTATACAAATCGCGCTGTGAGCAAATCGGTTAAAGCTAACGGGTTATTTTTTTTTCTTTGTATTGTACACTAAATTGTGATGATTTTGGTATATAACAAATTGTAAAACGATCAAAGCAACACAGAGAAAATATTATCACAAAATGATGCATGAATTCGTAACGAGCGGACGTAAAAAGATGTTTTTTTCAAAAATTCACCATAAATCGAAATATTGTGCTAGAGACTTCCCGTTTGTTGAAAAATGAAGCTAATTGATTGAATATTACTAGAATGTAAGTGTTTTAGCTTACAATTGCAGTTTTCGACCATTTCAGACGAGTTAAAGTTGACCGAAAGTAGAATTTTTTCTATTTATCGTGATTTATATGAAAATTTTTCAAAACTGATAACAGCTACAACCTTGAGTTATTTTCTGTTGTATTGTACATGAAATTGCGCACATTTTCATACATAAAAGTTTATGTAACGACTAATATAAAACGGTGCAAACATTACGACAACTTGACGAAAGAATTTCTGAGATGTTTGGCCGAGTTACCGCGCGGACGTAAGGAAAATGTTTTTTTCAAAAATTCACCATAAATCGAAATATTGTGCTAGAGACTTCCAATTTATTGCAAAAAGAAGGTAAATGATTGAATATTACTAGAATGTAAGAGTTTTAGCTTACAATTGCGTTTTTCGACCATTTCGGTCGAGTTAAAGTTGACCGAAGGTTGAAATTTTGGCAGTTATCGTGATTTATGTGAAAATATTTCAAAACTGATAAAAGCTACAACCATGAGCTATTTTCTGTTGTATTCTACATGAAATTGCACACATTTTCATATATAAAAGTTTATGTAACGACTAATATAAAACGATGCAAACATTACGACAACATGACGAAAGAATTTCTGAGATGTTTGGCCGAGTTACCGAGCGCAGACGTAAGGAAAAAGTTTTTTTTTTTTAGAAATTCACCATAAATCGAAATATTGTGCTAGAGACTTCCAGTTTGTTGCAAAATGAAGGTACATGATTGAATATTACTAGAATGTAAGAGTTTTAGCTTATAACTGCGTTTTTTTACCATTTCGGTCGCTTTAAAGTTGACCGAAGGTTGAAATTTTGGCAGTTATCGTGATTTATATGAAAATATTTCAAAACTGATAAAAGCTACAACCATGAGTTATTTTCTGTTGTATTCTACATGAAGTTGCGCACATTTCCATATATAAAACTTTATGTAACGACTAATATAAAACGGTGCAAACATTACGACAACGTGATGAAAGAATTTCTGGCGCGGACGTAAGGAAAAAGTTTTTTTCAAAAATTCACCATAAATCGAAATATTGTGCTAAAGACTTCCAATTTGTTGCAAAATGAAGGTAAATGATTGAATATTACTAGAATTTAAGAGTTTTAGCTTAAAATTGCGTTTTTTTACCATTTCGGTCGAGTCAAAGTTGACTGAAGGTTGAAATTTTGGCAGTTATCGTGGTTTATATGAAAATATTTCCAAACTGATAAAAGCTACAACCATGGGTTGTATGTTGCTGTATTTTACATGAAATTGCGCACATTTTCATATATAAAACTTTATGTAACGGCTAATATAAAACAGTGCAAAACTTACGACAAAATGACGAGAGAATTTCTTAAATTTTCGGCCGAGTTACCGCGCAGGCGTAAGGAAATTTTTTTTCAAAAATTCACCATAAATCGAAATATTGTGCTAGAGAATTCCAATTTTTTGCAAAATGAAGGTAAATTATTGAATATTACTAGAATGTAAGAGTTTTAGCTTACAATTGCGTTTTTCGACCATTTCGGTCGAGTCAAAAAGTTGACGAAGGTTGAAATTTTTGTAGTCAGCGTCACGGTACGTCCACTCGGCACCCAACAGACAATTTTAGTCGACGTATGATACGTCCAGTCAGCGTTTAAGGGTTAACATGATTTCAAAGCAAAAGCAGCAATGACATATGATACATGTGATGTGGTATGAGTAGCCCTTTATACTAAAACTCAAATGAGACGAGCTCTCCGGTGTGGCTTTTTGGGTCTGCTCCACATGTATTTAATCTCTCCATATCTGCCAAATCTATAATAAAAACAATGAGATAACGCCATTTCTCCCCATTACAGAGATCAAATATCATCTTTTTCATTACACAGAATTCTAAGTCAATTACACAGGTTCACGATTGATAAAGTTTTTTTTATGTAATAACAAGAAACAGAATCAGATTTTCTATCAACATGGCATTTCACTTTGGCACTGTTGCCAATATTTCAAACAGCTCCAGGCGCATTTAAATCCACGGACAAGCAGCTTACGGCTGTCTCCAGGGGCCACTTTCAGTGGTCACGGTATGTTTGGAGGCATTTTCCCTTTCTACAAATATCTTGATTTCTTAATATCATAGGTAAAGAATAAATTAGTAAGCAAGGACATATGAAATAAAGCATAACAATGAGTAAGTTGGACGAGTGAGAAAATAAACAATCGTATAAGCACACAGGATCTTAGAGAGAGCGCCAATTCATTATACAAACAGCTTACCCCTGCAGTTACTTAGATGTAAATACTGTATGATGTTTCTTGTCTAGGCAGAAATGTTAAATATTAATAAATGGGCTATACACAGAACGGTAAATCTTTGTAAAAAATAGGAAAAATATGTTATTGTGCATAAGCTGTGGAGAAGAAATGGAGTGAAGACAAATCCTAAGCAGGGCGGAATAGGAAGATTAAAATACCTGGAAACGAAAAACAACCCCTATACAGTAATCTTATAATTATAGCCTCAGGGTTTGTCTCAAAGACATTCAAAAGTCTGTCACACAAGTGTCAAGTTGTCGTTTTGTGAAACTGGCAACAGGGCAGATCTTTAAATGCCACACCAGAGAGGTCTCTTCATGAGTGGAAGGATATAGTAGACAGCAATACTGTATATTATTTTTACCTATTGATGACTACGATCTTGGATATCATTTCACTATGCTGGCAATATGGTAAATATAAAACAAGGGGTTTGAACTTTGAATACACCAAAAACTAACTTACCAATTGGATAGGATCCAAGTTCTCCTCTTGCATGCTTGGTCTTGCAGTACGTACATTGATTCAAACAACCTGTGTTTATTGATATAATTTCAATCAGAGGATTTCTTCTAACTTTGGGTAAAAGAAGAGATGCCCCACCTTGCTTCTTTCCACCCTGTTTCTTCTGTCCAAGAAGCCTTACAGAATTACCTGAAAATTCAGCAAAAAATAAAAGAGGAACTTTGAAAATTAAAAAATTAACCTTCGCAAGAGGCTATTTGATGGTCAATGAGATGCTTACACTGGTTGTTTGCAATATTTGGCAAAACAATACCAGTACAGTATTAAATACAAATCAAGTTTAAACACAGGAAACAAACTTTTAAATTTTGTAGACTTTTCATACATAAACAAGCTCTTAATCCTCATAGTCCGGCCTAAAATATATATTAACCACACCCCGACACCAGGCTAAATTTAAGGATGGCCAATTTAAAAAAAAACACATCAATGGAAAGAGGAAGGTATGCATATGCACACGGTATAAGAAAAAAAATTCTAAAATATTTCTGTACCTTCCACGGGAAGTTAAAAGTAAATATTTTCAACCCTGTATGAAGCCACTTTACCAAGACAGTCATAAAAAATATGCTAATTTTACCAAGTTTTACATGTTTTTTCTAATGATTTTTTAATTTTATTTTGTATATTACAATTACAGCTCACACAATATCGCAACAGATAAGAACTACAATCAGTAACAAATTCTGAGTATATTTATTGTAAAATATTTACGACACATCCTTAGATGGGAATGGTGGACAGCAATCCCCTTCGACATCTCAAGGCAAACTGTTCTTTCTCTCCTGTACCGATTAGCTATTATAGTTGCCGTAGGAGTTGCCATGAGTCATTTACTGTCAATGGAAGTAATCTGAACACTTTTCCCAACAAACTGATCGTCAGAGGACGATACCCGGAATTTACCCTAAAGCTATAAGTAGTCGTCATTTGATGACGACTGCTCACAAAGAGTTAAGCTGTATGCCTTTGGTTATACATCTGTCAACAGGTTTTCTTTTTTAATGTGTATAATGAGTTCTTTATATTCTCTTGGATCTTATGCCATTTTATGCCTGAATTTCTACCTAGTTTAGGTCATCTATGACCATTCTTTCTATTGTGTAGCATTTTATTATTGTCTGACAATGCACTTCTCTCCTCTTCTCATCAAATACTCAAAGCCACTAAATTTTTGAGGTCTTAGACTATCTGACACAATATCGGCAACTTTATTCATAAAATGATCTTCAAAACACAATCAAGCCTTGAACCTTTAGATTTGGTAGTATCGCCACTTCAAAATAAGCTCAGAGAAGTGAAAACCTAACCATTGTTTTGCAGCTGACCAATAAACAACTGATAACTTATACTGTACAAGATTCAGTTTTCCATACATAAAGTCTATATATCCCTCTGACTGGTTATATGATCTCAGCAACTTTTTTCTTTAAATTTCTGAATTATATAATCCTGCGGTTGTCCCATCTGGGTAAAATTATTTCTGTTTAGTACTTTACTTAACTTACTACTCCTGCACTGCATGACATAGTCATTTAATAGGTTAATTATGGTAATACATTTAGCAAGAAGCCCAAGGTAAGTCTAAACTTCTAACTAAGGTATGACAGTTGGTGAGCAGAAAATGTTGAATGTCATTATTATTATTATTATTATTATTATTATTATTATTATTTTTTTGTCTATCACAGTCATTCTATTCGACTGGGTGGTTTTTACAGTGAGGGGTTCCAGGTTGCATCCTAACTCCTTAGGGGGCCATCACTTTTCTCACTATGTGCACTGTTTCAAGTAGCACACTTTTCTGCATGAGTCCTGGAGCTACTTCGGCATCTAGTTTTTCCAGATTCCTTTTCAGGGATCTTGGGATCGTGCCTAGTGTTCCTATTACAGGTACAATTTCTACTGGCATATTCCATATCCTTCTTATTTTGATTTTCAGGTCTTGCTTCTTATCAATTTTTCTCTTCTTTCTCATCTACTCTGGTGTCCCATGGTATTGTGACATCCATGAGTGATACTTTCTTCCTGATTTTGTCAATCAATGTCACGTCTGGTCTACTGGCACGTATCACCCTATCTGTTCTGATACTGTAGTCTCAGAGGATCCTTGCTTGATCGTTTTCTATCTCTCCCTCAGGTTGGTGTTCATACCACTTATTACTGCAAGCTAGCTGGTGTTTCTTGCACAGGCTCCAGTGGAGGGCTTTTGCTACTGAATCATGCCTCTTTTTGTACTGGTTCTGTGCAAGCGCCGGATATTTGCTTGCTATGTGGTTTATGGTCTCGTCTTTCATATTGCACTTCCTGCACATGGGTGAGATGTTATTTCCATCTATTGTTCTTTGGACATATCTGGTTCTTATGGCCTGATCTTGTGCCGCCGTTAGTATTCCTTCTGTTTCCTTCTTGAGTTCTCCCCTCTGTAGCCACTGCCATGTTTCATTGCTGGCCAGTTCTTTTGTGTCTCATGTACTGCCTCTGCATTGGTTTGTTGTGCCATTCCTTTGTTCTATTTTTCATTCTCCTGTCTCTGTATATTTCTGGGTCTTCATCTACTTTTATCAGTCCTTCTCCCCATGCACTCCTTAGCCACTCGTCTTCACTGGTTTTCAGATATTGCCCCAGTGCTCTGCTCTTGATGTTGACGCAGTCCTTTATGCTTAGTAGCCCTTTCCCCACTTCCTTTCGTGTTATGTATAGTCTGTCTGTATTTGCTCTTGGGTGTAGTCTTGTGTTTTCTAGTTTTCTGGTCTATGCTGTGGAGTTCAGCCTTCATCCACTCCACTACTCCTGCGCTGTATCTGATTACTGGTACTGCCCATGCGTTTATGGCTTTCATCATGTTTCTGGCATTGAGTTTTGACTTGAGTATCGCCTTACGTCTCTGCATATATTCTTTCCTGATTGTGTCCTTCAACTCTTGGTGTTTTATATCCTCTCCTTCCCAGGTATTTGTACCCTGTCTCATCTATGTTTTGATGCTATTCCCATCTGGTAGCTTTGTCCCTTCAGTCCTTGCTACTTTGCCTTTTTGTATGTTGACCACGGCGCATTTTCCTATTCCAAACTCCATCCTGATGTCCCCAGGTACAATCCTTACTGCCTGGATTAGGGCATCTATTTCCTTGATGCTCTTACCATACAGCTTGATGTCGTCCATGAACATGGTATCTATTTCTTTGATGCTCTTACCATATAGCTTGATGTCGTCCATGAACATCAGATGGTTAATTCTGTTGCCTCCTTTCTTGAGTTGGTACCCAGCATCCATCCTATGCTGTACTTTTGTCATGGGAATCCTGGCTACTAAGAAGATTAGTGGGGACAGTGGGTCGCCTTGAAAGATCCCTCTCCTGATGTTAACCTCTGCTAGTCTTATCCCAGAGCTTGTAAGTACTGTATTCGAGTTGCACACTGCATTTTTAAGGAAGCTGATGGTGTTTTCATCTGCCCCATATATTTTCAGGCATTCTATTAGCCATGTGTACGGTATCTTGTCGAAGGCTTTCTTGTAGTCAATCCATGCCATGCTTAGGTTGGTTCTCCTTCTCTTACTATTCTTCCTTCTGCAGCCTTCTTGTTGATGGGGGATGGTGTTTGTATAGCCTTTCACTGATGATGCCTGTTAGAAACTTCCACATTATTGGTAGGCAGGTAGTTACTTGCTATATTTCCCATGTTCTTGTCTTTCTGTACTAAGGATGTTCTCCCTGAGGTCATCCATTTAGGCAAATGGTGGTTTTTGATACAATGCTGGAGTTGTGCTGCTAATCGTGGGTGTAGGGGCTTGAAGTTTTTGAGCCAGTATCCATGGACTTCATCAGGACCTGGGGCTTTCCAGTTGGGCATTTTCTTCAGTTGGTGTCTGACTGTGTCTGTCGTGATCTCGGTGGATCTTTGTTTTATTCTCCCCATTTCTTCTGCCTTGATTTCCTGGAGCCATGTTGCATGTTTGTTGTGTGATACCGGATTGCTCCATATGTTTTCCCAGAGTCTCTTACTTGGTTCGGCTTCAGGAATTTCCTGGTGGTTATCTTCCCCTCTTAGTTGGGTGTACCCTATAGTCTTTTCTGGTTGGTTCCAAAGAGTTTGTTCTGTTGGTATCCTTTATTCCTGTTCATGTACCGTTGGATCTTATGTGCTTTGGCTTTAAGCCTCTGTTTTATATCTTCTATTGTGTTGTTTAGTCCCTTCTCCTGTACTTTGTATTTCTCATTCAGTTCCTTTCTTGTTTTCTTGCTTCTTAGCCTCTTTTCTGACATCTCTTTCAGTTTACTCAAGTGAGATCTCATCACCATGATTTTTTTTCCAGACGCCTTTTCCAAGGCAGTTGCTGTTTTGGTTTTTGTTGGGTTGGTTGTGATGGTGGTGTTGGCATTTGTATCCCCATGAGTTCTACTACTAGTCTTGCTCCTGCATATGCCAAGTTATTTGTTTCTGTGATACTGGTGGTGTGGATTAGTCTCATTATTTCATTAACTTCACTTGTTTTTTCCCCTTAGTTTCTTTATGTTGTAGGCTTTCATGGAGGGGATCTTTGTTCTTTCTGTATCTGGCTTCATCCATTGTCTGATCTTTTCCACCCATTCCGACCTCTCTGTTACATCTTCGGTGTTTCCTTGTGTGTCGTTGTTTGGTAGCTCATCATTCCTGTCGTTTTCTGTCTCATCGTCTCTTAGTTCGTCTTCTTGTCCTTCATTGCTGGGTGTTATTTCTCTTTTCAGTTCCTCTCTTTCTGTTGTGGAGAGCCAGTTCTTTTCTTTATGTTCCTCATTTGGTCTGCCAGCCTCTGTTCTGTTTGAAGGGTGTTTTTTCTCTCATTCCAGATGTTGACCAGTCTTCTTCTGTATCCTCTTTCTGTTGGGTTGCTTCTGATGTAGCATTTCCATATTTTCTTTTCTTGTCCATTTCTTCTTCTGGTTTGCCTCTCCAGCTCCAGTTTCTGGTTGCTGGTTACTGTCATTGTGGTGGTCAGTTGTTGGATGACGACCTCCAATTACCTGACCGATCCCCCCGTCGACTGGGTTGTATACCTGGCTGCCGGACGAAGCTCCTCTGCTGCCATGGGTCCCACTTACGTCATTGTTGTTTATTCTTTCATTTCTTTCCATCACTGCTGAGTTTTGCTATTTAACCTATAGCTGGACCCTACCCCATCGAGAATAAGTACAGCTGAGTAGACGGAGGGAAATATGTGAAACATCCTTTCCCAAGGAATTAACGCCGAGGAGAGCAGTCACCCATCCAACGACTGACCAGCCCCAATGTTGCTTAACCAGTCCATCGATGAGCTAAACCACTCTGCCACGGCGGCCATTATTAATTATTAATTTATTATTATTATTATTATTATTATTATTATATTATTATTATTAGTGCTTTTTCAACAGTATTCAGATTAAAAAGTCTTCTCTAAATTTCTTATTGTATTTTTCTCATTAGCAGGTAGAAATCTACACTGATGAAAAACTTACAAATTCCTCTTAAAACTAACAAAAATCTAGGAGCACTAACCATATTTTAAGGAACCTTTGCTTAAACATAGAGTATCTGTTCATTACAGATGCCTCGTGACAATTTCACAAACCTTTCAGAGTTTCTTCAACTACTTCAACAACACGATCTATTTGTTGTACTCCAACCACACTTAAGCCCTGGAGAAATTCTGAACGAGGAGCACCTGTCAAAAGAATAATGGATTACTAAGTAATCCTGATCTACTTAAATTCTGCTCATTATTACAACTCTATATATGCTTAATAATGTTAAATGACCATCAGCCTTCACTATCTGAACATGTCTCACAGCTAATCACCCACAAAATAACAAAAAAACTGCAACTCTCAATTATGAAAATTAAGTTAAAGCCTTACCTTGTGGTACACAACCTGCTACTACAACTTTTTTACCAGAATCTCTACCAGTTTTAATCTCATTTCTAAAATGGTCTTCTGCTGGGTTTTTCACTGTACAACTATTGAGGAGCCAAAGATCAGCCTCCATTTTTTCTTCTGAAAGATAGAAAATCATTCATAATTTTCAATCATTCATAATTTTCAAGTCTTAAACATACAAGCTTCCTACTTTACACATGGACTGTACAACAGAGTGATGGGAAAGCTGTAAAATAAGTCAGTGAAAGAAGAGTTCTTATGTTTTTTATAGGTGAATATCCCTGCCATGAGGAGAAACCAACTTCTTGCATCATCACCAGTCATTCTTAGTTTTGGTGACCTGAAGCTATGAGTTAGGAGGAGAGTAAACCCTGTGCGGTTAAAAGTTTGTATGTATTAATTAAAACCCTAAAACCTACTTCAGATGAAGATTCAGATGGTTTTTACACTATTCTTTCTCTAAAAATGTCTGCAATACTTTATCCCCAACTCAGATATTTTACTGTTTTTGTTTTCCGAATAGAAGCGCGCAGAAATGATTTAAATGCCTCTGAAAGGGTATACAAGTTGACTGAAACAATACAATTCATGTGCTTTGTAATATTGCTAAAAAGTTACTGCAGCCCTTATTTAGTAGTCTGAAACTAGTTACCGGTACATTTGCTTACTAACAACCAATATATTTACAAAAAACAATGAGGTAACATTATTTTTAAGATCTGTCTACAGTAGTTACATCCAAGGTTACTAATCATTATTTTTGTAATTTTGGTACTAACAACTGTAATATAATGAGAATCAATAAAAGGAAAAATAGTCATGTACTATAAATAAAAAAAGAACAGGCAAAGTTATACCATTAAAAAAATAACATATATTTCCCCACACATTTCTGACACGAGATGAAAAACAGAGAGAAACATGATTTTGCAGCATTGCTTACATTCATATATATTGGAAATAACTGTGAAAAGCACATTTAAAAAACATGGTTCAAGGTAACTTGCAACAATGACAAAAATTTTGAATTGAAGGTTTTAGAATAAGACAAAATCTTTCATTAAAACCCACCAATCAAACTAGCCTTAATTCACACTCTTCAGTTCCCTTGAACACAACTCCTGAAGTATTGCATACAAAAGTACAACTACCAGAAACCCATTTACTGAGTGATCACAGGGGCATGAGCACCTTTCACCATATAAAAAGGGGACTGGGAGAAAGGTAAGTATTAAGTGTGATGGGTTAGTAAGAAGAATTTTGCTTTTATTCTAAAAACCTCCACTGTTTCATGACAAACCCATCAATCAAACTTAGCATAAACTGCTATTTAAGTGGTAGGAAACAAAGGATAATATCCAGCCACTGTGAATCCTGATGGCTTTGAAGAGTGTTTGAGAACAGAAAAGGATCAAGAACCAAGTGTCCAGAAAAGTCTCAAAGTCTCCTTTGAGGACATGAACACACTGAGAGTGAGGTATTAGTTTGTACTCGAGGTACTTAATAATAAAAAGGATAAGCAGCAACACCAAGCATTCAAGAGATGTAGCAAATTGTAATCCCAGAAATCTATATCTCATGTGAATGAAAACAATCAGAGCTGAGATAGATAGGAAAAACAAGAAGAGAAATGCACTACATCTCCTTCTGGGCTAATGAACCCAATGAGTAAACCTCCAACTCCTTGCACATAAAATCTCCTCAAAAAAAGCTGGCAGAAGTAGATTATCTTCTCCACTGCTGAAATCTCAAGGGTAGATCAGCTGAGATTGCCCTTATTTTATAAACTGTAACTCTCAATCGCTAGGCTTCTTCTGGAGACATCAGAGGGAGCCATAACCAGAAGGAAACCATGCTCTGGAGGAACATCTTTACTCCTGGTTAGTGAACAGTAAGAGTCTAGCTCAGCTTTCCTGAGCTGTATAATTCTTTTAAGATAGTGCTGAAAGTTCCTTATGGGACACACGCACAGATTATCAAATAACAATGATAAAATAGAAAATGGGTCAGTCAAAGAATCCTGATTGCTAGAAGTCTGTGTTTTAGCATCAAACTTAGGGGCAAAAGAATGAGCATTAATTAACCCATGGAAGCTTGTAAAGGACAGGTATATGCCACAAGGAAGGCTATTTTTATAGGGATGACAAAGGGAGGCCTTGTGAATGGGCATATCAGGACCCTTGGTAAAACTTTTAAATAGAAAAGAAAGGCCCCATTTCAGGGGCTGAACTACCCTCCTATGAGGGCCTTTTAAAAATGCTGAAAAAGATGCAAAAAGCAGTTACTTCTGTCTCCAAAAGTAAAGCAGTTACTACTTCTATCTCCAAAAGTAAAGCAGTTACTTCTGTCTCCAAAAGCTTAAGTTCCTGGAACAACAGACCCGTGTCCTTCAATATCTGACACTGACAATTTCTCTGAAAACAAAAGGGAAAGAAACAAATAAGTCATGGTTAATGATTCACATACAATTTGAGAGTTGTCCTATGCGGTTCAGTTTGTTACCAATAACATCAGTTCACACAGACTCGTAAATAAGCCTACTCCATTTATGAATTACTCACGACTGTGTGTAGATGATTTTTCACAATAGATGGCATTACATCAAGAAGACACTGACTCACAAGTACAAATGGTAAATATTTATCAGTTCCAGATGGCTAAAGAGTGAGCGTATGAGAGAACCACAGTTGACTAATACTCTGGAAGTTGCAGCTGTAGCAACCCTGTTGTACCAATTTCTCCAGGGAAGACAGGTGTCCTATCATGGGACTAACACCACTAAGCTGAAGGATATAGATGATTCTCATGGACTGCAGAACAAAAGTTTCAAGATCTGCTGAGTGGTCTATCTATCAAACTTCGTCTCCAGAAACGCTGCCTCAACGGATGGGAATGAACTATTTCCTCCAACTGGGCTGCTAGCCCTATCTTGCCGAAGTCCTGTTGTATCAGTGACAATCAATCAGTCATTAGGGTGCCTTCTCAGCCTTTTGCCAGACCAGTCCATTCAAGCCAAAAAACAGGAAATAGTTTTGAAATACCTTCCTTCTCATATGAAAGTAAGCTTTATCTCCTAAGTGTTGGACGATGGACTGCCTAACAAAGTCCACTACTTCCATAAAGAAGATGGAGAGAATTCTCATGGTTATTGTTAACTAAACATGAGATAGAGTAAGGACAGCTCAGCCTTCCTACAAATAGCTTAAAAGTAAACACGAGCACAGTCATTCAGTGGTTATGTTCCTAGCCATTCTTTTGTCTTCAAAACTCCAGAAGCTACATGCTAGGGAGATTCTGACACGTGAATTATGGCTAATTATGATTTATGGGTTTGTTAGGAAACAACTTAAGATTTTAAATGTGTAATTATCTATGTTTTTATAAATATTTAATATCAAAATTACATTTCATCAGCATCATTACTGTCATTTAATTAAAACAACGAAGAACGATGGCGAGCACAGTAATGTTAGGTATAGCACTTTTTGTGTGGGTGCATGCACATCCACACATACAATGCTATCAAAGTACAACCCTGAGTTGTTATAATTATTCAATTCTATTATGAATTACTTTTGCCGAGTATCCCTATCCTGACTTCAGGACTTTGTTTCAGTGTCAAAACTGATAACATAAGCACCTGCAAATCTTAAGTTTTATTGTCTCATATGACAATTAATTATTGCTTACATGAATAAATTGCATTTTAATTTCCTAACATTCTATTAAATTCAAACAGAATATGACATTTTTATAGTAAAATAAAGTTTTATATATACTTACCAAGCAATTACATAGCTAACAGCCTCCTACCATGGCAGACCGTAAATTCAAATTTCGCGGTGGCGCTACCATCGCTAGTGTAGGTGACAGGGTCCGACCCACTACTGGGACTGACAAGTACAACTCAGCAGAAAACATAAATTCGTTTGAGCCAAAATACGTACATCTGTGGAGAAGGAGGGAGGGCTCTGATTAAGTAATTGCTTGGTAAGTACCTGTATATATATAACTTTATTTTATTATAAAAATGTCATTTTTATATAAGTAACTTACCAAGCAATTACACAGCTGGCTCCACACTGAGAGGAGGCAGGTTAGATGGACATAAAACTAATCCAAACCATTAAGAGATAATGACTTTGAACTAGAAGTTTGCTAGCATTGAGACAATGCTTGTTGTACCTTACCTGGTAAGAGAGCTGTTACAGGTAAATACTGCCTCTGGTCGGCGCTCATCTTAACCTGTAGAGGGCATGGCGTATTGGGTACTTTGCAGTGTGGAGGTACATCGACCGCTGACTGGGCAACCAACACCCCAACCATAAAAATCTGGTGGGTACTCCAGGTATGCTTGTACCCCCAGGCTTCCCAATAACTCAACGCCTGAAAAAACCAAAGTGAGAAGACAGTAGAGGGACAGTTCCCGCCCACTATGCTTCCTCTCCCAACAACATGCCAGCCACGGATAAAGGCCCTAATATACAGTACTACAATTATCAAAAACTGCTTCCATGTCTTTCAGGTAGTGCAAAGCAAACACAGATTTCAATCTCCCAAAAGTCGATTGGAGAATGGAAGAAAATGACATATAACAGAACGCAAGATAAGGGTGGTCTTAGAGAGCGGGCGAGATGGGTTTCTCACCGAACACCAGAGGTTGCTAGAGGAACCCCTGATCTTCTCAGTCCTGAGGATGTAAAGCCACAAGGCCCTCACAGGGCAAATAAGTCTCTCCTCTTCTTCCGGCCCAAGAATGTTCTCCAAGCTCTTAATAATAAACAAGCCGGGCCAGGGATGAGAAATGTCCTTGTTCTTAGCGAGGAAATCAAGTGAAAAAGAGCAAACTGCACCTCCTTGAGGGTCTTCTGAGTGAGGGACTTAAAGGAGGCAGAACGAAGAGGTTCAAAAGAGGAGCTCACGAGCCACTTTAAAACCATGTCTAAATTCCAAGAGACTGAAGAGCGATTGTCTGTCTTGGAGGTCTCAAAAGACTTGACAAGATCACTAATATCTTGGTTCGTAGACAGGTTAAGGTCTCTGTGCTTGAACACTGAGCTAAGCATAGCCCTGTATCCCTTAATTGTAGAGGGTGACAATCTCCTTACAGTCTTGAGAAAGAGCAAGAAGTCTGCAATCTGGGCTACAGAGGTTTCAGAAGAGGAGACATGAATTTGTGCACACCTTCTTCTGAACACTGTCCACTGGGACTGGTAGAGCTTAATAGAAGCAGCTCTTCTACATCTAGCAATAGCTTCTACAGCCCTATGTGAAAATCCTTTTGCTCTGCGGAAAACCCTTGATGGTACCTGTGAAAATGTGGCTGTTTGAGCAGTGACTGACTGTTCTTGTGGAAGGAGCCTCGGAAAATCCACTAGAAGTTTCAGCAGGTCCGGAAACCACTCCTTCCTCGGCCAGAAGGGAGCGACTAGTGTCATCAAGACGTTCTGATGAGAACTGAACTTGTTTAACACTTCCTGAATCATCACAAAGGGGGGGACAGGCATAGATGTCTAGGTCTGTCCAGTCTAACAACACTGTGTCCATCGTCCAAGCTAAAGGGGCCACGACTGACGAGCAAAAGAGAGAAAGTCGGTTGTTCTTTGAAGTAGCAAAGAGATCTATGGAGGGCTTGCCCCAAAGCCTCCACAGATCGTTGCAGACTCTGGAATGCAATGTCCACTCTGTAGGGAGAACCTGGTGACTGCGACTTAACTGGTCCGCCAGAACATTCATCTTCCCCTGCATGAAGTTGGGAGTAGCTCAACTTGATTCTACTCCACCCATAACAGAAGGTCTTTGGCTGCCTCGTAGAGAGTGAAAGAGTGGGTGACCCCCTGCTTGCGAAAGTAGGATAGAGCTGTGGTGATGTCTGAGTAAATCGCAACAATTTTCCCCAATGCCAGTGAGAAAAAGCTTGAAGGCCCAGATGAATGACTTTCAACTCCTGATGTTTATATGTAGCAATTTCTGAGTTGCGGTCCACGTCCCCAACACCTTCCGACTCCCTAACAGGGCTCCCCACCCTACGTCTGAGGTGCCGGAGTAGAATTCTAGGCTGGGGTTCAGAGGAGACAGAGAGAGTCCTTTCTGAAGTCTCTCCTAGGATAACCACCATCAAAGATCCTCCTTAATCTCCAATGTTACTGGGAAGACTACGGAGTCTAACTGAGTCTTCCTGCACCAATTTGCCTTCAGGAAGAATTGCAGGGGCCTCAGGTAAAGTCTGCCCAACCTCACAAAAGATTCCACTGAGGCCAGAGTTCCAAGAAGGCTCATCCACACGAACTGCAAAATTCTCATATCACTAATTGGCAACTGTCAACTGCGCCTCAAGCTATCGTGGTTTGCGGATCACCATCTCTCAGCACTACTGCCAAACTGAGTCAAGAACAGATGCAACATAATAAGGCATATTCTTCATTTTTTCTTCACATATTACAAGCATCTAAAATCTGAAAGCACCAGTGTATTCAGGGTGAATTTATCATAAGAAAACACAAGTTTTATTTTATCTTGATCGCATGAATGACGCAAAATCCAATGATAAGTAAAAACAGGTATAAAGAATTAAATGCTTCTCTCTTCACTTTTACACATAATTCCTTTGTTTTATCTTACTGATTTCAGGAAATCATGATTTAGTTGTACAATTAATACCGAATCCTATGGTATGACCAAAACTTTCCTACCTTGTGCAAACAGTGAGATAAATGAAGAAATATAAATATACTGCTTGTTTTCTGAGCTGCAGACGTAAAAATGAGACAGTGAGCAAGCTGCCTACCTCCTGGTACCAGCTAATCAGAGGCCGCCAAACAAACGTCTCATAGGCCCAAGAATCTACCTTAAGTGAACCAGCTATAGCGATGGTCTCGCTACCTGCGAAATTTTAATTTTTGGTCTGCCGTGGTAGGAAGCTGTTAGCTATGCAATTGCTTGGTAAGTCAATTATATAAAAATTGGGACAACTAAAAATATTGCATTTTCAACCTGAATCATAGGTAAATGTTTGAATTAGACACATTACTCACCTGTAATTATGTATCCATATGCTGCTAATTGTCCTGCCATATATTCACTGTCAGAGCTATTATGGGCACAACCCCATGTTTTCACAAATATCTTCTGTGTTCCAGGAATGATGCTGTCACAGTAATCTGTAACTTCACACTCTCCATTCTGTAAAACTTGTATCATTAGTGATCAGAAGAGATTAAAAATCACAAACTGAAAACATACACTTCACATGATTGGATATTTTTAAGAAGTTAATTACACAGCATACACAATATATGATATGGCTAACCATCATCATCTCCATTGCTATTATCTTTATTTAGGAAGAGACCCTCTCTTGAACAAGTTTCACTGAAAATAATGGCTGCATCTGCAGAGAAGATTTCATACTTCATTTTCTTTATTTATCCTGTAATTATCTTTCTGTGGGACATAAATCATTCAGAAGATGAACTATATTCATCTTATAATGGAGGGTGTAGACACATTTGGTTATCGACACAGTCCAGTCTTTTGGTTTTCTTTTTACTATAACAAAGAAAGATGACAAAAAGACTGTAAACTGCACAGCACATAATTACAAACATACGATAATCAGTTAGTTTATGGGGGTATTTACATGGTACTGTCGTACACGGTACTGGTGAATGCAAAGGTTGCAATGCTGCAATCTCAAGACAATCAGGGTCACTGCTCATGCAGGGTGCTAAGATTTTCAGTCCAGGTAGTTAGTGTCAAAGGTCTTCTCATGGTGATGGGCAGGAAGGAATTCTTTTGTAAGACATTTGATAAAGGTTCCACCTTAATATATATCATGCCTCATGGAGCAGTACCAATCTATTGGTGGCCTGAATAAAGTTCTGCCTAGTTAGAAGAGTGCCATGGGTATCGTCATAGTGCTTCCTCATGGCAGCCCCTTGAATGTGGCATGAAATCCAATTACATTAGCAAACTGTAGTCGTACTTGTGTAGGAGCTGGAATATCCCCTAAGATGGGGAACTGGAACAGAAGGACCATAATCATCATCTTTAAGGTATTATGCATATATAAGGCAGGGTGTTTCTATATAATAGACGTGAGGTCATGTTGCTATACTAAATAGCAAGTCTGATGGCTCTGTCTGAGTCAGGAGATGAGCAAATTATAGTCATACTTATGTAGGAGCTGGGACCTAGGGTGGGGAACTGAAACAGAAAGACCAAAATCATCATCTTTAGGGTATTGTGCACATATGGGGCAGGGTTTTTTTTCTATATAACAGACTTCAGGTCATGTTGTAGTCATACTTCTGTAGGAACCGAGATATCCCCTAGGAATGGAAACTGGGACTGAAAAAACATAATCAACATCTTTAAGGTATTGTGCACATATAGGGTAAGTTTTTTTTTTTATGTAACAGACTTGAAATCATGTTGTTGTTATACTAAATGACAAGTCTGGCATTCTGTCTAGGTCAGGAGGAGTGACCCTGGATGAATGCTGTCTCTAAAGGTCCCCATACCCTCTCAATGCTTAAGACCTCATATGTGCCCTATAAAACATTTTCACTTGTGATATCCTGTTTTGGCAGGGTAGAGGAGTTCCTTGGGTACCATATATCACATGCCTTCCTGATTTTTATACCTACGTCACAGCTGGGGTCATCGTTGTTGACCAGGATTGTGCTGCCTGGCCAAAGTCTTGATGGGTATTGTACTTAAAGGAGCAATGGAAATTGGTCTCTCAAGTCCGACACTGATGGCACTGCACTTTTACCTTGTGGAGTATTCACTTCATCCATTAAGACAGAGACCTAGGTTAGTAATTCCTACAAATAACAGTCTTCATCCCTTACTTTTAATGCTTTTGGTGCATTGAAAATGACGTAAACTGCAGTTTTATTGAGTTTTTCATCAAAAAAACCTCCAAATTTTTATTATTCTGCCGTTTTGGAGCCATATTTCTTCCGTTGGATCAGTGTCGTAAGCATCGTAACCCCGGAACATGTGTTGTAAACCAGGAAATAATTTCTGATGAATATATTTGAAAAGCGTCGTAACCTCGGAACGTTGTAAACTGGGGACTGCCTGTACAGTAACTGGTAGAGTGGGATGCTTTTATTTTCAACTTCAATGTAGCAATAAGACATAACTGAATTCTATAACTGCCATCTGGAGATATCCAAATATATTTATAAATGTCTTCCTGTTGGAAAAGGTTATCTCCAATTACCAGATTTTATTTGGCACAAATCTAATTATTTGCACTCCATTTTCATCAGCAATCCTAAGCCTTAACTGTCTATTACAACCATTAAACCTTTACTGCATTCTTAAAAAAACTTCTCATATCTCTTTCTGGGGCTATACCCATAGTGCAATCGATATTTATTTCTTCTAATGATCATTAGTCATGCATAACACACTATAATGCTGTGTAATTATTGCAGTAATCTACTAGGCTCAATGTTCTCTAGTTAGTCAGTGCTTTTTCTGTATTCGGTGTATCCAATTGACATAATATAACTCTGTGAAAAATAATTAAGATACTGTACTATACCCAGTTTCTGATATATCACAACATGAACCATTTAGTACAGGAAAAAAATATCATACATAGTATTTCAACAATGATATATTCTGAGAGAACAAATAACATTCTCTTAAAAAAACACCAAATTTAGAACATGTCAAGATTATCAATGATTTTACAATCATTTATACTGCGCATCTATGGTCAGTTCAAGACATTTTTATCATTTACATCGCCAACTTCCACATGCCATAACCCACCATAATCAGCTACTGGTACTGTAATAGGCAATACAATGCCAAATACAGTACAGTATAAGATCACCAGGCAGGGAATACCAGCATTCATTTGATAACTTGAAATAGCAACCAAAGGTAAAAGAAGATATGAACCAAGTACAGTATATACTTAACAACTCTATAGTAGTACATTTTTAGTTTTCTGTACAAGAAAACTACTGTGCCAGCCGGCTTTGTCTGTCTGTTTGCACTTTATTCTGTCCGCACTTTTTCTGTCCACCCTCAGATCTTAAAAGCTACTGAGGCTAGAGGGCTGCAAATTGCTATGTTGATCATCCACCCTCCAATCATCAAACATTCCAAATTGCAGCCCTCTAGCCCTCAGGAGTTTTGATTTTGTTTAAGATTAAAGTTAGCCATGATCGTGCATCTGGCAACACCATAAGACAGGCCACCACCGGGCAGTGGCTGAAAGTTTCACAGGCCACGGCTCATACAGCATTATATGCTGTACAGAAAACTTTGGCGCACTTTTTACTTGCTATTCATTACCCATCAAAGAAAACACAGCAGTAGTTTGCATTAATTCTGAATAGTCTACTTTTCCTGCCTGTATCATTTTTGTATTTGTGTAGGAACACTTAATGATTATTTGATGCATGTATTATATGCATTCTGAATATGATACATCAATGGTAAAAACATTTATAGCCTAATCACACATAACAATTAATGTTCATACTAAAAAGGGTTTAAGTTGAATACGGTCTAATTTCTTTTCTCCATTGCATTTCTGTATAACCTTAGACTTTTACTACTAACCTGAATACAAGAGAAAAGCAACAGACTGTATTATACACAATTTCAAATGACTTGGACTACTTTACTAGTCATTTACTGACAATCGTCTAAACTACTGTATTAGACAAACTTTAAGAAAGATCAGTCTCATATGATATAACTTCCTTTCAGTGAGGGACCTGTAATTCTCAACAATAGCTCTAATGTTTTACCTCTTGACGTGTTGCTTTCTTGCGATGTCTTACTCTTGGCATTACAGAGTTACGATACCTTGGTGCCAACACTTCTCCATCATCTTGAAACAAATCTTCTATATCTTCCATTGTAAATGGCTTACGAGCTTTCAAATATCTGAAGAAAAGAGGAACAATGACATAAAATTATCCAGTAACCTTGACAATTTGTTATTTCAAAAGAAGATTTTTATGGTGCATTTTTGACACACTTCTACCTTGTACGTGGTTTGACATGCAATTGCAAAAGTTTTGCATTTTATGTTGCTGAATTGTTATTTATTGAAATATTTTTGTGATATTTTCTGAAAATATCGGTGAGTGATGTAGCTAACCATACCTATTGCCAGATTGCATTGGAGGGCAGTGAAAACATGATTTTTAGGCTAATTTCTAATTTTCCATTTTCTTGTATTTTCCAGATTTCAACATGGCGAAGATATTCCTGATGGAGGAGGAATATTTGAGCTCCCTTTTTGAGAGCAGTGATGAAGAGGAACCTTCACAAATCATCTATGAGACAGGCAACGTATATGACGACCTGCATGACACCCTCACGTGGCAGGAGGAGGAGGAGGCTATCCCCCTTTTGGAGGATGATCCTGACGATGAGGAACCTTACGTTCTCCAAGATTTGTCTGCTAGTGAACCGGTTCCCTTGCTGCATTCTCCTGGGCCTTCTTCAGCATCATCTGGGCCTTCTTCAGCTGCTGCTCTTGGGCCTTCTTCAGCATCTAATCCTGAGGCTTCCCTTAGTCCTTCGGAGCTCAAAAGTAGGAAAAGAAGGAGAGGGCCTCTCTGCCCTGCTGAAGGTGTGCCATTGAAGAGGTTACCGAAGGACTCGTACTGGACGAAGGACAAGACGAAGTGGCACTCAGAGCCAAACTCTGCACTGTCACCCATCATGCAGCCAGATAGATTTGACAATGCAGGCCCTACAATGAACGTCTTCGGGTGTAAAACTCCTGCCGAAGTGTTTTCAAAGTTTTTGCCTGATGTATTGCTAGCAGAGGTATGCGTCCACACCAACGACAAGATCCTCATCTTAAGGAACGAGTATAAGTGGCAAGACGACCCCACCTTCAAGGACGTCACCCTCATGGAGTTACGTGTCTTCCATGGTATCCTGATCATGACAGGGGCACGTAAGGATAATCATCTCATGATGGAAGATGTTTTCCAAGGCTTATGGATGCCCCTTTTACAGGGATGTCATGAGTGAGCAGCACTTCTCCTTTCTTTTGAGGGCTTTACGGTTCAACAGCCTTGCCACGATAAAGGACCGTGTCAAGACCGACAGATTTGCTGCCATACGGAGTTTGTGGGACCAGGTCATTGCAAATTGCATTGCCAACTATGAACCCAGTGGGCATCTTCCTGTGGATGAGCAGCTCCTCGCCTTCAGGGGACAGTGTGTCTTCAGGATGTACATCCCTAACAAACCAGCCAAGTAAGTTATATGTTTTAATATTTTTTCTAAATTTTACTACATTTACTTCAATGAAATCTTATTTTCATAATTCCTACATATTTATTGATGACTAAAAATAGTTTTATGTTAATTCAATATATATATATATATATATATATATATATATATATATATATATATATATATATATATATATATAATGTAAATTTTATTTTCATTGATTATTTCTGAGTTTTGAATGATGACTAATGATTGCCTTTTGTTTCTTTTCTTTTCTCTTAGGTATGGCATAAAGTTGGTGATGGTCTGCGACACAGACACCTTTTATATGTGCAATGCAATGCCCCACTTGGGCAAAGGGACCACCGCTACAAGTACGCCCTTGGGAGAGTACTTCACGACAGAGCTGACCTCCCCCTTTAGGAAAAGTGGACGAACTGTCACGACTGACAATTGGTTTACTTCACTGCCCCTAGCCAGGAGTCTTCGTCAATTTGGGATGCATTTAGTTGGCACAATTCATCCCAAACCTTACATTCCTTCAGAGTTGCTGTCCTTCAAGATGGAAATTGGAGAATCTGTGGCTGCCTACAACTACGAGGACAAAGTCACCCTTTTGTGCCAACATATAAAGCCTACAAAGAGAATCCAGATTCTTTCGACAGTGCATCACAATCCCACAATTATTGAGGATAAGAAGAGTCATTTACACATGTTCTACAATGCCACAAAGGGAGGAGTTGACATCTTTGACCAAATATGTTCTGCCATGACATGTAGCAGGAAGACCTGGAGGTGGCCCGTATGTGTCTTCTTTGGGATTCTGAATATTGTGGTGCATAACTCCTTCTATATTCTCCAAAACTTGCCAGGCAACAAGTCTTTCACCAGGAGGGCATTTACCATGGAATTGGCTATGGCTCTGGGCTGTGACTGGGCACTCTATCGACTTATGCACAAGAGGTACCTCCCAAGGGACGTGATGGCCCTCATTTGTTCAGTTTTTGACGTCCAGGAACTGGAACATGACACTGACCCTCCTGCAAAACGAAGTGACAGACGTCACAGATGCCCACACTGCCCTTCCTCTTCAAATGCCAAGACTAAGCTTCTGTGTGGCAAGTGCCAACACCCTGCCTGCAACAATCACATCAACTACGTCTGTGATAGCTGCCATAACGTGTGGTAAGTTTCCTGAATTTTTTTTCACCTATTTATTGTTACTAAATATAATTTTTTACATTTTTGCCATCATCTAGGATCATTGTAGATTACTTTTGCAAAATTTTATCCAAATCCAACAAGTATTACTAATCTACATATAGCCTGCCTTTTACGCAAAAATTTTTCATGATTTTGTATATAAAAAAATTATCCGCTTTTTCTTTTCTTTTCAGATTTTCCAGTTGTTTGTCAATCTCGACAAACTTGGTCTCGTTGGATACCTCAACCCTTCTAGTTTCAAGGACCAATGTGATTTTTGTGATAATTGTTAGTTATAAGCGTACAGTGTCTATTAAGTGTCTGCAGGTGTAGTTTTAAGGAAAATTTCCCTTTAACATAAGTAAAGGTATTTTTTTTTTATTCAGTGTGTTTTTTCTTGTTCACCATTAGAAACTAGAGTCTTGAGGGTATATTATAGTATAAAAACATAATAAAAAAGTCCTATGGGTGCCCTGGTAGAAGCCGCCAAAGTTTATGGTGCTCAATTGTACACTGCGCTACCTGAATTGTGACGGTTTCTCGACGTTACCTGTCCAGGGTTAAGAGACTAGGAAAACAGAAATGGAAGTGATACATTTAATTTAAAAGAGGCAGAGATGTCAGGGGGCCAGCGCTACAATCTTGAAGAGAAATGTGGATTATGAAATGGGAATTAAAAAATAAAGGGTTCCCCTACCTTTCAAGAGTTGGTGAGAGATGGGACTGCTTGTAACTAAACAGTGTAATTACTAGCTCTAACTGATTATACAGGAGGGTCCTTATTTTTCCTTATCTCAGCAGACTTCATGTTTTTAGCTTTAATTTCATCATTTTCACCTTTTATACTCTTGGCCCCTTTATTTTCTTGGTCCTTCAAATAAAAAAAAAAACCATCTAAAGTACACATTAATATACCTACTCTGCAGTTCCCCTAAATACCAATCATCTTACCTTCAGGATTAACATCTTTACAAATCTATACTAACAAACTACATATAAATGATTTTTAAAAATTGCCCAAGCTGATCTAACATTGAAGCAAATGGAAAATGGAGAATACACACACTGATTTATGTTGGTAGTAAGAAAAGTTCAAACACAGGTCAGCAACACTTGAACACCATAACCATTTACAGCTGGGCTACTAGATTAACCTGAGACTTAGAAATTTTCAATACGGTACTCTTGCAACTTTAGACTAACTATATCTCTTCTAACATCAACTGGCCCATCAAGTACATCTCTCCATTAAAAAAAAGGTAGTAGCTGTCTTTACATAAGTTGCAACAGTACATCAATTGGTTATTTTTAGATGCATCCATTCATGCATGTACAAAATTCCCAAACAAGCACTGACTTTAAAATGATGTTAATAGATTAATGTTAATGTTTATAGCTTTTTGTTATATATTATTATATTCTATTTGCTTTGCACAGGTGGAACTCAAACAGAGAAATAATTAATTATATGTGGGATAATGAAAAGTTTCCATTGATTGTATATAGAAAGCATTTTAAGAATAACTACTGTAATATGTGAATTAAAATCATATGCTAAACATATTGAGCATTTCAAATACTGCACTGGAAAATGTATGGCATCTCTACATTTGGCTCCCATATTTGGTTCCTAAATTAATGAGTAATGATGCATCAGCCACTGCAAATGCAAATATATAGTCATATAAGCTTGTAGCCTATAACGCCCAGGTTAAATGTCAGATATGACCCACATATTTCACTCTATGATGATAGTTTACCTAACCAATAAAGGTCAGTCTGTGATGACAGTTTGCCTGACCAATAAAAACCAGCCTGTGATGAAAGTTCGCCTGAGCAACAAGGGCCAGTCAACTGAAACCTCAGGCAAATAGTGATTAGTAAGCAAACTGAGTCTCTACCAATCCCCAATAACTTAAATGATTCCTTGGCTTGGGAAATTTACTATCAGCTCAATGAAGACAGACAAACAGTTATAACTGGATGAGTAAAGTCTTTCATAGCCAGGAGTGGATGCAGAGTGGGGAGACATGCATAGGCATGAGAAATCTGACCATGAAAACAGACCAACCAAACCTACCTTAAAATTCTGTGTCCTGACGACACCAGACATTACCTTTCTTCCTAACTTTCCTTAGGGTGCCATGGCCTGACCTGACCAGGGGGGCTTTGCTTCCCCTGGACTCCCCAAGTAACACTGAATATCGGAAACTTATGGAAACTTATTGGCTGGACCCAATTTCTGTTTGGACATGTGGTAGGCCTATGGCACTAGCTACACACTAACCAAATGAACCTTAACCAAACCTTTACTAGAGTTTCATGCCCTGACCTAACCAGAACGTACCTTCCTAACCTGACTTAGGGTGCTGTGCCCTTGACCTGGCTGGAGGGTCTTCAACCACCCTGGAACCCCCAACTAACACTTAGCGTTGAACACATGAACTGGCCTAAGCTACTGCTTTGTGGCTGTAGGTTCAAATCCTTGAGTATCATCATTCTAATTTATCTAAAACTACAAATGAACTGCTTACCATATTCAAAATAGTTTTTTAGAAGTCTTCAAGTGCTTGGGGTTTGATCAAGAAGTGCTAGAACTGTGTCATATTGTATTTGGTCAGGACAGCAAAATGTGTTTGGGAGGCAGTGTTTGATAGCTCTAAAGCAAATGACCCGGTTTAATTATTTAAAAAAATGGCAGAATTTTACATGAAACATTCTTCCTATACCATTCATCAGGTGTTGTAACAGTATACAATAATTCATGTCAAATGCTTCCACTTTGGAAGATATGGAAAAGAAGCTGCAACTGGATCAGAGCACATGTATGTGAATCATACCATTTTGATTACTCCTGATTGGACGGCTTTAAAAAATCAGTAGGCCTAGGTCAAGATCCAGGATAGGTCAATAGCACATGACTGGCTGGATTAAATTACCGGTAACAAGAATTCAAGGTGGTTGGGGCGACACATGACCGTCACCTTAAGAACTATAAGAGAAAGGTAGGCGTGCCACCGTTCACATCTACTGGGTACTTAGAAAAGGTTACACATCATGCAAAAATTGTCAATCAGCAAAGAGAAAGAAATTAATCAGTTATATACTTTTCAGGTGGTTTTGAGCATGCTGAGTAATTTTACTCCATGGTAGTTTTTGCTACGAGGCAAAATTACCAAATGCCTATCCCTGTCCCCCCACCCTGCATACTTCCCAAGGGCTGCCGTAGGGAATGATGGACCAAATGCATTACCGCCGAGTATACATGACAACCTTCCCTCTCTAACCTCATTCCCCCCTCAGATCTTAACCAGACCCAGAGTGCCATAAATTCTAGCACACTGGCCCATCCTGACAAGAAGGACCCCTTCTGTACCCCTTCACTTCTAGGTCTAGGCCTAGGCAATTAGGCTGGGTGTGTTAGAAGGCACAGGATATAGGCTATGGTCTCGTCCCAGTATTGGTGATAGACTGTCAATTAGTTTGCAAGGCTGGATTAGGAAACCTTTGCTAAATCATAAAAGCATGCAAAGCTACTCTTAGGCAACTTACTTAAGAGGGCAATACTACGGTAAAAGTCTGTCAATAATATATAGTAAGTTGTCAACATACCGAAACCTGACTTAGATCAATATAAACAGTCTTCTAACACGTCTGCAGTCACTGCTTACGTCCTTCACACACGCAACACCGTGATTTCTTGCCTTTTTTCCCGTGGCGATGTAAACAAAGGATCGTTCCCTACAGTTCTATCTACGAAGATCAAGGGAAAAGAGTTGGGTTTCCGTAATTAATGTTGAATTCATAGCCATATACACTTTAACAGATGTTTATTAACATAAAAACTACATATATAAATTATGAACCTAAAATGCTTACATAAAACTCAAGTTCAAAATTATCCGTAATGAAAAAATGACCAAACTCTTCCTCAATAGAAAAGACCTGAGAGCACATTAGTAGACAGAACTTTGGAAGTGACCAAATGAGTGATTAAGAAAATGACAAAGGGAGGAATTACATGTATATTTAATTAAGACGAGACAATGGGACACCAATGAATGTGAAAAGCTATTAAAGTAAGAGAGCCTCGATATTTCTTAAAAATAGAAAAAAAAGAGATGATAAGGTAAATCGTATGAAACCTCTGGTTTTGATTTTCTTTAGAGGTTCGACAGTTGTGTTGTTAACTGGTTGACTGCGGTAAACGTAGATGACAAATATCTTCTTCCTTAGCAGAGAAGTTAAAGTATTTTTTATCGCGTTCTGTTAATGGAAGAAGAGGAAGAGACCAGGTTAATATGGAGATGGGGAGCCAATGTATTTGGAGGCGTCACGTGGCGTGTCTCTACCTTTATCTGGCTGTGGGCTTAGCTTAGAGTACCCCGTAACTGTCGTAGGCATCCCTGAAGTCCGAATCTGAACACCGTACCTCTGACATCGTGCCCTTGCGTGGCCGTGGGGGGATCGCCCCGCCACCCCTGGTAAGCCGAGACCCGCTCCGACATGTAAAAAATGGAGACTATAGGACTTTTAGCCATCGATAACGAATGCAGTCCGGGATTGATAAAGTGAGTACAGTATTTTGATTTGTTTACAGTAGAGGATAGAGAAAGAGCAGATCTGTACAACATAAGAATGATGAAAGTTTGACGTTAAGGATTTCTGTGAAATGAGTGTTGAGAACGTTAGAAGAATAAGAATTTTTTGAAGTGCTGAGAACGTATGAAGAAATGACTCGTTGAAACGGGTGTTGGGAACGAAAGGTGATCAGTTAGAAGGCCGAAGAATGGTTGCCGCAATGAGTTGACTGAATTTTAAGCAAGATGCCATAGTGCGATGGTAAACTGTGATTGACTGGCTGACCAGAGTACGTAAAGGTTGAATGAGAGAAAGGCATTGAAGAAATGGGCGAGAATAATAGTTATTCCTTTGTATGAGGGCAAATGATAGGGGAGACCGTAAGAATTTAATGATCGTAAAGTTTAATAGTAACATTTACCAAGGAAATGTTACTATGGAAAGATTAGGATTGAAAAAGTAGACAGAGGACAGGGTACGTAAAGGTTGAATGAGAGAAAGGCTTTGAAGAAATGGGCAAGAATGATAGTTAGGCTATTCCTTTGTACTGTATAAGGCAAATGATAGGGGAGACCGTAAGAATTTAAGGACCGTAAAGTTTAATAGTAACATTTACCAAGGAAATGTTACAATGGAAAGATTATGGTTGAAAAAGTAGACAGACGACAGAGGGATTAACGAGGAAAATGGTGAGGGCTTCGAGATCTGTCATTTATAGCCTACTTCGTTTTCTTAAGAAACAGCGTTGAATACACTGATTGTTTTTGCTGATTTCTCTTTCTTTGTGTGGTTTATGAAATAATAATAATAGTTCTTATAATAATACCATAATGTGTTTAGTGCATTAAACTCTTGAAATTTGTGTGGGTGGCATGGCAGAAATAGCTTTTTAATTCATTTGATTATCCGTATACCATTTTTGCAGTTATTTATTGTTTGTGTGATTATATTTTTTTTCTGTCTCAGCAGGTTAAATAAACCATTCATCATTTAGAAGAAAATGTTATTTAATGTGTTTTATATCTTGATTGGAAATGTTCCTTATACAAATGACATGGATTTATCTAATCTTTGAACAGGAGACATATACATACGTACAATCATTCTTAACATACGTTAATAATCCTGTTTATGTGTGTATATAAAATTGTATGTAAACACCCTTGCGCCCATAAATAAAGTTCAGGCGGAGTCTTCGTCATAGGAATCGAGTTCAGTTTTGAAGGAGTCGATCAATTTATCAACAACAATGTCCTTTCTTGCGTCTTCATATTGAAACGCTTCAGCTTGTCTCATGGCTCTACTCCAGTTTTCTTGAGTCACTGAATCAAGTGCCTCATTGAGAAGTTCCCTCGGGTTTGCCATTTTAACATTATTTTTCTTTGCAATATCATTCTTTACCTGGCCCAAGATAAGTTTTATTGGGTTGTACTGGCAATGCATGGTAACGGGGAAGACGTATGAATATGACCAAACTCTGATGCAAGTTTATCGATTACATATCTGTTTTGGATGGAGTTCAAGCGTAGTTTTACAATCTGTAAAAGTTCGTTTTTTCAACAGGTGATCTCCTGAACTTTCACCATTTTTCACGAGCCACTCTTCGATCGTCGCCTTTTTTTTATGCCGATGTCGGTGGAGGGTCTACTTTTACCGAATGATAAGGGGCGTTGTCCATAACTATAACAGATGATGCCGGTATGTTTGGAAGAAGTTGTTTGTTAAACCATTTTTCAAAAACTAAATGGTTCATTTGATGATGATAATCACCGTCGTTTTTTGCAAGAAGAGTGAGTTTCGCACCTGGGACAGAACCATCCCTGCATGCAAAACAATAAGGCGTCCGCCTTTTCCTGTTGGCTGTTAAAGGCCTGTAGCTTTAGACGAGCTCGCATCAGTTCAGCATTTGCCAGCACTATGATTTTGACTCACCCACGTTTCATCTAAATATATAACTGAAAGACCCTTCCATTTTGCATCATCCATTTGCCGCAAGAACTTTGTTCGCAGACACTGAACATCATCTTTTTCCATTAGGAACTTTCGGCCATTAACTTTAGCATATTGAAAACCAATGCTGTGCATCACTTTCCTTAGATATTCCCTACTTCCACTGAATCCAATATTTTCTTTCACATCTATCAACACTATCAATAGTAGGAACTTTCATTCCGGTCATAGTAACCCAAATTTGTCCTTCTCAGTACAGCAGCTGTATCGAAGTCATCTGGACTGGTTACAGTACTGACTTTCCTTCTCTCCCATTCTCGGAACACTGCAGTTTCAAATGTCTCCTCAGTTTCTTTAGCAATTTTGCTAATTCGACGAATCGTCATTTCCGAGACTTTCGTTGCTTCAGGGGCGATTAATGGCCTTTGCAACATTAGTTGCTTCTCCAAAATGAAGTATTTTAATACATTATAATAAATTTCCTTGGCTTGAGACTGAAGATGTTGGCGGTGGGGAGATTCGTTTTCGCTTGGACTATCCGTACTGTCTGGTGACACGGGCTGCGTGAGCACGATTGTGCTTAATCAGACTGACCACCGTTGTTATTGTTTTGACCGAGCTGGCCTTTTACTCTTAAATGCCTTCGCTGACCACGTTTCAAAAATTATGCCATTTCTCTTTTGTTTTTATAAAAATAATTGTTGTTAATGAAAATGTGTAAAGTCAAATATGTATTCGACATTAACTTTAAATAAATAAATATATATTTTTTAAAGATTCCACTCGAGAAGGCTCTACCAAGTCAAAACTTTTAAACAAAACAATGAGACACTTGGCAACGCACTACTCGCCCTGCGACAGCGATCTAAGAGTGTTTGACAGACTAAAGTTTAAGATGGTAAATGGAAACCAGAATGATGGAGCAGTTTATGTCAATATTGATATTGGAGGAATGGAAATATTTGATTCATATAGGTTTTGGGGAGCAAAAGTAATGGATGATAAAAAGATTGGAGAGGAGCTGAGGCACAGAATAGGTATAAAAAGAAAGGTAGCAGGGTGTGGGCAAAATCTTGGGATGAGAATTTGAATGTCTATGGAAGCTAGTTTGGGAGTGAATGGATGGAGTTATGAGCTACCCTTACTTTATGGTAGTAAAGTGTTCTGTTGAGTATAAAAAAAAAAAAAAATTATGCTGCTGGGATGAATTGTTTGAGTAGTAGATGTGGCATAAGAAGAATGAGAAGTGTGGAGGTTTTAAGAAGCAGTGAAAAGTGTGTATTGGGAGATGGTTTGGCTACATGGAAAGAACTGAGAACAACAGATGGGTAAAAAAAAAAGTGTGCAATTTGGATGATTTAGGAGAGGTAAGAAGAGGAAGACTTGGGAAGTGCTGGATAGATGGTGGAAAAGAGGTAATGAAAGGGAAGTCTAATATGCAGAAAATGCAAGAGTGCTAGCAAAGTGGAGGTGAATGATGCGATGTTAAGGGGGTTTGACAGATTAGGTACTGATAAGCTTACTGATGTAAAAGTTTTCCATACAGGCAGTTCATCCCTGACACAGCAATGAAGGTATGGGTGTGGCAGTGACCAGTCTCTTGTTTCAGTGCAGCCATCCCGCAAGGGGAAACGACTTCATTTTCATTCACGTATAAATGGGAATTGTAGTGCAATCAGTAGTACCCTCATCTACCAAACAATTTATTTATTTATTGCTGTTTCTGATAAGTTGCAGGACGTGATAATACTTGTCTGTACGTCGAATACTTTCCAATTATCACCTCCATCAACAAAGTTGGAAGGTTAAATTTTTCGCGTGTGTGTGCGCGCGCGTTAGTCAGACATCTAAAGAACGGGCGTATAGAATTTATGCATCGTATCTGGTGTATTCATTAAAAGAAATTCTCTAGTTGAGTACCCTCCAGGGGAAGCCAGTTATGGGTATTCTTTCCGCGCTAACAAATTATAAATGTGATTTCATGATAATAAAGGTAGTGGGTTGATTATCAGAGGCTAAAAATCAAGGTCGCGATATAAGCTACACTTGTTTTATGACAGGGGCTCATCTCAATTGGCCTTGGCGGAGCGATCTTAGGAGTCTTTTTTTGTAGTTTCAGTTTTTATGGTTTTGGTTTAAAAGACAGGTCTGTCGTCATCGGAAGGAACAGGGGCCATTATAGCAAAACCATTCTTTCTCTTTCGTTTCTTAGAGGCGAAGTCAGATATGTTACTTCATACCGTCTTTTATTGTAAAAGAATCTTGTATTGTAAAAAAATGAGTTTTGCGTTCAATGATCATCCCATGGAATTAGGCAGAATGAAGTTTCACTTGAAGACGTTTATGAAAAATCAAATGAAACATGTTGTACAATACCAGCCCCCAACACCAGTACGCACACCCCCCTACCATTATAAGGTGTCACTAGGAAAACATGAGAAATTTCTAGACCGTCTGTGTTCAAATTACCATTTACCACTTGATATTGCTGTAAAAAAAAAAAAAAAAAAAAAGTCATGAATGAAAAATCTACGAAAACATTACTACAGCTTCGTTTATCGTTAATTATCGTTAGCTCTCTCTCTCTCTCTCTCTCTCTCTCTCTCTCTCTCTCTCTCTCTCTCTCTCTCTCTCTCTCTCTCTCTCTCTCTCTCTCTCTCTCTCTCTGTTTGCGAAACCCAAGCTTAGCCCGCAGCCAAAAACCTTCCTGCTCCACCCAGCAAAACCATTGCCTTATTCATTTTCAAGGTTTAAGTGTTAAATAGTTAAACTTCACTTACACTTTTAGAACCTTTTATGATTTGAACCATTATTATTATTATTATTATTATTATTATTATTATTATTATTATTATTATTATTATTATTATTCAAGATGAGCAGTTGTGCTTAACGTATCCAAAACCCCATTTATTTGCAAAGCCAGTTTCAAACTGTAAAGGAAAAGAAAACAAAGAGAAGAAAGTGACAAATAAAGAAAGATAAGTCAATAAATTTCATTGTATTAGCATTCTATGTTCTCAGATGCTCCGCTCGAGTTCATTTTGTCTTGGTAGGGATCACTAACCCGTCTGAACCCTGTGTCTGTTTGCAGTCTTCTTGCTTTTCTTTTGGGGCAGATTTTTAAATTGTGAATATCCTCACGTTTATGAAAATGTAAGGATTATTGTTTTTTTTTTTTACTAAGACGAATTTTCTTACATTGATATTTTCTGAACAGTTCTCAAAGACAGTTTTTCGTCTCTATATTTACAAACAGTATATGTATAAATGCATTATCATTAAATGAAAATGAATAAGTAAAGTAAATTAACAATAATAATAGCTAGAGAGAAGTAGAACTATGTCTGTCCGTCATATTGCTGCCGAGAGAGTATCACTGTAACACAATTGTACTAAGACAGTTCGCGTCTCCTTAAATAAATAAACGGCTTCCCTTTCATACAGATGATGATATTAATAAATTTAAAAATCTTCCCAACAATAAAAGTAAGAAGATTATAGTCTTAGTACTCATACGGGATAGCAGTCCTTTATCAGGACAAAATAAAGTTAAACCGATTATCTGAAAACCTATAATGTTAGTACGATGAAAATATCGGCACGTCCAGTTTCTCTTTCTGAACAGAGAACCTTCTGTCAGAAACTCACAAGCTAATGTAAGTAAACAGCTTTGCTTTGGGAGCTGAAACTAATAATCTAGTCCGAGGTCGAAGAATGCTTGTCCTCGAATACCCGTGCGTATTATGTCCGACAAACACGAATAATTAAATTACGCGGCTGTTATAGGATCAACAGCATTAACAGCATATCCGAGAGGAGCGTAACGAATCAGCAAGAGCTTGATGCAATGGACGCGTGTTTTTTTCACCGCTGAGTTTTACGATGAATATACAGGAAATTAATTCCTTCCTACGAGCTCGGCGCCCACATACTCGCGTGCTTACTCCGTCATGTCTTGTTTCTGACTATTTGTCATCTAGATTACGATAAGTAAGTGAGATATGTCGTATTGATGGTTCAGACATAGTCAGTTTTTTCTTACGGAATTAACGGCTTCCAAGGTCGATGGAGATATGTCATTTCCTAAAAATTACGTCACAGGGTTTACTTGACTCGTATATGAAGTTATATGTTTCTTGTGCGTGTAAAAAGTCTTCCTATCCGAATTTCCATCTCCCCCTCCCCCCCTTCTCTCTCCCTCTCTCTTTCTCTCATATCTTATCTACAACCTTGGTAGATATTAGGATGGTGAACAGATAGACTCACGAAGTACATAAATTATAAGACTTTCTAAACCAACAGAACAATAAACGTGGATAGGTTTGGTGAAAGTTTGTAGCATCGGAAATCCTCAAGTATTGACAGTTACTGATAAATAACTGTTAACACTGTTTATTTGTAATTTGGCTCTTGATGGAGGGAAACATACTAAATTGATGAAATTCGAGATAAAAATGCTGAACAAATACCATTCATGTAATGTTTAAGGATTCGGTACTTACTGTACATGCATAGACTGCGTCTCTGTGCTTCAATGCTTATTTATCATAAGGACTAACATGTAATATAATCGCTGGTGTACATAAATGAATTAAACTGGACTATTCTGTATTTTAATATACACCAGTTTACACGTTGCAGATATAGGCCTATATGTATATATATACACATGTATATTATATACTGTACATATATATATATATATATTATATATATATATTTATATATTGTTTATGTATGTATGTATGTGTGTATAGGCAAACAAACATATGTACACACGAGAGCATGCGTATGCACTGCACCATGTCTATACATATAGCATTAATCTATGCATATACTGTATATATTTGTAAACATATACATTGTTATTTATTTGTATGATTATGTATACATGTATGAATATATATACATACACATGTACACATATATATATATCAACATGGTACCACGGAAGTTCCATCAGTCGGGTCCATTACAGCTGAGGCTGCAACGGAAACACGGCTCGCCCAGGGCTCAGAGTTCGTTCTCTCCCACATTTTGGATTAACTGACCGACGGCTGCTGCTGCTGCTGCCGGCCAGAGTGGATCCTGGGCAGCCGGTTGGCCGGCTGGCTGGCTGGCTACTTTTCGGGGCGGGGTGGGGTGGTCTTGTCTCGGTAGGATATGTCCAGGGGGTAGGGGGAAGTTTTTCGCTTTTGGGGGGGCGTTTGTTAGTAAAAGAAAAGACCGCAGGCCCCAAAGGTATAAGACGAAAAGTGGAGATGTGAATTGGGAATGAAATCAAATCGGAAATGGAATATTTTACTGAACACAGGTCTTCTAGCCCCAATGGCGTTCAATTCCTGATCAGATTTCTTTGTTGGGGAGAGGTAAAAGTCGGTGATTACACACATTTACTGTTTTCCTGCAGTCTTGAGGAAATTCAGCCTTGGAAATTGAATAATATTCATGCTATTGTTCCGGCACCTTACAAAACTCAACATGAGTTTAATGAAACTTTGTGTGAATGATCTCAAAATATATCTACGTATCCAGCAGTCTCGTTATTTCATGCACTATATATGCTTCGTGATCGGTTGTAAACAGAAATTGAAATAAGATTTCATATTAGTATAACAGAGTAAAAGGTTTTGCTTCAGATTATTGTACATCCTTGAATACGAATCAGAAGATGCATATAAGCCTTTGTTCCGTTTATTTTCTCTTGATCTGTTCATACTGATGTCCAGTGTAGGTTGATTTCACGATTGGTTTCGACCAACAAGTATCACAGATATGTCTCCTAGGTAATGATCATCATTGAGAGACAATTTCTCTCTCGCTTTCGATTTCGTGGGTTGCTTAAAAAAAAGACAATCGTCACCTCCACATTCATGCTGTAGCTGTTGAATCTTGTGCAGCAGATATTAATATATAATATATATATATATATATATATATATATATATATATATATATATATATATATATATATATATATATATATATATATATATATATATATATGCGCCTTACTGTTAAAGACCACGTTCAGAGGGCAAAGTACAGAAAATCATCTTTGAACTCGATTAAAACACAAATTGCGATTTTTTTTTTGTCTGCAAATGCTCTTACGTAAATGTCCTCTCGTTAAGAGGACTTGGCGTCCTTGCGACAGATTCGTATGCGATGAAATAATTTAGCCCAAGTGTTGTAATTGAAGTTATGGGACGCATGACTATTGTTCCGCAGACAAACTGTATTTATGTTAACGAGTGCCGTCAGTGCACCTCATGCGGTGCACTGTAGGCATTACTTAAGGTTCTTTGCAGTGTCCCTTCGGCCCCTAGATGCAGCCCCTTTCATTCCTTTTACTGTACTTCCGTTCATATTCTCTTTCTTCCATCTGACTTTCCACCCTCATAGTGTAACTGAGGTTTTCCTCCTGTTTCACCTTTCAAACCTTTTTACTGTCAATTTTAGTTTCAGTGCTGAATGACTTATAGGTCCCAGCGCTTGGCCTTTGGCCTAGATTCTATATTCTGTTCTTTTCTATTCCATGGCCTTCGGATGTTAGTTAGACTAAAATAATGGTTTTCAATGATTTCTCAGCTTTGAGACCTGCGGGAAAGAAAATTTAAAAGTTCTCTCTAACATAAAGCTCCCTCTAATATAAGAAAAATAACGATTTTGTATTATTAGCAAACTGAAAGTCTATATCCACAGAGTTCTCCTTAATTGTAATTTAAACTATAAATTTCGTTTTCTATCCAAAGACTCTGTTGACCCTAAGTGTCGTAACGCCGATATACAAAATTCAATCAGTCAACCAAAATTCATTCCTGACATGCTTTGCGTTATGTTAGCTTGCGCTCAAAGTTACTATTTTTTTTTTTTTTAAGAAACTTGCGGTATTCAGGCTGCACGATTTAAATATTTTACTGTACTTTTTGTACGAAATATTATCAAGTACATCTCTCTCTCTCTCTCTCTCTCTCTCTCTCTCTCTCTCTCTCTCTCTCTCTCTCTCTCTCTCCGGAAAGTAAGAGAAGTGAGTTCTCCTTGCGAGAGGATCGAAGAATAACACTGATGTTACTGATAAAGCGACGGTTTTCAGATCCTATCAACGACTGATCAAGAGTCACTCGTGTCTCATAACAATGCGTGTAGAAGAAGAAGAGAGCTTGATGTGACTCTTCTTCTATCGTGGACTGTAATGATTCCCTTCGTTTTGAAAGCTTTGATGAAGATTTTCTCCGGATCATAGATATTATTATTATTATTATTATTATTATTATTATTATTATTATTATTATTATTCATGAAAATCTCATAATATCACGAGTCACCAAAATGGTGAGGAAATCCACAGTGGTGTAAATATAAATATAATTAGAAATTAGAGACTGAGAAGGAGAATCGAGCAGGTTCTCGAAATCTCTCGTTTGTATGTATATTTCTTATATATATTCACATTTACTTCACTGCGAATTTCTTCACAGTTATTACTATTATTATTATTATTGTTATTACAGTCTCAATCAAGGACGTGCACAAGTGGGGGGGGGGGCGAGCTTGGAGTGCTTGAGCCCCTGCCCTGTTTCTTCTTCATAGCTAAGGTGCCATTTTTGTCAGAAATAATAATTTCATTGGATCATATTATACATAGATTGATTGATATTGGACCAGTATTTGTCAATAGCATATTTCCGCCTAACTGTCGGTCCACAGTCCGAAGCGACAGTCCGAGTCCTATTCATAATGCTGTTCAACAGCAAGACCTGACTTACGATCTGCATATATGATCACTGATGGTTTGCTGAAAAGACTTAATTAGCTAAGGACAGAAGAAGAATTCAAGGTTATATATAAAACTGCTACTCGACAGGCACAAGATGCAGATATTAAGGTTCCAGAGGAGGTTCCAGGTCAGAAGAGACCAGGAAAAGTGCCAGCAAGGTTCAAGTATACCTCTATGTCTGCAACAACAGATCACACTTCATAGACTTTGGAGGAGTGCTATCGTGTGAAAGTGTAGTACCCATTTCTGGACACACTTGGTCAAGAAATTGGGAGAAGATTTAAAGGGAAGGATGAGGGGGAATAAAAAAATAACAAAGAAAAGATCCCGAAGTCGCTCCATAGTTTAATTATGCCAATGAACGGAAGGCAAGTGCAGACTCCACAGCAAGTACTCTGGTTCAAGATCTCCGTATATATGCTCTGCAAATTCTACGACTTCAAAGAAGAGGAAAACGAACTTTTGACAGAATTGAGGGTGTTTTACTCATCTTACTCCCGGCCGAAACATGATCTGAGATCCACCCTCAAATCTATCAAGGAGAACGATGTCCATTAAACTCTCCACCTATTGAGACTCTCAATAGGTGGAAAGTTTGATGACCATCTAAATATCTCCGCCAGAAGAGATGCAGGCATATAGTCTGCCTACAGGCGGAATGAACTTAGATAATTGTGTGAACTGTTCAGCTTCTACTTATCAAGCTACTTCCGTTATCAGAAATGTGAATTAATGTGCAGCATTCATCTTAAGTGATTATCCTTTTTCGCAACATTAGTGGGTCCTTGAAATTCGGCAGCACTCTGGGAAAAGGTTGACAAAATCAGGAATAATCATGGATCAAATATGGTTCCTAGGGCGTCACCCTTTACCTGATTTCTCCTTTGAGAATTATCATAAAATGGATGTTCTCCCTTTTGTAGGAAAACTGAGCTCAGACTAACGTTTTTGAAGGCTTTTGACGATCACTTAAGACGGGAGGAAAAACTTCTCATGTTCCTGAAATCTGTGGATGGTTCCATCGTGGTAGTGAAATGCTCTCTTCGATACTGCATCTGTCTGTAAAGTCCTCCTAGAAATTTATATTGTCTCTATTATTCTTAATAAATATCTGACTTTCTTTTAATCTTCAGTTATTTCCAATTATATTGATGCGTG
>NC_089744.1:35389098-35409098 GCF_040412425.1 Macrobrachium rosenbergii
AGGTCCACCAGCTAGGAGATCTGGTGTGAGCAGTAGTCAGTAGCTCCCCATTGGGTGACATATAGTTTAATTATATCCAGCTACCAAATATTATGAAATGCATTATATATATATATATATATATATATATATATATATATATATATATATATATAAATATATAAAGTATAGTGTGTGTATGTATATATATATCAGGGCTGGCAATTACCCAAAAAAAAGCCCATACGCTTGCAAGTGGGTTTAATATTTTTATAGAAAAATCAATTTATGTAACATTAGTAAAGCTTTTCTGAAATGAGTACTATCCTCAAATATAATTTGGTGAGAATCTGCTCAATAATATTGTACAGAATCAGTTAAAATGAGCTAAAAAGTAGCTAAATCTTCTATCGCTTATCAGTATATCATACGAGTAATCATTTTCTGTCACCATAATACCTTAGGCAGGCAGCTATATATCAAGTTACATGCACTAATATTAGCAAAAAAATTATGTCTGATCTATCAGTACATCTATACCGTGTAAGTTAAATCAATGACCAAAAATCATTTACCTGGTAAGTGATGAATCCAAGAAATGCAGGATCTACGATTCTACGGTCTACCAGGAATGTTGAAGACATTAATTATTAGACATCATCAATCTAGGGAATGTGCAGTATGTCTGTGCTCAAGATTTCTCACGGTTGACTCACCAAAGAAAAGAAGGTCCTTTGTTTTTGATTTTGTTTCTCCTTGCTCGATGTGAGGTTGCAGCATAAAAAAATAAATAAATAAATAAAATAAAAAATCTGGAAAAAATGAGAGAGAGACTATTTTGATGGCATGATGTAATCTCGATAATATTAGAGAGAAATATCATAATTCATTCTAAAATTAATATTATTAGGTTATTAAAAGTAAATAATTCTCTTTTTAAAAATGATTTGTCAACTGACTCGAAGAATTCAACTAAAACTTTGTTTTTCTATTCAGTATTACTCAGTTCAAGTAAACTAAATGACTTTATTGTATTTGTAAGTATAAAACAAAATATAAAATAAGAATGCAAAAAGTCATTGTAGCTTTCTGTATATTTTTCTTTATTGTAATATATATATATATATATATATATATATATATATATATATATATAGAATATAATATATTATATAGTTTGTATAATTGTTATAATTGTTCTGTATATATATAAGCATATATATTTATTTGTTTATTTATTTATTTATTTATTTAGTTATTATTGCGCCTAGGCGACTGATAAACAAAAACATTACATTAATTATCATATCTAAGGTCCCTTTTTCATTTTGTTTCTCCTCCCTTTTTCTCTCTCACTATTTTGAGGCATGAAGTAGATAAGAGAAATGAGTAGAAATGATGTAGAACAAAATTCTCATATGACAGAAGATAAAACAAAGTATGAAATAAGAATAAAGTGTATGTATTAACAGAACTAATTCATGCAGTTGCAAGAACTGAATAAAGTCGATTATTATTACCCACTGATAAACAAAACATTAATTGATTAATAAATATTGCGCTTGCTTTTGCCTTCAAGAGAAAGAAACTGATAAGACCGAGAAATCGTATACTTCCAAGGCTAATACTTTTTGTTAACGCCATGAATATTTTTTTTAATAGGAAATTTAGATACGCCTGATATCGGCTGAAGGCCTCCTATTTCTACGATCAGCAAAGGAACAGAAAGAATTTTTCTTTTTACAAACACTAGCATTGGGAACAAGGTTCGTCAGGGGATTAGGACGTAGAGTTTATGTTCCATAATCAAAGAATAATAAAAAAATTCTCACGCAAACTTTGAGATTCCGTAGGTAATTGCTCAAAAAGTATTGAGTAAATTTCGAAAATTCTTAACTTATTCCTGTATCACGTATACAATTACAAAAACAGATTCAAACACTACAGAAGCCGACAATGTAATCAGGAAGCTTTAATCCATGCAAAGTCCATTTAGTTCAGAATCAGTTTCAGGTGTGACACTCTACGGATATTGTCACCCACCTTTCAAATGAATATCACAATATTCCCAATAAGATTTATTTGATCCCCGTCAGGGGTAGTGCCTCCAGTGCACCTCGTAGGCATTACTCGAGGTTCTTTCAGCGTCCATTCGCATCCAACCTGCAATCCCTTTCATTCCTTTTACAGCCCCTCCGGTCATATTATCTTTCTTCCATCTTACTGTTCACCCTCTCCTGGCAGTTTTTCATAGTGCAACTGCATAAAATTTATTTGATCCCGTAGGGGAGTGCCATCAGTGCACCTCGTAGGCATTATTGAAGGTTATATCAACATCCATTCTCACCCTAGCTGCAACCCCTTTCATTCCTTTTACAGTACCTTCCGTCATATTATCTTTCTTCCATCTTACTGTCCACCCTCTCCTGACAGTTGTTTCGTAGTGCAACTGTGAGGTTTTCCTCTTGTTACACCTCTAAAACCTTTTTACTTTAAATTTCCCTTTCGACACTGAATGACCTCATAGGTCCCAGCTCTTGGCCTTTGGCCCAAATTTTATATTTCAGTTCCAAACTTTATTCGATCTATTTCAGCAAATTTATTTATTTGCCTTGACGCTATATCTTCATCGATATTTCTAGCATGCACGAATATTCATCCGTACAAAAGTCCAAATATAACTTGAGTGTAGGAAGCACGTCGAAAACAAAAACAAGACCTGTTGTTTATACGGGACATTCCTCCCGAACTTCGCTCGAAATATTGACGCTTCGGTCTAAGACAAAACGTTTACTGTATCATGAAACGTAAGTAAAAACTGTTGTTACTGCTGACCATACGCTTCTCTTTTTTATCTGTTACACGCACACACATATACATATATATATATATATATATATATATATATATATATATATATATATATATATATATATATATATATATATATATATATATATATATATATATATATATATATATATATATATATATATATATATATATATATATATTATAATCTAGTGGTCACTTTTTACCTGATATTTATGTAACTATGAGATAAGCATCATGCCCACACAGCTTCTTGAATTCTTCACACTCTTTGAATACTCTTATTACTGCAAAGCTTAGAAGCAAATGCAAATGTAAAAGCTGTTCTGATATCCATAGGTTATGTCGGTAACGTAACCTCATTCTGATACTCCGAGTACTGGTTTTAATCCTGCTAAGGTCATCAGAATTACTTTATATCCTGCATTTGGAACTAAGGCTTTGCAGTGACAAGCGTATCCCAAAATATGTGAGGAATTTGAGAAGTTAAAGGGCATTGTGGTCATAAGAATTACACGCACACACATAATATTATGTATATGTATTTATATAATTTTATATATATATATATATATATATATATATATATATATATATATATATATATATATATATATATATATATATATTATATATATATATATACATATAATATATATATATATATATATATATATATATATATATATATATATATATATATATATATATATATATATATATATATATCCATTGATTTTCCAGTTGCCTCTAATATCTTTAAAAGTTCAAAAAAATTCTAGTTGAGATCTCAATTCGTGAATTAAATTTCATTTTGTTGATTAAACATAAGAATAACATTCAGTACTAAATATAAATATTATTCATGTAATCCTACTTATTTAAGGAAGTGCTGTTATTAGAAAAATAATTTTACGTAAAATATTTTTAAAAATAATTTTATATAATATTTACTGTACGTCCTCTCATGCTACGGACATTATCATGAGAACATTAGCTCTTCTCCCTTGTTCGCAGTTCATATGCAGCACAAAAACATCGAGATATCCTTTAATAAATGGTTTAAATCATTGTTCTGTAAAGAGTCAGTATTAGAATAAACACAGGGCAAAAGGGAGCTCGAAGCTAACGGGAAAATATGGTTCCAGTGGATTTTGAGAACGCAAGAAAATAACTTGTGCCACATATGAGGAAAATGGGTTTTGTGTTTTCAGACTCGTATTTTATATTTCCTTATGAGTAGTGTAGACCTCACAGAAGGAAAGATAAAACGAGGAAAATATTTTGGATATCTGTTGTATATTGTACACTCTTTGTTAGTCATACATAGTTTCCTTTGTGATTTGTTATCAGTCATTTCTTTTCTTTTCGCATAGGTTTATAGGTGCACATGTATGTGTATAAGGTGTAATATACATATATATGCATATATCTATCTATATAAAAATGGATGTATGTATGTGTGTGTGTCTGTGTATGTTCCTGCGTGACTCTGAAACGTATCGATCAATTTCAACCAGACTTGGTATACATATACTCGTAACTTACTATAGGGAAAAGAATACTGTGGGTGTAAGACATCGCTAGCACCAAAGGGCACCAAAGGGGGTGGGAATAGGAAGCGCTTCCCTGAAACAGAGCTGGTTCTGCCCGCAGACTTAGTAACTATATAAACTCTACGAATTTATCATACCTCATTTCGGTGTACATATGACTTACTATCTGGACAAGAATACAGAGTGGACGGTGGTAAGACATCACTAGCACCAAGTGGGGTGGAGATGGGAAGGGGCTGACACATAAAAATAAACGTAAAAGATTGATATTACTGTCTAATCTATAGTTTTCGAGGTCGCTGAGATGAATGGCAACACTCCCGATGCCCTTTAAATGCAAGTTTAGCTCCAATAGGAAGGCGGGGTGAGAAGGGGTGAAAAATAAACTCTAAAAAAATGACAGGTAGTAGTGTCTAATCCATAGTTTTCGAGGTCGCTGAGATGAATAGTCACAATCCCAATGCCCTTTAAGTACAAGTTCAGCCCCGAACAGTAATAGGGGTGTGAGAAGGGGTGAAATATATAATGTCAAAAATGAATTGAAGCAACTATCTTAGCAGGAAAAAGGGAGGGTGAGAGAGAAAAAGAGTGAGAAGGAGAGAGAGTGAGAGAGAGGGTAGAGGGGGTGTTAGGGAGGAGAAAGAGGGGAAGAGTGAGAGAGAGAGAGCGTGAGAGGGAGAGGAAGTGAGAGAAAGAGTAGAGGGGGTGTTAAGGAAGAGAAAGAGGGAAGGAGTGAGGGAGAGTTGGAGAGAGAGAAAGAGTTTATCAGTTGTCATTTGGAGTTTTCCTGGGTAGCGCTGGGTTGGTCACTAGTATATTATATATATGTATAAATATATGTGTGTGTGTGTGTGTATCCATATATATATATGTATATATATATATATATATATATATATATATATATATATATATATATACATACATACATATCTTCGTTTTTCTCTTATTCTTTGAAGGCTTTCGGTGTGGTTCATAAGAAAAACATAAGGGCATGATAATAATGATAATGATAATAATCATAAAAACAGTAAACTCATAGTTTACCACTTTCGAGAGAATAACGGAAACTAAAGACGCAAAACGATCCTGTTCACAGACAGGTTAACCGAAATGTTGCTACGTAATCAGCATGACAAAGGAAAGGTGTCCTACGGCCACTTTGGTTAAAGGGAAACGTTATGTACAGTAATAATATAAAGGGGAGAGGATGATAAACAATGGTCTTTTGTTTAGTCTTTTTGCTGTGGTTTATGTAAGCGTATTCGAATGTTTGTGAAAGTTATCTATTTTAGAACAAAATCTGATATGATAGCCGGTTGTTTACGCAGAAAATAGCTGGATGCTTTTCTAGAAATAATATAATCGTTTTCCAGAAAGCGAACAAGGAAACCTTCTTGGTTAGTTTTACAGAATAGATTTGCTTAAATGCAACCAGTCTTTCAGAAAGTAATCTGTTTTGGAGCGAACAAAAAGATCCCTACATATAACAAGTAAAGAATTTCGAAGCAAGAAAAACACATAACAAGTAAAAAATCCGCCGAAGTTTCTTCGGTGCAATCGAGTTTTCTGTACAGCATATAATCAAGGCCACCGAAACCAGATATATCTTTAGGTGGTCTCTGTATAATGCTGTATGAGCCGCGGCCCATGAAACTTTAACCACGGCCCGGTGGTGGCCTGGCCTGTATCGCTGTCAGACGCACGATTATGGCTAACTTCAGCCTTAAATAAAATAAAAATTACTGAGGCTAGAGGGCTGCAATTTGGTATGTACGATGATTGGAGGGTGGATGATCAATATACCAGTTTGCAGCCCTCTAGCCTCAGTAGTTTTTAAGATCTGAGGGCGGACAGAAAAAGTGCGGACAGAAAAAAGTACGGACAGAATAAAGTGCGGACGGACAGACAAAGCCGGCGCAATAGTTTTCTTTTCAGAAGAATAAAGACGAAGATTCCTTCCTTTTCTTAGCAGCTTTAAAGACGAAAGATAAAGACAATTGTCTTTAAAGTGAGCCACTGCAGAAGATCCTTAATGCCAGAGACCTCCAATCGAAGGAACGAAAGACTATAAGGAGATTGCTTATCATTACTAGAGCTCGACTGAAGCTTTCATCAAATCGCGGATTATCATTAAGTTCCTCTCTCTCTCTCTCTCTCTCTCTCTCTCTCTCTCTCTCTCTCTCTCTCTCTCTCTCTCTCTCTCTCTCTTGCTTTGTATCAGTAATTTTTTTTATTTCATGTTTGAATATCTGTGATTTCTAGATAATCCACCTCTTTGCAAGACAACAAGGAAGGTGGGATTAATTTAACTTCATTTGAGTCTCTTTGATAATGATAGGTATCGATGTTACGATAAGGACAGTGAAAATTCGATGGAAATCTTAGAGAACAAAAATTCTAGCGTAGGAAAGCTCACTTTTAATACAACAACATTTTCCCAGTTTTCCACTAATTCTACCAGGCTAATTGATATAGAGCGACTATATTAGCATCGTTTGAAGAAGTTCCACTGAATTCTTAGAATGTCGGTAAGTTGCTTGTGATTGTTTAGTGGAGATAAAATTATTGATTAAATAATTTCAAGACGTCTTTTGCATCCTCATCCCCAGCTCACTGTATAAAGCTGTCCATTCGCACAATAATGATTAAGGATAAATTACTGGTAGATTTATAATGATTAAGGATAAATTATTGTTAGATTCATAATGATTATGGATAAATTATGGGTATATTTATAATGATCAAAGATAAATTACTGGCAAATTTATAAAGATCAAGAATAAATTATTGAGTTTTATACTGATTATGGATAAATTATTGGTAACATTATAATGATTAAGGATAAATCGTCGGTGGATTTGTAATGATTAATGATATATTACTGGTAGATTTATAATGATTAGGGACAGATTATTGGTAGATTTATATTGATTAAGGTTAAATTATTAACAGAAGTATAATGATTAAACCGTACTTGACAATAGCCACGCACCATATGTTTAAAAATAAATTGGGAATCAGGGTTCCAAAACAACCCCGACTCACAAATTTATTTTTAAACAGATACTGCTCAGAAAGCATATGGTACATGGCTATTATCATGTAAGGTTTAATCATTATACTTCTGTTACTAATTTAACCTTAATCAATATAAATCTACCAATAATGTGTCCCTAATCATTATAAACCTACCAGTAATATATACTTAATCATTATAAATCCATCAATGATTTATCCTTAATCATTGTAAATTTACCAATAATTTATCCTTAATCATTATCAATCTCAATTATTTATCCTTAATCTTTATAAATCTGCCAGTAGTTTACTCTTAATCATAATAAACATACCCATAATTTATCCTTAATCATTATGAATCTAACAATAATTTATCCTTAATCATAATAACTCTACCAGTAATTTATCCTTAATCATTATAAATCCATCAATAATTTATCATTAATAATTATAAATTTACAACTAATTTATCCTTAATCATTATAAATCTCAGTAATTTATCCTTAATCTTGAAAAATCTGCCAGTAATTTATCCTTAATGATTATAAATCTACCCATAATTTATCCTTAATCATTATGAATCTAACAATAATTTATCCTTAATCATTATAAATCTACCAGTAATTTATTCTTAATCATTATAAATCTGCCAGTAATTTATCCATAATCATTATAAATCTACCAATAATTTATCCTGAATTATAAATCTAACAAATATTGATCTTTAATCATTATAATTCTACTAATAATTTATCCTTAATCTTCATAAATCTACCAGTAATTTATCCTTAATTATTATAAATTTGTCAATAACTGATCTGTTATGAATAATGAAATGCAAATTCATCAGAATATATTTGATATGTTTCATTAACTAATGAACCTTGTGTAAGTTAATGCCTATGCAAGTGATTTTTTTTTAATCGTGAGTCTGTGCAGGTGAAATACCTGGTACCCCATTGTAAACTGATAACAATTTTTTTTAATCTCAGCTAGAAATGAAAAACAGATCAAGATATAAATCAAAAGATTCGGTTTATGAAAGTAGTTGTATAACGTATTACTCAAGAACTAAGAAACGGAAACAGCAACTGCACAATTTTACGTAACACTGTACAGAGTTTTTTTTTTTTATTTCAGTTTGACTTCAAGAGTTAAAAATGTATCCTTAAGTTTCTTTTAGGCAGTGTTAGTGGCGAGTGAGGCAATATCAATATAAATTCGGTAGCAATATTACCGGAGGCGTCTTCATCAGGTTAAATTAGTATGGCAACGTTAATAATCTGAATAGTTGAGGTATCCAATAAAAGTAACTGATTTTGCGAGCATTGCGCAAATACATATAACATACGAGTATATGTATATGTATATACATATATGTATGTATACATATATATACACATATATTATATATATATATATATATATATATATGTATGTATGTATGTATGTATATATAATGCTTGTGTTGGACCACTGTAGGTTTAAAATTCCGTTGTTGTTCGGAGGAGCAGAATCTTGGATACTTTCGCCTTCCGATATAAATATTGGCTTAAGAGAGAGAGAGAGAGTAGCTGACTTTCATCTCGTTATTGAGATCGATTCTAGAGAGAGAGAGAGAGAGAAAGAGAGAGAGAATGCTTTATTGCAAAAGAGATAATTATCACCGAAAAGTACAGAGATAACCCAATACCTGTTTATATCAGTTGCACTAGACTTGGCGCGCAAGTATTGTTTCTCGTCCTCATTAAGTCGGAGTGATCAAAGGCATCTTGGAGTCTCGGAGAACTGGAGGAGGCGAAGAAGAAGAAAAATGTCTCTCCGAAGCGATAGACAGACGATCCCCTCCTATCCACTTCAGCCCTCGGCGCGGCAGGCCTTGTCGCGAGTGCCAAGGAAGAAATAAAGGCTCGACTGTGGCGAAGTAGATGATAGTGGCATGCCTAAGAGGGAAATTCCCGTCGGAATATCAATAACCCTTTGCAGATGGAAGGAGGCTCGTAAAGATGACACAGGATGCCTGAAAGGCGCGGGTTCATTTACACCTACTTGAACTGTACAGGCAGCTGAGAAGAAGCTTTGTTTTAAGGAGAAATAAGTCAGAGGTCATGGTAGCAGATCTGTTTTGTGGAGTACAGGTCGAAATAACAAGTTGCTCTAGTTGTTCGAAAGGAAAAGTAATGCACTGGCAGGACTACTTTTTTTGAGGGAGAAAGTAGTTAACTGAATGAGACCAAAGCTGACTGAGAGAAAAATGAGTTAAATGACCCACTATGAGGGGGAAAATTGCTAATTGAGTGAGTCTAATATTATTGATGGAGGAAATAGAATACAGACCGGATAAGGTATGAAATTAAAAGGAGGATGATTCTATGAACAGCTTTGGGGGTGAGGGCGTTAGTAAATTTGTCAGTAGTAGTAATGTTTGATAGAAGGGGTAGTGAACTGATCGTCAGATATTTCGGAGATATATTAGCTGAGGAAGAACACCCTGAGGAAGTTGAAAGGAAGATATTTCGATGGCGAAAGTAATTCCTTTAATACGAGAAACATGGTATGAATGAGAAAAAAATTGCTTCGAGGAGTTGTTGTGTAATGTCCTAAAACAACATTGTTTAAAGGTGATATAAAGGCATTAATTTGTAAGGCGTTACTTCAGCGAGGAAGCGTTGAAGCAATAAGAAAATATTTGCAGGAAAGTAAGTACTCTGTCTTAGTTAAACATAGTTTGTGTGAGAACGCAATGGACTGATTTGCAGAAAATATCATCTTGGGGAAGGAGGTAATGAAGTGATTGCGGTACAGATCATTTGAAGAAGAAAGTATACTAGTTGGGAATTATTTTTTTTTCAGGAGAAAGAAGTGGATTGATGTTTGGGAGAAGATCTTTCGGAAAAAGTTGTGGGATTGCCGAGAAAGATTTTTGTGAGGTCAAGTATAGCACAGTGGCTGGTTGGTAAAAGGTATCTGATGTCAGTCGGTATATATACTCATAACATTACTTACCTTAATAGGTCTTCACTATATTAATAAACTGTCATAGAATAACTTGTCAGTGGAAGGATACGTCATTTTTTAATTAGATTTATTTTGGATAAATGGTCTTATAGGAAAACCAGGGAGAAGAAGAAGCATAACACACGAAAACAAGGTATGAGAAAGACAGTTTAGATGGAGACTTCAACTTGCGGAGATTAATAGATGAAATTTAGACTTTTAGATTGCCTCTAAAGCCCTCCCTGTAGGGAGATAGTGCCACCAACGCGCCTCATGTGGTACACTGTAGGCATTACCTGAGGTTCCTTACAGCATCCCTCGGTCCCTAGCTGTAACCCCTTCATTCCTTTTGCTGTACCTCCGTTCATATTCTCTTTCTTCCATCGCACTTTCCACCCTCTCCTAACAGTTGTTTCATAGTGCAACTGCGAGGTCTTCCTCCTGTAACACCTTTAAAACTCTCTTTACTCTCAGTTACCTTTTCAGCGCTGAGTGACCTCATAGGTCCCAGCGCTTGGCCTTTGGCCTGAAGTTTATGTTCCAATTCCTAAAGCCCTCATTCTCGCACCAGTCTCTTGGTAGAAGGTTAGATATCAAGAAATGAAAAACTGTCGAAGTTATCAGTATTAAAGTTCTAGAAAAACAGATATCACTGCGTTTCCTGAAACACCAAGTGGGACATGCTGTTTGTGGTTTTCAGAAGATTTTCGCCAGCAGTAAGTGAGTTTCTGCCTTCGTAGAAGTATCTGCTCAAATCTAAGACTCATTCCCTCCGCTTCTGACGAAAACTCGATTTTACACTTTCATACAGATCATTGCAAAATTGTTATCTATAAAGTTTTAGCTTAAAAAGCGCTTTTATCTGTCAGTTAACTTTATTATGTTCTTTCGTGGCATAGGAGAAGCGATCATCACGGATATCCCTGTTTTTGTATGGTATATACTTGAAGGTATATATGTCGCATGTACATGATCAGAGATCTACAAAAACCTCGCGATCGATAATACAAAGCCAGAAACCGACAGCTTCCGCGGAAAAAAAAAATGCTTTTCGGGGAGAAATGAAAATTGTGTCACGTCAGGAGGAAGGAAGGAAGGAATGAAGGAGGTTGCTTTCTTATCTCCTTTAAAATCGATGTTGGCAATCGTCCTCTACCCCATCCATGATGATGCCTTATCATCTTATCTCGTCTCTCGTCCCGCCTCTCTCTTGATAACACGAGCAGATTATGCTCTCCTCTCCTTTTAAACACAATGGCTTCGGCTATCGTCACGCTTAAAAAAGAAGAAGAGATTTTCCGATATGGTAGGTATATGCGACTTATATTTTCTTAGCTTGTTTTTTTTTTTTTTTACATTTTAGTGAGACTGACATCACGCAGAGGGCATAATGCAGGCGTTTCTGGTGATCAGCATCTTACCTAACTGGCATTTGCTAATACGATAATCAATTAGCAGACCGTTTTGTGGGTCATATTGATTTCTTGTTTCAATTTTTCTCTGAAAATCAGAACCACAGAGGTCAGGTTATTTCAGTAGTTCAAAAAATACCATCTATAAGTAAAACTAGATATAGGTGGATATGCTTGAAATTTTATTTCAGTATTTGAACAATTGTTTTCACTAAATGTAACCACCGGGAATTTTTATTATTCATAACTACGAAGGATTTTTTTTCAATATTCATATTCCAAAACCACTTTTCCGTATCTCATTGACTGTAACTCGCTTATGTGGTCTACTGGTGTGAACTGAAATATCTCTGCTCAAATGTATTAGAATCATTTTCCCCCTCCTAACGAAAGCTCGATGTTGTACTTTCATAGAGATTAGTGCAAAATTGTTACTTTTATAATTTTGTCTGCAAAACGCTTTTATTTTTCAGCCAACTTTGTGGTGTTCTCTCGAGGCACAGAGGGAAGACTAGGTTTTTGTATTTATGAAGTTGATATATTGCAAAATAAGTGTGGGATTTTAATTCAGTCTGTTCTAAAAAATCAACTGTATAAACCATTGCAATTATTCTATCTTGTTTGAAAATTTTATGTCTGAACCTTAGGTTCTGCTTAAAGTAAAAAAAAATTCGAGTTTCAGACTCTATCGTTTATGAAGGGTCAGAGCCTTGGTTTCAAGTCAGGGTGTCTGAAAATCGACAGACAGCACCTATGGCTATAGTTCAACCTAGTCTTGGTAAAGTTAATATCAGAAATTGTGGCTTCAGTTCAGTTTTCCTAAAAATCAATTATTTTAATTTTCGTCTAAAAGTCAAATGTAAAAACTTATGGTTTTAATTTTGATATAGTTCAGATAATGAGTAACTGAACTTGTTTTGACTGATTCTTATCCAAAACAATCTTGTGTCAGAACTTGTGGGTTAAATTGGGTAACTGAACTTGTTTTGACTGATTCTTATCCAAAACAATCTTGTGTCAGAACTTGTGGGTTAAATTGGCTTATATAAAAGTGCCAGCACCTCTGATTTTAATTTTATCTTGTCATAAATCATTTGTCAGAACCCATGGCTTTAATTCAATCTAGTCCAAGTAGAAGGAGTTTGACCTATGGTTCCAATTCACTTCTGCCTTAAATTCGAGTGTCTGAACCTTCCCTGCATTTATGATTTCAATTCTGCCTTGTTTGAAATTGGAGTGTGAGAACTTGTGAGTCTGGTTTAACCTTGTCCTCGAATCGAGTTTCAGAATTCAGCGTTTCCATTCAGTCATGGCCAAGAATTATGGATTCACGGTGTTACTTCACTTGTATATGAAGACTGAATGTCAGACTTTACGGTTTTAATTTAGTGGCCAATGCCTGTCATACACTGAGTGTCCTTTTTGTTTATTTCCCCGTTAATTTTTGTTTGTTATATGTTCTTATATGCTTTGTATTTTAGTTTTTAATGTAATTCTTTCATTTCCAATTCCCCTCCCCCCCCCTTGTTTTTCTTCTGATCATTGTTCAGTTTTGTCTTTTTACCCTCTTTCTCCCGACCGTCCTCTTCGTGTATATTTCTTGTTTTCTCTTAAATATTCCCGTTCATTCTGTTTCTTTTTCACTTACTTCATATTTTTCTCCATCGGTTCGCGTTCCTAACACAACGCCTCAGTCAATTCGTCGTTCTCCTCCTCTTCCTCCTCCTCCTTAGTGTTGCATTTCGCCTCACACCTTTTCATCCCCCGTTATTCTCTCCCCTTCCCTCCTCCTTGCGTGATACCTCATCCACCTGAGTGCGTCGGGTGGCAAAGTGTATCCACCACAATTGTTTCAGGGCTGAGACCAGTCAAGACGATTAGATTATGAGTGTTACGTCGTAGACCTCCCTGGTCGGCTGTCACTGGTCGCGGATCGCTCTCTCTCTCTCTCTCTCTCTCTCTCTCTCTCTCTCTCTCTCTCGTGTGGTTTCCCTTACAGTGGCAGGGAGCCTAACTATATTTTTCTTTCTTTTGGTAGAATTCCCTTTGAACAATAATTCTTTTGGTTACCAGGTAGGTCCGTACGTCAAGTATTGTCTCCTTCCGATCATAAAAAAGGTTCTTTTAATAAAGTATTTCCCATTAAAAAGGTCTTCTTTCTCCTTCTTCATAATTTACTTACGGTCAGCGTGAATATTATCAACCCGGTACGCATATTCCACTGTGCGTTTTCAATATCACCAAAGCGTTAATTATCATCCGCTCTTAGGCTGTCCCGGGGATGGTTAAGGATAAAGGTCCTTTCGGATAGGTATATAGAAAGTCGTTTTTCTCTTGACATCACTAATGCAGGTAACACCTTCAGCGATGCGTCGCGATGTCAGTATCCATATTTTATGAGTGTGTGACATCTCATTGAGATGGAATTATTTCTCGGTGGAGTGACGTGTAATTTGAAGCTATCCCGTTCACGAAGTGTATAATTCTAATAGCAGTAAGCGGGAAAAAGGACAACAACAATTTTCTCTTTATTTTTGTGTATGAAGTGTGCTCTGATCATACGACTCTGTAGCACCAAAGGAGAATCAACTAAAGAATTTAATTTTTAAAAATCGAAAAATGATGAAGCAAAGATACTAACGGTAACAAACATATGCAAAAGAGTTGCAAGGCCTCTTCGTGGTACTGGTACTGAAAGGTGATGCCAAAAGACGTGCCAAACAATCTCTCAATCAATGATCTTCAAATTAGACTTCTTGTGTTCACATTTTTTTGTTACCTAATGTGTTGTCTTAGCCCAATCAACAATGTTAAAATTAGATTCCCTATCTTTCAAACTGTCCTGTGTTATTTATTGCTAGGTCTCAGCGTGACATTATGTTTGTACTATAGATTATTACGAAGTGTAAGAAAAAAAAGGAATAAAGAGCATAAAAAGAAGACAAAAGAAACAATAGCCCTCCTGAGAGTCGGTGAGCTTGATGCATTGTGATATTGGCCAGATGTAAATTTTCCCAGCGTAAAGGTTCTCGTCTATTGGCGGAGACCTTCTTGTTGACAAGCCTGTCAGATGTCTTTCATAATTAGGGTTCGTCAGTTTTGCCCAGTTGCAATTAGGACGCGATGTCAATTGAATGTTTTCCAGAATTATCGGGCATTTTTCTGACTCGTTTTGGTGTTTTTGTATGCGAATAATTGTTTGTATTGTTAATTTCCCTCCATTTGATGGTTATTTTCTTCTCTGCCATTTCTCCAAGTTTATTTAAGGTTATTCTGTACTGGGAAAGCTTGTTCTTTTAGCCTTATTACGCATGAATGAATGTCCTGCCTGAATAATAATAATAATAATATCATGAAGTAGTGTCTGTCTCTCCTTCAGTTGCCTGTTGCCTTTTCCAGCTATATGACTTTGGAAGTCACCTCCTTTTCAACAGACAATTCAGTTGAATTTTTCCTTATATTATTCAGAAATGACCACGTCTTTTTATATCACCATTTAATATTTTAAATTATCTTGTGTAATAATCGAATTTTCTAAGTTTTCATATACTGCTAACAGAATTTTGTAGCTTAGATTTTTTCAGTAATATAGAAGTGTCGGGTCTCGATTTCAGACAAAAGGTATTGTCAAGTGACTATTTCAAACTACCAGTATACACCCACAGGGACACACAAACACACATACACACATGCACGTATGTACTGTGTGTTTAGACATACAGACAGAGGGCCAGGCATCGGTAAATAGGTGGATAAATATTTCAAATATTCAAATGTATAGTTAAGAACAATTATGATTTATTTTCCCGAGTTCATCTGACAAAATCGCTCTTAAACCAATTGAATAACATTAATTCTCTCTCTCTCTCTCTCTCTCTCTCTCTCTCTCTCTCTCTCTCTCTCTCTCTCTCTCTGGACCTTTCAAAGTTACATGCATCTGTGGACCTTTGAAAATGCTTCTCATTAAATACCTGCTTTTTCATAATATTTACACAGAAGCAAAGTATGCCACCAACACTTCTAGGTCTTTCCAAGAACCCATGTTTCAACAGTGGTGTTAAGCAATGGATCAGAATCACATTCGCTCTTGTTTATACGGATTATCTCCCGCTGCTCATGAAAATACGTGTATTTGAACACGTGATTAGCAAGCTTTTAGCAACGTTAGGTGCAAATTCTCTCTGGGTTGTTTTCCTTTCTATCGGGAACGTCATCTACACGCCCAAGTTCAACAACTGTCAAACTGAAGAAGAAGAAGAAAAAGAGGAAGATTCAGACCAATTTGAGCTTCGCTGTTTGCCGTGCCATCTGCGAGGTGGAGTTCTTCAGTCGAGTTTGTTTGCAAATGTTACCCACGGGGGTAAGCCAAATTATCTAGGTGGAATAAGCGGTTTATCCGTAACAAAAGGGTTTCAGGCTTCTATATTATGGCAATATTTTTGATACACGTGTACGGACATGGTTAAATGATGCTATGCGGAGTGTAAACTTTTTCGCCTAGCTAGAGGTAGAGAGTCCCCTGGAATCAGCAGTTTTTTTTTTTATTATTTCTAGAGGATCAATCCTCATATATTTTCTAATACACATGAAACCTGCACGGATTAATCACCCTTGAACAACAGGGCAACATTACCTTGAACTGTCCAGGTTACTCGTATTTCTATATTCACGTAACATCAACATGGATAACTTAGTCTTTAAACCTCAGGACCCCCAGTTTAAACAAAAAATGCACTTTATTGCAATAACCTAAGGGATTTCGCTCAAAATGACTTGTATCTTTATGCAATGCATCTAATCAGGTTCACAGTTACTTGAAAAAAAATTTTCTTTTTCTCAGAAGGTGCTTTGATTCACGAAAAATATTTTTGCGTAAGTTTGGTTTATCGAATTATTTTGAAATTATTTTCATGCGAAGGTTTTCCAAATACTTGTCCTGAGAGCAAGGATAATCTAAAACTACATTCGAGAGAATATCAACTGTTCACGGAATTTAGGATGTCAAATTTTATCGAAAGATTGCAAGTTTCGATAAATTTCAGGAAAGCTCATTTCAGGATCGAAATCCATTGTTGCAAGTTTCGATAAATTTCAGGAAAGCTCATTTCAGGATCGAAATCCATTGTTGCAAATTTCGATAAATTTCAGGAAAACTCATTTCAGGATCGAAATCCATTGTTGAATCTGTATATGATAATTAAAGTAAGAATATTGATCCATGTTGAGTACCAAATTACAATTCGTACTTCCACGAAAACTCGAAATTCATATTACTTATTAAGATCTACAGCTGCCGCGCCCCCGTAGCTGGGTAGTGCCGTCAGTGCACCTCATGCGGTGCACTATAGGCATTGCTTAAGGTTCTTCGCAGCGTCCCTTCACCCCAGCTGCAACCCCTTTCATTCCTTTTACTGTACCTCCGTTCATATTCTCTTTCTCTCATCTGACTTTCCACCCTCTCCTAACAGTTGATTCATAGTGCAACCGCGAGGTTTTCCTCCTGTTACACCTTTCAAACGTTATTACTGTCAATTGCCGTTTCAGCTCGGAATGACCTCATAGGTCCCAGCACTTGGCATGTGGCCTAAATTCTCTCTCTCTCTCTCTCTCTCTCTCTCTCTCTCTCTTTGTGTGCACTAAATATACATTGATATTTAAGGAGATTTATCACATGGAAAATGACACACTGGTATAAATCTCGATCGGTTTCGTTTTGTAACTAAGAATCTTCTTTTTCCCTGTGGTACGTCAGCAACTGTAGGTCACATGTCACTGTGATTTCATTAGCGCGTCGATGTATAAGAACCAATTTCCCAGCAGTCTTTTATAACGGTGTAAATTAATTACGAAAAGGACGTAAAATGAAGCTGCATTTAACTTTTCCTTTTTCTTCAATCTAATCCAGGCTTATTTCCGCTTGGAATTTGTCACTCCCACCGACTGTTTAAAATTACGAAATTTATTCCATAAACCCTGTTTGACCGGCAATTTCCGGGAGCAGTCGCAGAGCTGTTTGATTGAATTTGCACATCATATGATACAGGAGTCGGGTATTTTCTGAGTACGTATTTATCTACGTAGGCGAGATGCACGAACACGAACGCACGTATGTGTGGGAGTGTGTGTGTGTGTATATATAATATATTTATACACATATATATATATGCAAGTATATATATACATATTATATACATATATATATATATATATATATATATATATATATATATATATATATATATATATATATATATATATATATATATATATATATATATATATATATATATATATATATATATATATATATATATATATTTAGGCAATCGCCTTTGTGGCATTGACTTCACTTCTTTGATGCTGATTTATTCACTGCTTTCAAGCTTTCTTCAGAATTCTGGATGAGGACACACAGTCGGGGTATGGTTTTCATTTACTTCAATTGCTACGGTCCATTTCACCTGTGTCGCAGGTTTTGTCAAACAAGAACTAAGGCACAATAATGTTGTTGTTTAAGATTAAGCCAGCCTCGTGCTGGCACGGGCTCTTGCTCCTGGAGCAGCCCGTAAAGGCACAGTAACACCCTCCATTCTATTTATAGCTCCAAGAGGACGGCAGTTTGGGATGGGGGGGACCGGTGGTTGCTATTACTTTTATTTACCGTGCTTAGTTTATTATGGGGTGGTTAATTAGTTACATTATATATTTACAAAATGTTATTACATATTGTAACTACAGTATTGTATTAGTTTGACATTCTACTTCTACTTCTTATATTGCAAATAAAATTATTAATTTCTTCGTCTGCGGAGTTTGGGCGGGGCTTGTTTTAGCGATGACCTTGACCCTGTCTCCTGTCCGTAGGGCGGTGAGAGGGAAGGGCCCTGTCTCCTCCCATTAGGACGTTTAACGTGGGCTTGTTCGTTGGTACGCACACAGCTTCTGTTATTGTCATGTATAAAATAAGATATAATATATATCTTAATAACAGTTCCTGATATAAATAATTTTTGTTTAAAAAGATCTCTTAACCCTTGTTTAGTTCTTTAAGTATTCGGTATTGGTAATGTAAGACGTTGTGTGTCAACAAATTAGAGATTTAACTTCCCCGCTGTTTTCGTCGTTTAACGACTGTAAAACCGTTCAAGAACTTCAAGTAAATAAACAGAAGTTTCTTCGAGGTTTATTTATATACATTCTGCAGTTGTTGTTTCCCACCAACCATCAACTCACCACTTTCCTTACCACGGCTTGTGATTAACTCTGGGAAATATCAAGAGACTTTTACAGGAAAGCTTTTTATGGATCTTATAAGACATCAAATCTACATTTCGGAGTCCAGGAGCGGCAGCGGGCGGCATGTTTCTCCACCCTTGTTTACCAGCCACTGCCGTCAGTTGTTCTTAGCACTGCACTGCATCAGCTCTGGTCGGCGGGAAGACCTCATGTCGACGGGGAACTCTTCAAGCGCTTTAAGACGTCTGGTTACTTTGAGGTTGGTCTCATTTTTTGTTGGCACACATCAATTGAGCTATTGAAGTAATTTTTCTTGACGTCCACATCACTAGTCCCATGAATTAAATCGCGTAACTTATATTTTTTTACTGCCATTATTGAATTTAAGAGATCTTTTATCCTGTTTTAATAGTTCACAGTAACTAATTTCAAGACGGCATATTCTTCCTATTGAAAGACTGGTGTACCAGAAATTTAGGTTCTAGGAGTTATGTGGTTTAAATTTATATTTGTAGGATGGTATCTATATCATGGATCTCGTTATATTTATGGTAGTTATTTTTTTGTATAGGTTGTGAGAGATTCAAGGCGAGGGGACATGGTGTTCAGTGCCATGGACACCCCATCTGGGTGGCATCAATAATGTTTTAATAGTAACATTATTAAGATACTATTTGTGATTAAAATAACAAATGTTTAAATTTTAGCTACTCTATTCATTGTCTCCTGGAGGTTTAATTATATATATTACTCCTGTTTTGAATATGTCATGACCTTTTTATTTTATTTTGGTGTCGTCTATCCGTTCTTGCAAAGATGGTTTCTTGTCGTGCTGGTCTGTAGTGTTGGAAGATGGCTCCCGTGTTTCTGTGCGTAATTAATCTTCGTCTTATTATATATGTAGCTGATGTCCTACCGATGTAGCTTTCACTGGAAGGTCTGCATCCCTCCTCGGGGCAAAAAAATT
>NC_089744.1:35414098-35451598 GCF_040412425.1 Macrobrachium rosenbergii
ATTTAACCCAAGTTTTGTAATCGGACACGTGACGCTTCTGGATTCCAGAGACATTTTCGTCTCCACTGAGGTGCTCCAGTCTTTGGGAATTGTTGGGATTCCCGGGAATGTCAGGGACTTCTAGCAGATGGCAATGATTTGGAATAATTCTTCATCTCTTTTTCTAACTATATGTATATATAATTATGTATAATTGTATGTATAAATAAATAAAGCTCCGCTAGAAGATGAGGCTCCATAAGCAGGGCCCGGGGATTCTCTGGAGACGCTAGAGCCAGTCTTGTGAAAGTTCCCGGAAGGTCGACACGATATGCCTCAATCACTCAACTTCTTTTCACGTGTCTATGTGTGTGTGTGTGCTTATATAGTGATTCGTTTTCTAGTTTTTTTTTTCTGAGAGAAAATTAATGGAAAATATATTAATTTCATCACGAATTTCAGTAATGACGACTTTTCATTAATAAGTTGAATAACTGATAACAGGTGCGAAGAATTTGAATATAAACAGGCGACTTCACCAAACATTTGCGAAAGATAAAGTCATGTAGCGTTTGACCTGTTTTATACATACATACATACATACATACATACATACATACATACATACATACATACATACATACATACATATATATATATATATATATATATATATATATATATATATATATATATATATATATATATATATATATATATATATATATATATATATATATATATATATATATATATATATATATATATATATATATATATATATATGCACACACACACAAATGTATGTACATACTTATACACACACACACAAATGTAAAACATATATACTGTGTTTATATATATATATATATATATATATATATATATATATATATATATATATATATATATATATATATATATATATATATATATATATATATATATATATATATATATATATATATATATATATGAGAGAGAGAGAGAGAGAGAGAGAGAGAGAGAGAGAGAGAGAGAGAGAGAGAGAGAGAGGAATTGTATATGTATATGTATGTATATATATATATATATATATATATATATATATATATATATATATATATATATATATATATATATATATATATATATATATATATATATATATACAGTATGTATAATATCAGTTCAGCCATATCAGTTCAGCAGGTGTCTCCTCCTCCTAATCAGACTCTTATCGATAAAGTGGGATTAATAACAGATAGTTTATATTGGTTCAACTCTTATCATCATACAGTCGTTGGTTAAGTCACGCAGTGGGTCTCTCTCATATCAGTTCGGAGCCTTGGCACCTTTTACCCTGCTACATAATTTTTTTTATATGCATGTTATTTTCTTCAGTAAAAATATAAATAATAATAATAATAATAATAATAATAATAATAATAATAATAATAATAATAATAATAATAATAATAATAATAATTGAGGACGACAAATGACAACCTTTCTTGAGGTCGGCAAATGTTCAGGATGCCAGGACGCCAAATGGCACCTTTTACCCTACTTACTACATAATTTTTTTTATATATGCATGTTATTTTCTTCAGCAAAAATATAATAATAATAATAATAATAATAATAATAATAATAATAATAATAATAATAATAATAATTGAGGACTCCAAATGACACCCTTTCTTGAGGACGCCAAATGTTCAGGACGCCAAATGGCATAATTTTTTTTATATGTGCATGCTATGTTCTTCAGCAAAAATATAAAAATTAAATAAATAATAATAATGATAATAATAATAATAATAATCGAGGATGCCAAATGACACCCTTTTTTGAGGACGCCAAATGTTCAGGACGCCAGGACGCCAAATGGCACCTTTTACCCTACTTATATATATATATATATATATATATATATATATATATATATCTAAATATATATATATATATATATATATATCTAAATATATATATATATATATATATATATATATATATATATATATATATATATATATAAAATTATCCAAATCACCAAAGAATGCTCGAAGGTAATACGAAATTTGAAAACGGTGCAAAGAAACGAATTTAAACCATTTTTTTATCAGTTTGGTTTGATTTTTATTAAGTAATTTGACATCCCTTATACACAATTTCGGTACTTCGGCATGAATGGCTATTCATTCTTGTTAGTTACGTAATCATAGCTTACATATGCTGTCTACCTTTCCCCTTTGATATAATTATGACAATTTTTCTTTTCTGAATAGTTACAAAAATTAGTCTAAATATCTTCTTGTAATGTTATGTTAATATTAGCCTTTAAATTCGTACTTTTCTGCCTATCCTCTTTGATATGATTAAGACGATGTTTTTCATCTGAGCAGTTAAAAAGATTAGTCTTAGCATTTTCTTGTTACATTCGTACTGGGCGTCTTACTGCCATCTAGCGGTTGCTTTGACCAGTGACTTGAAGGTCCTTGTGAGGAAAGAGTACTACCACTTCCGTCATTCTCTGTACGTAGCTTTTCTTTAGCAGAACGCTTCTATTTAAGTTATTCGTGTGCCGGATGTCATATAGTGTCGACGATGGTTGAAGACTCGGCTTTGTGGACGGTGTCGACGAGGGTTGAAGACTGCTTTGTGGACAGTGTCGACGAGGGTTGAAGACTGCTTTGTGGACAATTCCTTCTTATTCGGTTCATGTAAGTAGGTTTCTTTAATTTGTGACGTTTTTGTTAGCTGTAGGCTGCCGGTTACGTTAGCTGTCGTTTGATTTGGTTTCTTCATAGTTTTATTTTAACTCTCAAGTTTTAGGATCTTCATTTTCGCGTTAAGGTAATTCCACGGATGAGCTCCGCACGGAGATAGCTTAATACATTTATTTACTTGACTGTGTAGAGAAAAGTGTTTATAATTCATTGTAGTGAGATGCAAATTTACATGGAACCTTAGTTCTTTTCATCCTAGGGGCTGGTGCAAAACACGCGTCCCACGGAATTTTTTTAAAATTATGCGTACATTTTTCATAATGGCTTAAAAGTTAGTGACAGTTCTACTATCAAATCAAAGAAAATACAGTTGCTTCCGTACTCGTCATATTGCTGGACTCCGGTCTCCTTATTAAATACTTAGACCTCATTCGAAATAATGCGGACACCTGTTCACTTCCGGGACTCGGTCGTTGTTTAACTTTTTCGCTAAGTTGAAACTCTTACCATAACTACCCAAATGAGACCTGTGGTAACTACCAGCTCCATGGGAATGACTGTTAAAATATAAAGGATAGGCGGTAAATATCTCGTTAACAGGTAAGTTGTAGTTTTAGTATGATTTTCATGAGACTTCATAGCATAGCATTAAACTTTATTAGTATAGAGCTGTGGTATTTAAATAACTTTTTATGGAATGAAGAGATATCGGACTTTTAATTTTAAAGCTTTAACCGAATTTTAATAAATTTGCTGTGAACTGAGCTTAGTAAATCTTTAAATTTGCTGTGAACTTAGTAAAGATTTAAATTTGCTGTGAACTTCGTATAAGCTTTAAATTTGCTGTGAACTTCGTATAAGCTTTAAATTTGCTGTGAACTTCGTATAAGCTTTAAATTTGCTGTGAACTTCGTATAAGCTTTAAATTTGCTGTGAACTTCGTATAAGCTTTAAATTTGCTGTGAACTTCGTATAAGCTTTAAATTTGCTGTGAACTTCGTATAAGCTTTAAATTGCTGTGAACTTCGTATAAGCTTTAAATTGCTGTGAACTTCGTATAAGCTTTAAATTGCTGTGGACTTCGTATAAGCTTTAAATTGCTGTGGACTTCGTATAAGCTTTAAATTGCTGTGGACTTCGTATAGGCTTTAAATTTGCTGTGGACTTCGTATAGGCTTTAAATTTGCTGTGGACTTCGTATAGGCTTTAAATTTGCTGTGGACTTCGTATAGGCTTTAAATTTGCTGTGGACTTCGTGTAAGCTTTAAATTTGCTGTGGACTTCGTGTAAGCTTTAAATTTGCTGTGGACTTCGTGTAAGCTTTAAATTTGCTGTGGACTTCGTGTAAGCTTTAAATTTGCTGTGGACTTCGTGTAAGCTTTAAATTTGCTGTGGACTTCGTATAAGCTTTAAATTTGCTGTGGACTTCGTATAAGCTTTAAATTTGCTGTGGACTTCGTATAAGCTTTAGATTTGCTGTGGACTTCGTATAAGCTTTAGATTTGCTGTGGACTTCGTATAAGCTTTAGATTTGCTGTGGACTTCGTATAAGCTTTAGATTTGCTGTGGACTTCGTATAAGCTTTAGATTTGCTGTGGACTTCGTATAAGCTTTAGATTTGCTGTGGACTTCGTATAAGCTTTAGATTTGCTGTGGACTTCGTGTATAAGCTTTAGATTTGCTGTGGACTTCGTATAAGCTTTAAATTTGCTGTGGACTTCGTATAAGCTTTAGATTTGCTGTGGACTTCGTATAAGCTTTAGATTTGCTGTGGACTTCGTATAAGCTTTAGATTTGCTGTGGACTTCGTATAAGCTTTAGATTTGCTGTGGACTTCGTATAAGCTTTAAAATTTGCTGTGGACTTCGTATAAGCTTTAAAATTTGCTGTGGACTTCGTATAAGCTTTAAATTTGCTGTGGACTTCGTATAAGCTTTAAAATTTGCTGTGGACTTCGTATAAGCTTTAAAATTTGCTGTGGACTTCGTATAAGCTTTTAAATTTGCTGTGGACTTCGTATAAGCTTTAAAATTTGCTGTGGACTTCGTATAAGCTTTAAAATTTGCTGTGGACTTCGTATAAGCTTTAAAATTTGCTGTGGACTTCGTATAAGCTTTAAAATTTGCTGTGGACTTCGTATATGATCATGTTGAGTAGACTTTAGAGTAAAACATAAAACTCTCGTGTAGTTATGGCATTCATGTGAAATTTCGTATAAGCTCAAAATTTGCTGTGAACTTCGTATATGATCATGCTGAGTAGACTTTGGAGTAAAGCATAAAACTCCCGTGTAGTTCTGGCATTCATGTGAAATTTTACTTAGAGTGAAGTTCTCTCGTTTTACTTTAACCAAATTTGAATATACTTGAACTTAACTTTATGCAAGCAAATCCTCCCCCTTTCAGGGGCGGTGCCCCTGAACCGGGGAGGAGCCCCTGAACCGGGGAGGATATCCATTTGGCGTACGGTTGACTTTTGTCAATCGTACGTCAAAAGGGCTTGCACGTCGAAAGGGTTTTCTCGTTAAAACCCTAATCTCTACTTGGTAAGTGGAATTTAGTTATGTAGGCCTTTGGGTAATGTAACTTCCATCACGCATGTCTTAAAATCTTAGAATTACAGAATAGCTTTGGCGGAAGGCAGACAGGTTAAGCATTTGTGGTTTTATAGTTCTGGATAGGGAATTACTATTGATGTTCAGCTTATTGAAATTTAGGAATTTAAATTTAGAAACTCGGATTTTCATAATTAACGGATTTTCATTATTTAATTAACAGAGTCCGGAGTAAAAGAAATTCATTTAATGTAAAAAAGTTTAATTTTTTAGGTATTTTTGTGGACCGTCGTGGTCATTACCGTATAGTGTTTAAGATTAACGCGCGTTTTACTGGTCTCTTATACGTCATTTTCGGTTAAAACTCTTCTACGTCGTATAGTGTGTACGATTAAAGCGCGTTCTACTCGTCCGTATAGCCTTTTAGGTTCAAGCACGCTCTTCTGTACTGGTCCGTATAGTATGTAGGCTTAATGCTCGCTCAACTGGTCCGTCAAGCAATAACTGTAAAGGGGGTTCTACTGGTCCGTATACCAATAAACACTGGGTTAAAATAAATTGAGTGCGATCACGGTTTAGATGTTTCGGAGAAGAAAACCGAAGAATTTATATGTAATTAATGGGACAGTGATGAAAGTTTAAATCCTCAGTCTATTTCATATCTGCTTTGATTAAAAGTTGGTGCCGATTCCCGGTTAGTTATACTGCATAGGTCTATTTGGGAATTAGAAATTAAAACTGCAATCATACTTTTAAAGGTCATTGAATGTTAATGGAAATGTCATTAAAGGTTTGAAATAACTAATCTCGTTACAATGTTAATTTGTATATTACATATATAACACTGTTCTTTATAGTATGTATTATATAAAGTTATGTATATACAGGTATCAATGTATAGATACGTGGGTGAATATGAATATGTACACGTATATGCATACTGAATGTATTTTAGTTATGTACATAGGTATATATGTATACAGATGCATGTTTTTATGTAAATATATTTATTTACATGTTTATGTATATCAGCATCTACATTCAGCGTATCAAAAGGGGGAAAAAAGCACTATTATCGACGCCTGTCCAGAAACTGACAACTCTGACCTGTTTTTTTTTATCCCTTCAATTAATTGGGTGCCTGTTAAGACATAATTTTTTTATTACATACAACAGGACCATAACCGAATCGGGCCCGTTGGTGCGTCTCATGCGGTGCACTGTAGGCATTACTTAAGGTTCTTTGCAGCATCCCTTTGGCCCCTAGCTGCAACCCCTTTCTTTCCTTTTACTGTACCTCCGTTCATATTCTCTTCAGTCTTACTTTCCACTCTCTCCTAACAGTTTGTTTCATAAGGCGACTGCGAGGTTTTCTTATTGTTACTTTTCAGACCTTTTTACAGTAAATTTCAGTTTCAGCGCTGAATGGCCTCATAGGTCCCAGCGTTAAGTCTTTGGCCTAAATTCTATATTCTATTACATATTGTCACCATTCCATATACGTGTACTTAAATTTTTATTTAATAATGTACTTGTCAATCAGTTTTTCTAATAACTGATCTTTCTGTATTTCCTTTTACCATATGTAACGACCGTCGAATGAACACCTCATTCAGAGGAAGCTTGAATTCAGTCAATTGCCCCTATGGGCTTGCTCCATATGAGTAGCGTTCATCTGAATAATAGTAATAATGAAAATTCTGAATTCTGAAGCGTATATACAGGGAAGTTTGAAAATGTTCTTAAGTTTTGCTTGTATATTTTGAATTATGGGTGGTGTTCATGGAGTATATTTGAAGTATTTTAAATTTAGCTAAATTGTTGGTTTGATGGGTGCTAAGTACACTTGTGAAAGTTAAATATTGTGTACTACAGGGCAGTATACTAGAGGGAACTTTGAAAATGTTTTTTTAAAGTTATTCATTTATATTTTGATTATAGATGTTTTTCATGAATTAAGTTTTTAGTACTTAAGTAATTAACATTTAACGTGATTGTTGGAATGATGGGTGTTAAGTATATTAGTGCAAGTGGAATAATTACGTACTGGGGAATGAAGTTGTAAGATGACGTAACTTGCTAAACGAGGGAAGTGATGATAGTTAAACTGATTTGCCTGCAGCACTTGACTCAAAATTATTCTTTTCCCGAGCAGAGGTGGGACCCTAAGTGGTAGTCAGGACCCATTGGTGAAGTCGACGGCAGTCAGGCATCAGTCAACGTAATGACTACTGTGTATCCCTGTGCAGTTCATGGCTGCTACTGAAGACTACGTTTGAGGTGTTGATCCTTCAGGAACGCAGATTTTTGCAATGAGACTTCAAAAGTATTTTTCTCCTGACCAGCAAGATGGTGCACCACCTTTCCAGACCGGTGGATTGAAGGGATGGCCCAGTTCACCAGCTATCACTCCCCTGGACTTCTTTCTGTGGGGTTAAGGTCCAGATATCGTGTATTGAACAAAGATCCGGGACATCACTGATCTCGAGCAAAGGATCACTGATGCCATTGCCACCATTGATTTATGCTACAGCGAACGTGGTTAGAATTAGAGTACTGTCCTAATGTTCCTTGTGCAACTAATTGTGCCCAGATAGAGATGTAATAAGGCGAAAAAACTTCAATATTTACTCATTTTACAAAAATTTCCACTTCTGTTCATTTGCTTTTGTAATATATATTTTTCAAAATTGTACAGACTTATGGATACCCTGTTTAATTCTACGCCTCTTACCGACAGTCTGTGTTTAATGGCATAGCTTCTCTCCCATTCGGCAGTTTCTCTCAGGGACGATTATGTTAGCCTCTTATTTGTGTAGCTGCTTAATCAGACTTATCAGTTTACAGATTTCATCTATTTTAACTTCATATTAGCCTTTAACATCTCGGGGGTTGACACCCAGATGCTGTCCAGTATAGCTGGGACTGTATGGCTGGAACTGTCATAAGTAAATTATCCCTTAAAACTTTTGTAATTTGTTTTATCCTCGGTTTGCTAATCTGCTTGCTTTTGTCGCTCATTGTGTGTACTTGACATATAATAAAGGACCAAATAAGGTCACTGATAACTTCAGGTATATAAGAACAGGTGTTATGAACCTGGTTAGCATTGTTCCTGGTACTCTGTATAGGTTTATATGTAAAGCATGCACATCATGAATGGCGACCGTGCCAGGGTATAAGCCTTGCACAACCAACTGAAGGTAATTGTTGGATTTAAAATAACTTGGTTTTGTTCAGACTTTTTTATTCAATCTTTATTAGTTTGTAACATAACATTTTTTAATTTAATCTGGAAGCGTTTAGTTCTAGAGCAATTGCTGCTTTGAGAACTTATGAAATTAAGGAGAGAAATGGTATTTTAGGGGGTTGCAACTTCAAGTATGACAATGGAAAATAAGCCAGGCTAGCTAAAAGGGTACAACTGGGAAAGTAAATTCAACTTGAGAAATTAAAACTATTTTTTGTATGCTGAGGCTCTTGCATAATTTTTTTTGGTCAGGGTAACTTAAGTTTATTGAAATTAAGGTTAATATCCTGTTGAAATGGTTAACAATCATTTTGAATGGAGATATCCCAGTCAGTACTGTGGGAAGGTCTTAACGTATTGTGCATTGCCTTATGATTCTAGGTATTAAGATAAAGGTAAATCTGTTTTTAACTGCATCTCAACTTGACCCAGTAGCTAGAGAAAAATTGGGCTAGCACTAGGACACAAAACTAATGTAGGCTAGGCTTGGCTCTAGTGAGACAATTCTGTTTTTAGCATGGTTGCACGCTGCTAAGTTATCTTATATTTTTATTTGCTTTAAGCTGATTATATTGGAAGACTTAAAAAATTTACGTCCTTATAATTAGTTATACATTATGTAAGGAGCAGTATAATCCATTTGACAGGTACAACTTTTCTTGTGAGTTGACAAAACTGAGAAATTAAGAATGAATTCACTGGGTTTGGTAGAAAATTGGTCCTTGGGGCTGTATAAAAGATGGTAGTAGTCATTCTAGTTCTTAGCAGTATAGTCTTTCTAGTTCTTAGAAGCAGTACAAGTCAATCTGAAGGTGGTATTAGCAGTGGTAAGTGAGGACACATGAGGGCTGTATATAAATAACGTTGTCCATGATAGGTTAGATACAGCAGCTAGTAATGTGAGACCATGAGAGGCTCTGCATAGTTTCTGCAGAAAGTGAAAAATCTGGTAGTGTTCCACAAAGCATGATTATTCTTGCATGACACAAGGGCTGTCCTGTCTTGTATTTTGAGGTGTTTACCTCTTGATTTCTTTTGCAATACATGTAAGTATTACTAGATGGATTTCCCAGAGTAAATTTTAACCTTTTGGAAGAATTTACCTTGACAAGGTAGCTGTTGTGGGTGAATTACCTATTTGTGCAATAGTGTGTGTAGCAGGTAATATTATTGTTGGTGACAGCCTAGTAAAACTTTTGGCAGTTATACTTGAAAGATTTTAAGTAGCAAGCCTTTGATTTCAGTCTAAGGCCCTGTCCACACTAGCGGGCATGCCCGTCAGGCACTTCCAGCTGTTTATATATTCTTTCGCTTCTGAAGCAGTGTTACCAGACAATCTCATTGTTCTGGCTCCATACTCGGTCGGTCAGTATAGTGGAACGGTTTTGGGAACAGTGTTTGCCTGTCGGGCAGTGCTTGCTAGTGTGGACAGGGCCTTAAGGTAATGTCAAAACAAGAAAGTGTCTTGTAAAGCCCTGTCTGCACTAGCTGGCACTGCCCGATGGGCAAACGCTGTTGCCGTAACCCGTTCCACTATACTGACCGACAGAGTATGGAGCCAGAATGATGCGACTGTCTGGTAACAATGCTTCAGAAGCTAGAGGAAATAAAACGGCTGGAAGCATCCGACAGGCATGCCCGATAGTGTGGACAGGCCTTAAAGCCCTGTCCACACTATTGAGCATGCTCGATGGGCAAACAGTGCTACCAGATCACAATAGGTAGTGAGAATGAGGGTTGATGACGTCAGAAGCGGGAAAACCACAGGCAGGGATCTGGCAACAAACAGTGCTACCAGATGTAGTTTAGCCCACAATATCTACTTCACCGGGCAAAGACTAGCCGGCTAAGTTGAAAACTGGTGAGTGGTGTCAAATACAGGTTCGTGGTTCAGTTTCACTCTGACCCTGAAGAGTAGGGTGTGGTAAATGCATTTGGTATGTTGGCCAATAGGTTTCGTGTTTTTCTCTCGCCAATTGATCTACCTCCATCAAAGATTGAAACCATTGTTTTAGCATGCACCTCTTTCATAACTTTCTGATAACAGACCATGTGAGCCACTACACGCCTGAAGGATCTTTAGATGTTGATCTGTCAGTAGGATAAATTATTCCTGGAACATGGCGACAAACTTCTGAGTTACAGGACCACAGAGAGTGATCTGTAATGACATGGCTGATGCTAAGAGAGAGTGTGAACAGTTTATGAAGTCCTTTAATGTCGAAGGGGCAGTGTCATGGCAAAACTTATACATAGGTGAAGAGGGTTAATTGTGCTAAATGTCTATATACCTTGGTATATATCAAGTTGAGCATTGTCCCTGAATGTAATACTTATTTATCTTTGTATTCATGTACATATGTGCACGTTTGAAACAAACTTTGCTTTATGTAAAAACCGCAAAATTATCAAGTATTTCTCATTATGAAAATAGAACAGTGCCTATAAGGTTTTATATCCCTTTCCTTTCATTCACCATCTTTATGAATTCGTCACCACATCCTGTATGTCTGAAGTTGAAATGCGTGTTGGAGAGAGAGAGAGAGAGAGAGAGCAGCTCCTGACTTGCGAGAGTTTCTGTCGCATTTCACGCCTGTGCTGATTTCGCAAAAGTATTTAGTTTCTTTTTTATATCCGAAATGGTAACGGATGCATACTACTTTTGTATTTCCCTTGTTATTGCTGTAAGGCCTACTAAACGTTTATTTCGGTCCTTATAATCAGCACTTTTTATGTTCCACAAGCAAGGTTTTTGCCGGTACATATCAATTATCAATGTTGTATCTTGCTTGGACCACTGAAAGTTTTTCCTTCATTTACACGTGTAGAAGGACCGCCAGACATGCTGATAGGCACAGAACACTTAGAACGTGAGACAGATTCCTACACAGTTCCGAGGAAACCTTTACCAGTCGAAACAGTTTCTGGTGTTGCCTTCAAGCTCGCTCACAGCCAGTTGCCCGCTCGTTTGCCAGCAGTTTCCTCGCTTCTGACGTCACCTTCGTGCCTGCCACTCACCCTCCTTGCCTATGTATTGGAACGGGATCTGGTATCACTGTTTGCCCGTCGAGCATGCTCGATATTGTGGACAGGGCTTAAGTGAGCGAGTTCATCTCTATGAGAATTAAGTACTAGTAACAGTTAGGTTTTTAAACATGTAATCAGAATATTTAGTCTGCTATCCTAATTCAGTGCGAAGAGTAGCACATTTTTTTGATTCTATAAATACATGAACTTTAGGTATGAAGTATTTATCATAGTGATATCTAGTCTTAATTCTCGCTATGGCAATTTTTCCAGAAAGTACTAGTTGACTGACCTTTCCTTAATGATTCATTATACTTTAATTGCTCATTTGATGTAAGTTGAAGCAAGCATTAGGAAGGTAGTGGTACCACAACCAAAGTCAGAAAATCATGAAAGTTAGAAAATGATCATTGAAGCATTCCCAACCAAAGAAATGAAAATTCTTTTGAGTGGGAGGTAACCTGGGTGTCAGTAAGACAGTTGGTAAGGTAGAGTTTTCTTTTGGCCTACACTACAGGAAGAGATTAAATGTTCTGCGAAACTTTCCATCACTTGTCAGGATGTTCGTAAATTTAACCAGTAGATAACTAAAGCTCCGTTGTATCCTATTCCTACGGTTGAAGACCTGATCCAACAAGCGAAATGAGAGTTCCATGGCTTGTTGGATTCTGATGCGATGGTTGTAATTTTGACAGCATTTTCAGACGTTAATCTGTTGCGAACCTTTAAATTTTACACCTTTAGAACAGTAGGAATATATATATATATATATATATATATATATATATATATATATATATATATATATATATATATATATATATATATAGATATATATATATATATATATAGATATATATATTATATATATATATTAATATATAGATATCTATATATAAATATATAGATATCTATATATCTAGAGAGAGAGAGAGATATATATATATATATATATATATATATATATATTTATATATAGATATCTATATATATATATATTTATATATAGATATCTATATATCGAGAGAGAGAGAGAGAGAGAGAGAGGTCTTTACTTTTTTTTTTTTACATCCAGCAACCATTGTTTATGAAAACGTTCAGCGTAGCTCTCGAGACATGTTAAAGAACGCTTGCATATTTCATGAGCAGACAGAATGACCCTTGCTTCCTCCCCTTCATAAAATAATTCAAATAATACAACGTGAGTGGAACAGAGTTTTTGTACATCCTTTTTTTTTATTTTTCCTTCTTTCTCAAGTCTTCAACTCTAACGGTTCCTAAGAATAAATACTCGAGGTACATTTCAATATTTGTGTGCGAAGACGAGTGAAACCCTGAAACATCTAAGTATGAGTTATTCATTATTGCTTTATTTTTTTGTCTGTGCTAAGTCGATATTCTTATGAACTAAGCCGAAAGGCCGTGAGATTGCATAGCGTAGAATGCCCGTATAAGGGAAAGATAAATAGAACAAAATTGGAAGAAATGATATAGTACTAAAATATCCAGTAACGATTACCTAGAAGCAGATTTGGATATGTATATTATACAAATTATAGCAATGAATAGTTTATTATTATTATTATTATTATTAGGTCCTAAATTTTCCATCTTGGGATGACAAACACAATTAACAATTTCAGTTTATATTTCGTGTCGATGACCAAACGGCGATAATATCATAAAAACAAAATACAAAATGTGAAAAAGTGAAAAATGGGTTTCCAGGAGCTCTAATGGGTGAGGGGTGTATCCTTCAAGACAGACGTGGGTGAACCGCAGACTTCTTAATTCGAGAAAAACAAAGACTCTGCTCTGGAACTTCCAGACGACAGCAACATCGCTGCTTGATCACCGGCCTTCAAACTACCGTGATTTTGGGATATTGGCAATTCCCTCTTTTTATTCTGACATTATCAGTACAACTCCATAAGAAGTGCGGAGTTGTTAGATCGTTTGATAGTTCTCATTCTTCTACGGACTTGGCATTGAGTAAAATCAACAATTTCGAAATAGAGGTTATGAATTGACTCCATACCGGAAAATGACCGGAAAACCAAAATTCCAATTACACCCTTCCACAAGAACAAAACAACTATGATTTTCTTTGGGTTTAAAGTTTAGCGAAAGACCAAAGAATTCGTTTATTTGTTAGTACTTTTTGTCAAAATTCCGCGATTTTCCATCTGCATAGCAGTTATGTTACTATATTTTGGAGGGTAGAAATGTCAACTCGACTGGAATATTGAAGATTTCTTATTGGAAATCCGTGTAAAATACCAGTGAAAGATCAAAATTGCTTCTGAAATCAGTGTTATTTTGTAAAACCAAAAGTCCATGTGGCCATATCGTTATGTCTCGTATTGTTGTTCTTACCCTTCTCTGAGTTTTGATCGTGAATTTACACAGTAAGATTCCTGTGAATGTAATTTTTTAAAGAAGAAGAAAAAGCAGGGAGTATTTACAGGATCATTTCACGTTTGCTAGGTACGTGATCGCTCCTGTGGTATAGCTCGCCAGTTATACTCCTGTAGGGGTCTGGTGCTACCCTTTCATTCGTTTTATTGTTCCTCCGTTTATCTTATCTTTGTTCTATCTCACTTGTTGAGAAACTCTAATGATATACCCTTCTGGCCTCCCCCCCTTTCAGGGAAGAGACGATGTATGGCAAAAGATATGTTATTGTGTGTTTACTGACTGCCACCACATAGATTTAATATATACAAAAAACGAAATCTCACAGTATTTAAAACTGCATGCAGTTGATAAATAAATTAATATAAAAATTCCATGTTGTTAATAAATAAATAAATGAATGTATGAGAAGCTAAGAAAATAAAGACTGCTGAAGATCAGAACACAGGAAATTGGCAGCAATAAATAGTGGGCTTGAACAAATTCTCTCTCTCTCTCTCTCTCTCTCTCTCTCTCTCTCTCTCTCTCTCTCTCTCTCTCTCTCTCTCTCAGAGGATTCTGCCTGAAGACTTAATCTGAAGCACAACTTGTGTGGTAATACCTCAAAAGCATTGCTATTGTTGTCACTAGTTCCGATGATAATAAACATAAAAACAACAGCGGTTGCTACTACTACCACCTTGACAACAGATTAGTCTAGAATTCTTTAAAGTGATGTACGTGATGTCTTTGACTTCATCAGCTGTAAGACACTGTCGTGATCAGATTTTGAGTGTCAAAATGTTCGGGGACATTTTTAATTTTCTTCTTTACTTGAGACGTAATAGTTTGTAATACTACTCTTGCGAGAGAGAGTTGCTAGCTGCGCCATATACCCAGGGAGACTTAACAAGTGCAATCAGTGGTGCGTGAGGCTGAAGTTCAGCATAACCACGACTTTATTGTTTGGCCGATCTCGCACCTTGCTCCCACTTCATAATAACTCCGTAGGGGGATAGCGCCGTCAGTGCACCTCACGCGGTGTAATGTAGGTATAAAGGTTCTTTGCAGCGTCCCTTCGGTCCTGAGCCGCAACCCCTTTCATTCCTATTCTGTATCTCCGTTCATATTCTCTTGCTTCCATCTTGCTGTACACCCTCTTCTTACAACTGCTCCATAGTGCAACTGCAAAGTTTTCCTCCTGTTAAGCCTTTCAAACATTTCTACTTTGAGTGTCCCTTTCAACATTGAATGACCTTATAGGTCCCAGCGCTTGGCCTTTGGCCTAAATTCTATATTCAATATATATATATATATATATATATATATATATATATATATATATATATGTACTATGTATATATAATATATATATATATATATATATATATATATATATATATATATATATATATATATATATATATATATATATATATAATCATGAGGCTGAAGTTCAACATAAAACATAATCACTACTTGATTGACCGATGTCGTACCTTGTTCCCACTTCATAATGATCTTTCCAGAGATAGTACTGTACTTCATGATTCTGAATATTTGACAGTTTTCGGTTTTGTCCTTGACTCCAAACTTTCTTATTTACAGCACTAAAAAAGATATCTGATCTAATGATGCCAGAAAACTAAGTATTGTTTGCTAGGCCTCTTGTTTATATGTAGGAAATGGTTTCAGTGCACAATGCTTTGAAATTTCTTTCTGGAAGTATTCAGTTGCTGAAAGTGGTGGAAGACTTTAAGTTTATCCTAAAGCAGATATTTTGTCAGTTGCTACAAGATCGTTCTCTACGAACTGCCTTTTTATTTTATCTTCATTACGAATGCAAAACGCTAATTATTGGATAGTTTAAGCCAAAGTGATAGCATACCAATTTGCTGGTAGGTGGTAGTTTCTTTCCCGCAGTTTTTTTTTTTTTTTTTTTGAAAAAGGTAAGAACATGAGGACAATGAAACTGAAGAAGAGGGTTTCGATACATATAATTTCATACTTTATTTAATTTACATATAATGGGAAGTATTTTACTCAGCCATTTCAAAATAACTTTACGTACAGTACCTAAGGAGACTAGTGTCGACTTACCGATACCTAAAACCATATTTTCTTAATTTTTCTGTTTTCACGTTGCCTCGAGCTTTATCATCTGGAAGGTGGTAAAAGACTGCATTTATGAACTTTTGGAGAGGGAAAGGAGCTGATTCAAATTTATAGAGGAAAACTATAAACAAATAGATCACGTATTGTATTTTGTCAGTTTGTTTTAATATTTTGCTTACGTATATTTTGTTTATATTTGTTAACTTATCTGTTTTTCTAATAACTGATCCCTTTCTGGATTTCCCATTACTTAATGTAATTTCTTTCGAATGAACACCATATTCTTTGGATGGCCCCTGTGGGCTGGTTCCATATGAATAGAGTTCATCGTCTTTGAAAGAAGATGAGGTTTTATGTGTCTTTGTGGGCATTTAGTTCGCTTGTGTTAATATTTGGGCAGGTCCACGTACAGTTAAAACATGCCAAAAAAAAAAAACAGGTCGGTAACGTATCGCACAGACCTCACAAACAATTTGAATAGAAGTTAAAGACTTAATAGAAATTCTAACCAGTGCGGCAAAAGATTATCCAGTGCTGGCCAAAGGATCGTTCACCACTTATGGTCGTTGACTGAGTTTCAACCTGCTTGTGATATGTATGTGTATGACAGAAGTTGCTGCCGTGTGTTTATGGCATGTTTTGCTATCACGTGGACGCACGTTTAACATGTACATTGCTTATTAATTTTTACACACACATGCAAACACACACACATTATATATATATATATATATATATATATATATATATATATATATTATATATATATATATATATATTATAGTATATATATATATATATATATATATATATATATATATATATATATATATATATATAATGTAGACGCACCTTTAACATGTACATTGCTTATTAATTTTTACACGCACATGCAAACACACACATTATATATACATATATATATATATATATATATATATATATATATATATATATATAATATTATATAAATAATTTATATACACACACATGCATTCGTATGTACTGTAAATATGTGTATATGTATATATGTATAATTTATATATGTACTGTATATATGTATATATATTTATATTATATATATATAATACACATCACCACAGGTGAAAAAATGAATAGCTTGGCATAGGTTCTACAACCAAGTCTCTCATCTCACTTTTTGTGATGTGTGATCAACGAATCACGTGTTAAAGTGATTGTAATCATATATGTGTATATATACATATGTATATATATATGTAAATATACATATGCATATGTATATATACACAATTTGTATGATATATACATATATAATTAATGTATGTATGTGTCTACATATAATGTATGTGAGCGCATGCGTACCATCGATTAGTTTCACGGGCCAAATTTCGTAAAAGCATATACCAATGGTACCTTGCGCTTCTTGTCATTTTGTCACTGGGTAACTGAAGTAATGGGGTATTTTTCTTTAATATAGTTTCCAATGAAATGACAGAATACATATTGTAACTCACGAGCAATTTTTCAGAACCCTGACGATCATATGATAATATTTTATCATTACCTACGAATATTTTACGCATGGAATATTTAGATGATGAACTCGATTAAAAGATTGGTTTGTTATTTCGTTGTTTTAAGTGAGAGACAATATTAATTTTTTATGTGAGGATATTTTGCTTTTTTGAAGATTTTACAATTATTCATAAAATAGAGAAAAATTCATTATTATTTCAAAATGCTCCAATAATCTTGGAAGTGTATAAAACCAAAATACAGCTTTAAAACATAGATTAATATATATATCGTCCTATTCATGGCAAATAATGACCTTATTTCTGTATTGCTACGAATTACCTGATTTTTATTCCGAAATCATAACTAGGCACTGTACGTCTATAAAACACAATAAAAAAAGTAAAATGTTACTGATCTTTATTCCAGACATTTTCCCCGTCCAATAACTATAGTACGATTCTTTCTAATATATATCTAGTTCAACTCTACGGCAACAATCTATCGTTGTTAGTCTGGAATAATTCCTTCACACACGTATTTGGAACACCGGCATTTTAACCTGTGGCTAATTGTCCTTAACTTGGAACAAGAAGACATTAACATGACATGGTGAAGACAAGGTAATGATATGTATGATAAGTAACTGGTTATAAAGGGGAGATATTAGGCCTAATGGAGATGTGTACAAAATTACAGAATACAATAAACGGTGGTAGGAGTTTTACCCATACAGGATGATGTTTCTCTGAGAGAGAGAGAGAGAGAGAGAGAGAGAGAGAGAGAGAGAGAGAGAGAGAGAGATACAAGACAAATGAAGTACCTGGGGAGAGCTAGAGAAAATCGTTTTAAATAAAGTGACTGGAGAGAAAGAGAGAGAGAGAGAGAGAGAGAGAGAGAGAGGGAAGGGATGGTGTTCATGAATGAGATAGATGCTATATAATTAAATAACTTTCATCATTGGCTTATAAATCACAGCATAGATACAAATACATAGGAGTTATATCCTGATACTATACCTAGAAGCACTGTTACAGTATTAGGACTCCACTGCGGTTCTAAATATAGTTAGGGTGTTCGTGTAACCGGGGTCACCGAACACCTTTGCATAAAACTTGACACAGAAGACACTTCAACATTTCCGAGTTGTCTTTGAAGCTCCAAAATGCACCTCGCGCGCTGTTCCTCAGAAGAGCCACAAAGTTTCGACGTGATTGGCACCTCAGCTCGGGTCACGAGAGGGATTCAGTGTTCCTCAGGAATCCGCGAGAGGAAAAGGGTTGTGTTTTCTCACAGAAAAGGTATAGGACACTCGAAGTCTGTTTCACTGGTGAAACGCTACCGCTACCTCATACTCTCAAGGAATTGTTCAGTTTGTAACTTAGACTTGAATGAATATCACTTCAAATTCCAAGATGGCACCTTGAGTATGAGTCTATTGGTAAACAAGTTATTTATTTTAGCATTTTGGTCCAATATCTGTTCAGATGAAGTGAACGACTCAGCATTTTCACTCTATTATACTTTATATCTTAAGAAGACACGATATGTATCCTAAATTAAATACAAAATGTCACTTCGATAAGTCTTTCACAAAGCTGAAGACGATAAACAAGTTCAAAAGTTGACATCTATAATTAATGTTATCTATCAGAGCATAAAAAAAACCAGCTTCGTTTCTTTTCTAATATATTCAACTCATGTCCATGGAACACTGCATTTACACTAGCGAGCGCGCATGCGATTTACTAGGAACAAGAAGAATATGGATATTTAGACTCTTGGACGATCAAAAACAAATAAAAAAAGGGAGAAATCTAACTACCCGCTTAGTACTACAAGCAGGAAACCATGTAGCAGCGGAGGTAAACATTAACAATATAGACGACTATGTAGATACTTCCTCTTCTTTCTTTTATACAGGACCTTCAACTTCATTTCTCGCACCCAGCACCCTTATCTTGGAGCTCGTTTAACTGTTTCACTTCCACGTCCTCGCGGTAACTCTTCCTAGGCCTAATTTACATCAGCAAAGGAGCTCAGGGGGAATGTAGTGAATGTATGCGTGCTCGTCCCGCAGAGGAACCGTCGGGTGTCTAGACAGAATCGTCCCAGCCATCAACAAAGCCTCAAATAAAGTGGAAGTGCAGATGTCGACAAGCTAGCATAACAGGCGACGAGCGGCAGTACCCAGTAGAGGAGCATCGTTGGCAGCAGGCAACCAGATGAATTGGATCCAGACCTTTGCCCACCCAAGACATCTATGGGTAGTATAACTGTTGATAAGGAGAAGCATATGTGCATAAATTCTTGATTTAAAACAATAAACATACTAAGGTATTCCCATTACTTGATGACAAAGTTTACGTATAAACACTAGTTATGAATTCCCAAAATAAACGCTGTTTATATAAGCTGCTGTTTACTAGAGCTATATATATATATATATATATATATATATATATATATATATATATATATATATATATATATATATATATATGTATATAAACACTTTAATAAAAAAATTTTAAACACCCTTTATTAATGCACTAAAAAGTAAAAATAATCTTTAGAGATATCAGGATTTTCTTACAATTAATCATGTCTAAAAAAATAAAAACGTGGGCGCCAAATATGGAAGAAAATGATACAAGAAAAGAAATAATATATATATTTCTTGTAGCATTTCCTTCCATGTTTGGCGCCCACGCTTTTATTTTTGTAGACATGATTAATTGTAAGAAAGTCCTGGTGTGTTCAAAAAATTGTTTTTTACTTTTTAGTGAATTTTAATAAAAGCATGTTTAAATTTTTTTTATTGTATGTTTTTTAGTTTTGACAGAAATTATAAGCGATTGATGATTGTAATTAAAAAAAAAAAAAATTGAACGTGGCATCCTGTCGAGCCAAAGAAGATTTGAAAATTCTGTAGAGTTGTTAACTTATTCTATTGAGTCAAAGAAGGTGTGAAAAATCAGAAGAATTTCATACATATCGGGAGATACTGGGAGGCGTCACTGTTGGGTCATTAGAGGTCACTGCTGACCTACTGATCATGTAAGGTTGTATTGTCACCGGGATTGAGTAACCATGCAAAATTTCAAGTCCATTGGAGGAAGGGAACAGGTCGAAAATTGAGTTACAAGATCTGACCCAAACAAACAAACAGACAAAAAACCAAGCTAAATAAAAGCGTATAAAAACAAAAGAAAAACAAAAAAAAAAATACGAGGACATTAAGATTGCCTGATGACTAAAACTTTGCTATAAACTCTAGTTATGACATGCACAATTAAATATTGTGTTTATACAATCTGCTGCTTACTATGTATACTATATAAACACTTGAAACAAAATAAAAATATTGGGATTGTAGAGTTGCTTGCTTGATAGAGTTAAGTATTTGCAAACACTTATTTCAATACACAATTAAAACTATAGCGTCATACAGTTGCTTGCTTACTAGCTTTGCTTTTGTCCTTATGGTCTCATTTTCTTTTCATGTGTTCTTGTTTATTTATTAGCTTAATTTTATTAGTCTATTCAATACTCACGAATAAATGCAAATTTTCACGTTGGTGAATAATTTTTAAACATGATAGCACATTTGTCTGTCAAAACAAATTTTCTCTCTCTCTCTCTCTCTCTCTCTCTCTCTCTCTCTCTCTCTCTCTCTCTCTCTCTCGTATCTTACAATTTTAAAACGAGTAGTTGTTGCCTCTCTCTCTCTCTCTCGTGTCTTAGAATTTTAGAATGAGTCGTCGTCGTTTCTCTCTCTCTCTCTCTCTCTCTCTCTCTCTCTCTCTCTCTCTCTCTCTCTCTCTCGTGTCTTAGAATTTTAAAACGAGTAGTTGTTTCTCTCTCTCTCTCTCTCTCGTGTCTTAGAATTTTAGAATGAGTCGTCGTCGTTTCTCTCTCTCTCTCTCTCTCTCTCTCTCTCTCTCTCTCTCTCTCTCTCTGTCGTGTCTTAGAATTTTAGAATGAGTCGTCGTCGTTTCTTTCTCTCTCTCTCTCTCTCTCTCTCTCTCTCTCTCGTGTCTTAGAATTTTAGAATGAGTCGTCGTCGTTTCGTTCTCTCTCTCTCTCTCTCTCTCTCTCTCTCTCTCTCTCGTATCTTACAATTTTAAAACTCTCTCTCTCTCTCTCTCTCGTGTCTTAGAATTTTAGAATGAGTCGTCGTCGTTTCTCTCTCTCTCTCTCTCTCTCTCTCTCTCTCTCTCTCTCGTGTCTTAGAATTTTAGAATGATTCTTTAGAATGGGTCGTCGTCGTCTCTCTCTCTCTCTCTCTCTCTCTCTCTCTCTCTCTCTCTCTCTCTCTCTCTCTCTCTCTCGTGTCTTAGAATTTTAGAATAAACAAGCGTTTGTCTGCCTTCTTCTTACCCCGTTTCGTAGGCTTTGGCGTTTGTAGCACAGAAGGCGAGTTGTCGTAGAGTTGGTCTCCCTTCGGAGGTTCGAGTGCCACTTGACGTTGTTCCTCCGTTTCAGTTTCCACGGGGGCTTGAGTTTCGTCTGTCAACGGGATGGCAGGTTTTTAAAGTAGACGGTAATAAACAGTACCTCATATCAAAAGGAGTTTTAACGACTAATATTTATATTACGTACGTTTACTGTTAAAGGGCCTTCCTAATTTTTTTGTTAACTGCAAACTTTCTATTTCTTTCAAAAAGGAAAATAAATTACTAAATGCTTTTCAGTTAAAATGTGCTAATGAAGATCAAGATATTCTTCGAAGCTTTGTTAACCATTTTAAGTGATCAGAGCGCGCACGATTACCTAGGTACTTAAATCTGTCGCTCTCTCTCTCCCTGCATATTTACCTGTCTCGTTATATTCCAGTATTAACACAATGGCCATTAAACCTTAGGGACAACACATGAAGATAACCTAGAAGCCACATTCACCTAACAGGTGACTTGAGGAAAACCGCGTCAACTTGTAAGAGCCAAGTAAACTCACCTTCAGTTTTGGAATTTTCACTTCTTATCTCCTTTGCCTTCGGGGACATGTAGATCTCTGGAATTGATAAAGAATGTCATGGGAAAAAATGCTTCAGTACACTGTCTTTATTGCACCCACTGATCATAGATACCTGACACTTGCTGGCACAGTTAGATGAAGATCATCTTGCTATAGTTACCGGGGAAGTTATCAGAAAGCTGAATTGTCTTGTTTTCAATACGTTGAATTATCTCAAGATACTGAAAACAAGACAGCTATAAGAATTAAAGCCAGGACATCTTCAAAAATCTTATTTAAGAAAGACTGGGTGCGATGAGCTGAAACTAGAATGGAAATTATAATGAATGACTGATACACACACACACACTCACATATATATATATATATATATATATATATATATATATATATATATATATATATATATATATATATATATATATACATATATATATATATATACATATATATATATATATATATATATACATATATATATATATATATACATATATATACATATATGACTTTTTATCACATCACCGTGATTCATATACAATCAGTAAGCTACAAACCCTTTAATATCCAATTCGCTCTACCTCGGAAATAATATATTTTCATATATATTACCGAAGGGGAATTTTTTAGTTGATAATAAGTTCGTCGTCCCGTGGGCTCGAACCAGCGAAGGACAAAAACTCAGGACTACAGTGGACGCATTAACCCACACGGCCAGCAATGTGTATATATATATATATATATATATATATATATATATATATATATATATATATATATATATATATATATATATATATATATATATATATATATATATATATATATATATATATATATATATATATATATATATATATATATATATATATATATATATATATATATATATATATAGTGAAATTGAGAGTATTAATAGTTTTGAGAGTAAAAGGGACTAATGACCTCTGGTACTGGGCAGTATAACGTCAAGATGTAAACATTAACGTTCAGCAAATGGAGTGGAATTCATTTATTCCAGCGGCAAAGGGCCTGAAGGCGGTGACGGAAATTCCTTGTTGAATAATTATGATGCTTTTCTGCATCGTAAATACCTTTGCTGGGGAAAAAGAAATCGCCTCACGATATTGTCAGGATAATGAGTTGTGACTGACAGTCATTGAATAAAAGTATTTTAGCGATTTTGTAAAATATAAGGCTTGAATCTCCCGTAGGGGGAGATGCCGTCAGTGCACCTCTTACTGTGCACTGTAGGCGTTACTTCCCAACCTGTTTAACAATTGTTTCATAGTGAAACTGCGAGGTTTTCCTCACGTTACACCTTTTCAACCTTCTTACTGTCAATTTCCCTTTCATCGCTGAATGACCTCGTAGGTCCCAGCGCTTGGGCTTTGGCCTAAAATCTGCCTTCCTGTTCCTGTATTCTTTGGAAATGATGATAATGATAGTGAGTTCAGTCTCACATTCCGTTGCAGACACCACTTACCGATATGTTCATACACACAAGCACACACACACACACATATCAAATATCGCCGATCTCTTGAACAGATGCTATCAAGATTTGCACTGACAGTATCACACCAGATACATCTAGACGGAGGTGTATCTAATCGAATCTGAAGGACAGAAAGTTGACCTGCGTATGAAATGAGCGAATTTGCTGATAAAAGAAAAGGAATGGGTTGGGGCGAGGGACATCTTCTCCTTGCAGTAGGAATAGAGAATTAAGATATGTTTTGGAATTAATTGACACAAACTGTGTGAAAGTATAAGAAAGTATTTGTGCTAAAAGGGATTGTGTTAAATCTTGTGAAGAACTTTGGATATGCCAGAGATTTCAAAGGACCATCTTCAAAGATGCTCAGATAGGATAACTACCTATGGGACATTTTGGTTTTTTTTTTTTTTGCTTTACGAGTTGTAAGATAAAGACTACATCCCCGACACAGGATAAGGCTATCCATAAACACGATGACAGTAGTGTTACCTAGCTTTACAAACGCACACACACACACACACACACGCACAGTATCCCACAATATCCTTGCATCTTACTTGCAATTTTCCATCTTCTAAATGCCATCCTCACCATTCTGCTCTTGCACAATTCAGTTCTACTCTTCATTTATCCTTCATATGCAAAATGACGCTTTCATCAGCACACTACCATGTCCCCTTCAGAATACATTTCTCTATGTGCATCTTTTATATTAAGATAATGCCATTAATCTCTCTCTCTGCACTTGACTCGCTCATATATACTTGTAATTGTTTGTTATCAGAGTGGTAGTAAGTGCTACTACCTGGACACTATTCCCCTAATAACTGTCAGTGGTTGTGACGCTAATGTACTGTGTACCAGGAATAGTAACCCTCAGGTTATGGGTTTGGAACCCTTTTGAGAGAATGTACGCGCTAAATGATGATGAACCTCTTTATCAGATGGAAACGGCAATCAGACGTTCACTCCTGTGGGTTGTAGATAAAAGCGTTTTGAAAATGATTAAATAGCGCATGACGTAGAGATAATTACGACCTCATACACTACATTCTTATTGCAAAAAGTAACAGAAGCGCACACACACATGCACACATATATATATATATATATATATATATATATATATATATATATATATATATATATATATATATATATATATATATATATATATATATATATTTACGATAGTTCCTCGTTGGACGAGTCGGTAGAGTTCTCGGATAGCACTCTGCTAGGCCCGAGTTCGAGTCTCCGGCCGGCCAATGAAGGATTAGAGGAATTTATTTCTGGTGCTAGAAATTCATTTCTCTATATAATGTGGTTCGGATTCCACAATAAGCTGTAGGTCCCCTTGCTAGGTGACCAATTGGTTCTTAGCCACGTGAAATAAGTCTAATCCTTCGGGCCAGCCCTAGGAGAGCTGTTAATCAGCTCAGTGGTCTGGTTAAACTAAGGTATACTTAGCTTATATATATGATATATATGATATATATAATATATATATATATATATATATATATATATATATATATATATTTTTATATATATATATATATATATATATATATATATATATAAATGTATATATAAAATGTATGTATGTATAACTGAATCACGAAAATATGGAACGTGATAAATATATAAATAAAGGCAATGCCACGAAGGAAAGAGAAACGACGGAGTGGTGCTAAGTAAAGGACAGTGAGTCGAAAGGCCTAGCACCACTCCGTTCGTCGTATCTCTTTCCTTCGTGTCATTGCCTTTTTATTTTATTTACACACACACACACACACACACACACACACACACATATATATATATATATATATATATATATATATATATATATATATATATATATAATATATATATATATATATTTATGTATATATATGTAAACTCATGCCTTTTAACGGTACATTCTGGATGGACATTCTGGAATCCATGGCATTCTTTAAATGCCCTCTTACCCGTTCTATCCATCTTTATTTGGATACGAATCGAGTGACAGAACCGTTCTAAACAACCTGTACTATTCTCATCTGCGCATTCTACCACTCTTTCTTCCCGCACATGAAAGGGCGAAGACAGAGAAAGAAATTCTCGCTGAATGACGGGAAGAAAAGATTCCACAATATTTTCCCTATTTCCTCATTCCTCCCTTTTTAAAGATTTGACTTCAGAACTTTATCTGAGTCACCAAAACGAAAAAAAAAAGAAAGAAAGAGAGGAGTAAATCGTCAGTATGACGAAGAAGAGGGGAAAAAAAATAACGGAAAGAGAAGGAATCATGATGAAGGATATGTCAACAAACGCTAATTAAATTCCTGCTGTTTGAGTTTTTCTCTCCGTCGCCTCTGATGTCCTTATGATGTCCAGATATGCATTCATCGTTAAGGAAAATCCGCCTCTTGTTAAATTTCACGTCGTGATGATTATGGAAAATACAATGTGATCCTTAGTCTCTCTCTCTCTCTCTCTCTCTCTCTCTCTCTCTCTCTCTCTCTCTCTCTCTCTCTCTCTCTCTCTTCAGGATTTGTGATATTTTTTTTATCTTGATGCGAAACAGGTTTTTCTACTTTTTCGTGTAGATTTCTTTTATGGCTATTTCTTGTGTGTCCATTTCGTGATGGAATCCTTTATAGGTTAAAACTGCCATTTGATTGTATTGTTTATACATTTTTTTCAAATTACAGTAAGTACCTTATATATTCACGCTTAATTAACTTATCGGAATGTTTTCTCTAACAGGAATCAAAATTGATATTTGCTTGTTTGTTTTCGCACTTCCCAATCTCATCATTGCACAGTCAGCTTCGATCGGTAGAGCTTATTTGATTTGATTTAGTTAATGCAATTTTCTCTGCACGAAAGCTGTCTGGGCAAGTATTTCATTATTTTTGAGACACATGTTCCTCTAAAAGGGAGGGAAAGACATTCGGGGTGGTTAAACTTCACTGGTAGAGTGTCCCATGCACTTCGAAAAGGTGAATGTTATAGAATGCGAAAACTTTGTCGAGAATGAAATTCTAAAAGTGGCTTCGTCATAACATAAATCCAAGTAACTACAATATTAATTTGTTAATCAAGAATGCTGTTATCAATCAGAAACGCAACACAGTTCTTCTCTCCTCAATCTGCTTTAATGATAACAACTAATGCTTGATTGAAGGAACCTTAGAATATGCTTGCATATTCCCCTCACATCATGTGTCTACTTACGGATTCACCGATCAAGAATATAATAATAATAATAATAATAATAATAATAATAATAATAATAATAATAATTATTATTATTATTATTATTATTATTATTATTATTATTATTATTATTATTATTATTATTATATTTGTTTTGTTCATTTGACTCCATTTTTGAGATCCTCATAAAACTAAGAACTAATTAAAAAAAAAAAGCCTCCAGTACGGTTTAAAAAAAGAAATAGTAAAAAACTATGAAAGTAACTTAGATGGAAAGAAAACACTGTGCTCCTTCGCTGACTGTTAACTATATTAGCGGTCAACAAATTAATCTGGAAGTTGGCCGGTTTATGTCATCGTGAAGTTAATTTAATTACATCATTGTTTCTGATTCATATAATATTTAGCAGTTAGAAAGGCGCCAAATTACTGTTGTTAAGCAGACATCATGAGAGTTAGGCCCTGTAGGGGGGTAGCGCCATCAATGCACGTCACGCGGTGGTGCACTGTAGGCAATACTTAAGGTTCCATTCAGCGTCCCCTCGGCCCCTAGCTGCAACCCCTTTCATTCCTTTTATTGTATCTCCATCTATATTATCTTTCTTCCAACTTACTTTCCACCATCTCCTAAATGTTGCTTCATTGCGCAACCGCGAGGTTTTCCTCCTGTTACACCTTTACAGCCTCCTTTCCTCTCAATTTCCCTTTCAGCGCTGAATGACCTCATAGGTCTCAGCTCCTGGCCTTTGGCATGAGTTTTATATTCCTGTATATGAGAGTTAGGGAATATTTCATTTATAACTTGTCTTTCGGACACTAACGGATTATATCGCCAGTCACAAATTGAAGTCAAGATTGCTCGTAGACAGTCGAGCAGGAGATGCATGCTATGCCTTTCGTTGTTTACTTCACAATTTGCGGCTCATTTTTTTGTTTACATGTAAAATTCTTCACTAAATTCGTTTACATGAAATGTTCACTTCTAGTCATCTCTGCTAGGATTACATGTTGGTTTGTACCAACAACAATAATAACCGAGAATGTCTTTTTAAGGCCTACCGGAGGTTCCTGGCTTCGCTAAAACACACAGACGCATATACATACTGTGTATGTATATATATATATATATATATATATATATATATATATATGTGTATATATATGTGTGTGTGTGTGTATGTGTGTGTATATGTAAATGTAATGTAATAATAATAATAATAAATAATAATAATAATAATAATAATAATAATAATAATAATAACCACTTTATTCTCATATCTAGATGGCAACAAGAATCTAGGAGAAAATGTAGTTGATAAGAAACCATTAGATTGTTGAGTTGGCGAAGAAAGTTAGATGTCTATGTGAACGTTTGTTTTTTAAACATCCTCTTGTGCACCCCCAAAGGAATAACTATGGCTTTCGACTGCAAACCTTCGTTACATATTCCCCATTAATGAACTGCTTAGGATCTATTATAAACTTATAAACAGTCTCGCTAACCCACATCTCTCTCTCTCTCTCTCTCTCTCTCTCTCTCTCTCTCTCTCTCTCTCTCTCTACATGTTCGTCTATTCTTTCTCCTTAATATTTATCGATTTATAGTGTGTATTAGGTAACAGTCTGTTACAATATGATTCTCTCTCTCTCTCTCTCTCTCTCTCTCTCTCTCTCTCTCTCTCTCTCTGCCTGAGTGTTTACCTATGCACCACATCTCTCTCTCTCTCTCTGCCTGAGTGAATCCACCACATCTCTCTCTCTCTCTCTCTCTCTCTCTCTCTCTCTCTCTCTCTCTCTCTCTCTCTCTCTCTAATTATTTATTTATATATCTCCTCTCCTCTTACTTCTTGGATTCCTGTTTTCTTTCAGTCGGTAGAACTTTTACAAACGAATTACCTACAACACTGTCCGTGTGACTGTAATCACTAATTTCTTTCTTGTATTTTTCTATCCATCAACAAAACCTTTACTCACAGACTTCATACTACCCAGGCTGTCCGTCTGTCTTCGCAAGTACTGATTTAATTTCCATTACTCCAAGTTCTTCAGGTTTCGAGTTATTAAGCGAGAAAACCTTTCAAAGTCCAAAATAAATACAATTCTCTCTCTCTCTCTCTGTTTATTTGTCTAATTTTATACAATCTTTACAGTGATACTTTGTTTCCAGTTATCTGAAAATTAACAAAACTGTTACAATCCGATAATCTCTCTACTTTTCTTCTTGAGTGGCTTAAACTCTCTCTCTCTCTCTCTCTCTCTCTCTCTCTCTCTCTCTCTCTCTCTCTCTATATATATATATATATATATATATATATATATATATATATATATATATGTTCAACTATTCTTCTTCCTAATATTTACTGATTCTAGGGTGTACCAGTTAACAAACTGTTACAACATGATTCTCTCTCTCTCTCTCTCTCTCTCTCTCTCTCTCTCTCTCTCTCTCTCTCTCTCTCTCTCTCAGTTCATGATTATCTATTCTTTGGTCTTATTTACGGTTTCCTAGTATTTATCAGTTGACAAAGCTCTCACATTCTGAATACTCTCTCTCTCTCTCTCTCTCTCTCTCTCTCTCTCTTTCTCTCTCTCGGTGTCTGTGTATAAAATTCATGAGGAAGGTGAGGGGCGGGGCGTTTCCTCCCGGTGTCTACTTACCATTTAATTTGATATCTCCTTCGGTCTCCCCGAGGGAGTTCTTGGCGACGCACTTGTAGGTGGTGTTGTCGTTCCGGGAGAAGTTGAAGATGGTGAGCTTCATGTGGATCTTGTAGAGGGTCTCCACCGCCTCGTAGTAATACTTGTCCGAATTCAGGATCATCATGTTGGCTTTGACCCAGTAGCTGATGGCCTGAGAAGTAAAAAAAAGAAAATGGTGTTCTGAGAGGTAACAAAAATATTGTTCTGAGAAGTAAACAAGTAAAACTTCGGAGCAATCAAGTTTTCTGTACGGCGTATAATGCTGTATGAAACGCTCAGTCACGGCCCATGAAATTCTCAGCCGCGGCCCATGAAACTTTCGGCCACTTCCCGGTGGTGGCCTTTGTTGTTGCCACCTATAGCGGTGCCAGGCGCACGATCATGGCTAACGTTAACCTTAAATAAAATAAAAATTACTGAGGCTGGAGGGCTGCCATTTGGTATGTTTGATGATTGGAGGGTGGATGAGCAACATACCAATTTACAGCCCTCTAGCCTCAGTAGTTTTTAAGATTTGAGGGCTGACAGCAAAAGTGCGGAAGGACAGATAAATAGCCATCTCAATAGTTTTCTTTTACAGAAAACTAAAAAACAGTGTTCTCAAAAGTTAGTTGCGGTTAAAGCTTGTGAGACGAATAGGGAAGAGAGTCTGGAATCTGTAGAAGCCTGGATAACCATGCATTCATTGGGGTTTCTGAGACACAGAGAAGTAGAGCTGATTGCACAAATGAGGGGAAAAACAATAAACAGACTAAAAAATTTGCAAAAGCTGAGAAATCATTAAAATAGACAAAAAGACATCAGAGTGGCTTAAAGTGAATAACACAAGAACAACCAGAGAGTAATGAAGAATGTTTGAAACCAGTGAAGATTAGAATAACTAAAAATTGCAAATTAGTTTCTTATAACAGAATACAAAGGAAAGATAGAATAAGTGAACAGTTAAAAACTAAAAATTACAGCGGAATTTCACAGAACAAGTAAAGCTAATCACACAACAGATGACTAAAAAGAGCTTAGGATCTGCAAAAGTAAAACGGACCAAAAATTAAGTAGAAGTTTCTAAGATACAGGCAAGTGAAGGGAAAATGGGTTATGTTTTTTACTGTAACTATTCGAAAGAACTGTAGCACTCTGTCCACCCTAAGGCAAGAGTATATTTGGTTGTCGTGACGTTAATTCTATTTATTCATGAGCTCCGTTATCAAAAGACATGTCAGTCACCTTCCAGCTCAGTCACTGGTTCTCTACCTTTCTGAAGTCAAGGTCCTGTGATACACTCACAGTAAAAAGAATTACAGAATAAATTGACTAAACATCACATCATTACGTTTTGCCTGAATATTCTTTGATTATTATTATTATTATTATTATTATTATTATTATTATTATTATTATTATTATTATTATTATTATTATTCAGAAGATGAACCCTATTCATATCGAACAAGCCCTCAGGGGCCATTGATTTGAAATTTCAGTAACAGAAGGTAATGGAAAATACAAAATGAGGAGATCAGTTATTAGAAAAACAGATAAATTAACAAATTAATAAATAAATAGCAACGCAAGTAAAATATTAGAATACAAGTTGAATTGTATTGGGGTAGTAATGCATTGCATCCTCCCTTGAACTTCTGAAGTTTCAATGCACGCCATCCTTAGGGAGACTGTTCCACAGTCCTACGGTGTGAGGAATAAAGGACCGCTGGAACTGAGAAGTTCGACAGTGAAGAACGTTTAATGCATATTGGTGCTGCTGTTCAGTTGGAAAAAGGGATCAGGGATAAACTGGAAAAGGGATTCAGAAGATCAATTGTGAATGAAATGATTACCGTGAATATGCAGATATATTTAGAATTTAGGTTTTGTGGCCTCTGTCCCTCTACCCCACCAAAAAAAAAAAAAAAATTTGAATTAACTGCCATCTTCTCAATGAGGGTCGTGACCCACAAGCTGGAAATTGGTCATAATTGCTTGATTTCTTCAAGTTAAGAAAGTAACTAGCCATTACGAGGTGTTCTTTTATTATTTTTTTATTTATCATTTGTTTTCTGACTCTCCCTATTGCTCATATATATATATATATATATATATATATATATATATATATATATATATATATATATATATATATATATATATATATATATATATATATATATATATATATATATATATATATATATATATATATATATCTGTGTGTGTGTATGTATGTCCACTTCTCCGTACCTAGGGAATAACTTACAAACCAAAGCGCCTCGTCCCCAGCAAGGATTCGAACCTGGGCCTTTTGTTTAGAAACAACCGTAGACATTTGACCTCAACCACTCGGCAGCCAAGAGAGATATAAGTTCATATTGATTCTGCCCTACACATTCCTTTCGAATTAAGGTTCTTAAAGCCATCTCTACCATGATAGCTGAATAGTAAGTTTACATGTGTGTGTGTCTGTGTTGTGTGTGTGTGTGTGGGTGTGTCTGTGTATGTATGAAGAGAGAGCAGTAGATTTGCGTTGTTCTTTCACGTAAAATCTTGCTTTATAACTTAATAGCCTTTTTACCGGTTTCCTGTGGGTGTTTGCTATCTTTAATATCATGATAGGCGTCAATTATATGAATGCTAACTGATTCAGCTACTGATCCAATACGTTTCGAAACAAATCTCGTTACAGTCAAATGTAATTTTCTCTTTGCTGTCACTTCTTTTTGATCAACATCTTTGACAGCAGAGCTGACGAAGGGATTGTCCTTCAGAAAAACTCTGGGTCATCACTAATTTCTTATTAACCGATAATGGAATGCCGTTAGGATTAAGATTTCAGCTGTCGTCTTTGTTCTTCTGTTTCGTTACAGATTTGGCCCATTTCTTATCCATTTCAATTAACCTGATCTATACGCCGCGTTCCCCGATGCACTGTAGGCTTTATTTAAGGGTCCTTGCAGCGTCCTTTCAGCCCCTTAACTGCAACATCTTTCATTCCTTTTTACTGTACCTCCGTTCATATTCTCTTTCTTCCATCTGACTTTCCACCCTCTCCTAACAATTGATTCATAGCCCAATTGCCAGGTTTTTCTCCTGTTGCACCTTTCAAACTTTCTTATTGTCAATTTCCCTTTCAGCGCTGAATGACCTCATAGGTCCCAGTGTTTGGCCTTTGGCCTAAATTGTATATTCTGTTATATTCTGTTCTATATGCCGAGTTCCTCGTTGTCTTTGCAACTCTGATGTTTACTCTTATTGACCTGGGCATAATTTCTCGTGCCCTTAGAGTCCCTACCCCGTTTTCTCTTGTGGTCTTAAATAATTTGACCTTTCATTGCGGTGGTTTTATTGACCTCTTTATTGTTCTCCCGCGCTCTTAATCAATAAACTTTCTTTGTTGTTTCTTTAAGAGCTCTTTCTTTCTCGCTGGTGCCCTTTATGGCCTTCAGTCTTCTATCTCTTGCCCTTAATGACATGACCTTTAACCTTTTATCTCTTGCCCTTAATGATCTTTTGAGTTTCTCTTATGATCTCAAAACCTTGAAATTCTCTCTCTCTCTCTCTCTCTCTCTCTCTCTCTCATGCTCTAAATGACACTAACTCATTATTCTTTCTTACCCTTAAGACCTTAACTCTTTTATTTCTCGTGCCCTTGATGGTCTTGACCCTATCGACTCTCAAGCCCTTAATGACCCTAAGCATTTACTCTCCCAAGCCTTTAATTTTTCCGTGTCCTCAGTGAATTTGACATTTTTTCTTTTGTGCTCTTAATGACAATGACCCTTCATTCTCGTGCCCTTAATGACAAGTACCCTTTTTCTCTCTTGCCTTTAATTACCTTGGTCCTTTTTCGTTTGGGCCTTTGAGACATTGACCTTTCTCTCACTCGTGAGTTTAAAAGCCTTGATATTCAATCTCTCGTGCCCTTAATGATATTTTTATACTTAATCTCTCTCTCTCGTGCCCTTAATGATATTTTTATACTTAGTCTCTCTCTCTCGTGCCCTAAATGACGTCATTACTTTTCTCTGTTTTGCCTTTAAATGACCTCATCTCTTTTATTTCTTGTCCCATAATTATGACTCTTTGTACTATGATTTTCCTCTATGTATATCATGACCTAGACCCTTTTCTCTCTCGTTCCTTTACTGACCGTGACCTACTTTCTTTTCATTACCTTTTCCCCTGAATTTTCAAAATTTTCTTATTACTTTTCACGACCTTCATTTTCCTCTTTATTTTAGTTGGCGAGATCTCTTGGACTGTTTTCTGTAGCATCTCTATTGTATACCAATAGATTATTTTCCTGAGTTTGAGGTTTTGATTTGGTTCACCAGTGAAGCCAGAATTTTCCAAAAATTTAGTTCCTAGAAGAAGTATTCATAATGGCTAGAAGGTGAGGTGATTCTGGGCAATTAACACTTATATTTCCGTAGTGAAATTGTTGAGAGAGAGAGAGAGAGAGAGAGAGAGAGAGAGAGAGAGAGAGAGAGAGAGAGAGAGAGAGAGAGACGTAACGAGTGTTCTTTAAGTATCGACGCAGAGAAGGAAAAATATGTTCGCTATATTCGCACTAAGGATTCGGAAATCTTGAAGGATTTCAGTGATATGGAATCTCTTTGCAAATTACATCTTGATGAACAACAAAGCACTGAGATTGAATGGGATGAAAAAATCCACTCGTTCCAATATGGAAATATTATAGAAGTCACTTTCCACAGCTTAAGGCGATACAACACGTTATCTTGTGATTATAATTGATGAAGAAAGTGGTGAGATTTCATAATCTGACAAATATAAAGAATTCGTTTGTTTACGTCGACCTCATAAGGTATAGAACATATAAGAATTAAAAACACAATAAATTATAAGTTTCTGAGAAAGAATATCAAATCTAAGATGGCTGATTTCAACGACATAAGTTGCTACTGTATTTTACTCGCGTTAAACTTACAGGAAGGAAAGAAAAGAAGATGATAAAAAAGCTCAAGATTAAATGAGAAAAAAAGTGAGAAAGTATACAAAAAACCTTATTTTGTTTCTTAGGGAAAAGTCACGACAAATAAAACCCAATTAGTAAAAAATCATCTTGACTTACATTACGGTAAAATTTCAGAAATATAAAGTTAAAACACGAAGCTTTTTGTTTCGTGGCGAAGTCATAAAGCAAAAATTTTAAGAAACCATTTATTCTAGATTACAGATTAACATCTTATAAAACGTAAAAATGCATGGTTTAGAATTCCTGAAAAGAAAAACACTGAGAGAGAAAGACTGTCGCAATTCTTGTCATCCCGTGGATATAAAAGAACGAAGACGAAATTATTCGAAGATAACCTTGATACCTACCCTTGGGTAAGCTTCGACAAAACATTCAATGGTGACATTATCTCCTGTTGGGACTCCCACCAGCTGATTAGGGACGTGAATCTGAGGAGAAACTGTAAGAAGCGAGCGATTTAAAACATGATTATGAAATTGAATAAAAGGCCTTTGCTACTGTTCGTTTGATCTGATCAAATACCATTGCCATTTTTATCACTATGAATAGTCTTTTTCATTTTTTAAACACAAAAAGTATAGTAAGCAATGCTTCAAAAGCTTAGTAAGAAAATTTAGTGAAAAGTCCATGTCAGTATCATAGAAAAATGAGTAAAAGGTTTTATCAAGATTAGTTTAATTTCTTTTTTCAGTTTTCACAATAATTCTATGGAAGCTGTATTGCAAAACAAATAGAAGTGATATTCACTGAGCACTTATTTTAAAAGAAGGGACAAAAAAAGGTGAAATATCAAAATATTAATCATTGAACGTTCATAACAAAATTTAAAGACGATGTATTCAAATATTAATATAAAGAAAATAAGAACAGAATGAAAGAAAAGTAAAATAATTACATTACAAAGCCACTAAAGAATCTGGTTCTGAGATATGAGTCACTGTAGATGTTTCGAATCGAAATGTCAAGGAACTTTTTGATTTTATGAATTTAGTCTATCAAGGCAAGCAATGCGGAACTTACGGCCACCAAGTGCATAAGACATTGAAAAGGGGGAGTTGGAGTGGTTAGACAGCAAGGCAAAGAAATCCAAAAAATGAAGGAGATAAAGTACTTAGATCTAAAGATGGATTTGGGAGAAAAAGCCGCAGTTGCACTAAGAAGCAATAGACAGAAAAGTTGGATAGCGAGACTGAAGATAGGAAGTGGGAACGAAGTTTAAGCAAAAGGTTAAAAACTGGGCGCAGCTATGGGCCGAAAGGAGCGCTGCAAACAAGCTTTAGTAATGTACTGACGGCACCAACACTCTTTGGGGTCAAAGAACCATCTGAAAGGGCCAATAAAACGGGTCCGGGCAACTTACATTCAACATGAAGGGTGATTCTCTTACTGACGGAGGGAGGGACGCCGTTGGAGGCTATGCAAAGGTACGCCCCCATGTGGGTCCTGCTGACTTGGTGGAGTTGCAGCTTAGTTCCTTCATGCACAACCTCTGCGAAGAAATATTCAGGCGCTTCAACAAGACATAAAGAATCATATTTTCTCTCTGAGCACAAAGATTAATTGGACAGATCTCCCGAATAAAAATAGAAAGAAGAATTGGGGGGAGAGGGGTGTTTGTGTTTTAACCATGAAGGAAGAAACAGTTATCTTTTAAGGGAGAAAGGCCTTGGATAGAAAAATCAAACTAAATATTCAACATTCCATCTCAAATATTTCCCGAAGCATCATTCACATACGCAGTAGAGGACTTTTAACTTTGGTAGCATGGAGAGCCAAGATGTGAGCTCAGGCACCATCGCTTCAAGGAAGAAGGGATGCTATCCTAATTTTTATACATTTTCACTCATCTCTTGAGAATAGCACGTGCCCTTAATGACTCTCAGATGATCGTTATACAACAACCTGACGTTACAACATGAAAAGTCATCGACGTGACCTCGGATTAGGCTCAGCCAAGGTATTCAAACTTGGCGTCAAACAAAGAAATCCAGGTCTCACTTTGGTAGATTTTGTTTATAAAAATTTCAACACTTTCATTATAAAGGATGAATGAAAAAACAGGGAAGGTGATGACATTCCTTACACGTATTGCCGTAATGTAAGAGACATAAAAGGAATTATAAGATAATGATTTCATGAAGTTTGATCGTAACTATGTTAACAAGATAGAAAAAATACTTTGATATCGTATTTTAGCACTCTTGAATGAGAGGACCAATATAGAAAAAATTTGTATTTACGCCTGATTATTTTGCGACCACAATGATGCCTGGAAAATCTGTTCCTAAAAACCATATGTTTCTGAAGAAGACGTGAGAAATTTCCTAGAAATTTTAACTAATAGAGAAAAAAAGAGAAGAACAAGATTCTGAAACGAAAGAATTAACTCCCTTGGGTTCGAATGTTAACAATACATCAAGTAATTATGAGATGCAAAAAAGAATAAATAAATAAATAAAATTTTGACTTGGCTGCCCCATGTTAGCCATGGTCGTCTAACACAACCTGCGAAATATCTTAACATAGATTAAGGGTTTTATTTATAAGGTAACGATCACTTAACGTAAACCGTAGAAAAATGCCCGACCT
>NC_089744.1:35456598-35466598 GCF_040412425.1 Macrobrachium rosenbergii
TTCATTTGTTACATTTAAATTTGTATAGTGCATTGGTCAACTCCCACATCTCTCTATAGGGGCCGTGCTATTTATTTTTCATGTAAGAGGGTTCTGACCAGGTTCAGGAGGCATACACATCCAACTGTTTTCGTATGCAAGCTTCTGTTAGATTGTTGTCATAACCTGTTATTAGTTAAGAGCTGCCTGACATGTTTGAGCTCTACATGAGTAGCTTTCCATATGGAACAGTGCATAATTGCATATCTCACGTACACGGCTACAGAGTGTTTGTAAGTGTCAAGTCACTCCCCACAGGCGTTCAGGCACCGACTCACATTACTTACCTTTTGGTACTGTAGTATTGTGCCTGTCTCCTTTCTTCTCCACATTTACATCCAAGATGGGAAGTCGGCCTTCGACACCATATTCAAGAGTGAAGTTTAGGCTAGAGTTCCTCGTCACCATAAACTGTAGGCAGGTGGCTTATTCATCAGTATCGATGGCAATGAAGATGTTGTTTATATATCAGGCATATATCTTAGGTTTCGGATGGGAACTGAAGGTTCTCTCCTCAACATCTGCCATGAACATATTACCAAATACGATGGCATGGGCGATCCCATGGTGACACCATCCACCTGTCGAAAGAGGTCACCCCTATGTGAGAGGAAGGGGGCCTGTGCTTCACAGCCTTAGCTTGGTTTAGCCAGTAAGGTCAGCAGCCAGTCACTGAGCACCCTCACTATCAGTTGCTCGTGCCTCACTGGTGCCACCTGTATCACATGGTAACTGCTGAACTTGCAGGATGAGCCAAAGTGGAGTTACGGAGTGCATGCCCTTGTATGACATATGCTTCACAGCCTTAGCTTGGTAAGATTAGCGGCCAGTCACTGAGCACCCTCACTATCTGGTGCTTGTGCCTCACTGGTGCCACCTGTACTATTGGTAGCTGCTGACCTTGCAGGCTGAGCCAAGGTGGAGCTGCAGAGTGTATGCCTCATAGGGTTATATCCCTTGTGTGGCATGTGCTTCACAGCCTTACCTTTGTTTAGCTAGTAAGGTCAGCATCCAATCACTGAGCACCCTCACTATCAGGTGCTTGTGCCTCACTGGTGCCACCTGTACCATGTGGTAGTTAGTTGCCAACCTTGCAGGCTGAGCCAAGGTGGAGGTGCAGAGCACATGCCTCATGGGGTCCCACCCCATGTTTGGTTTGTGCTTCAGTCTCATCTTGGTTTAGCCAGTAAGGTCAGGAGCCAGTCACCGAGCTCCCTCACTATCAGGTGATTGTACCTCATGGTGCAGGCTGAGCCAAGGTGGAACTGCAGAGTGCATGCCTCACAGGGTCCTTACCCCTTGTAAAGCCTGCACTCCACAGCCTTACCTAGGTTTAGCCTTCGAGTTAAGCTGCCCCCGCATACTACAGGTGATGCTAGTAATACACAAGCAATAATAGTGATGGTGCTCTGTGATTAGCTGGTGTCCTTTCAGGCTAAACCAAGCTGCAGTTGCGGAGAGCATGTGCAACAGGGTTCCCACTTATTACAGCTATTGGTGATTAACGGACAGAATAGTGCTTGCAATAACTTGCAAAGTACCAGTGGTGACGTGGGCCATACAGTATAGATTATTGAAGTGTGTGAAGTCAGAGATGTTGATATATAGTTATGTAGATATATAGATAGCTTCCTCTCTCTCTCTCTCTCTCTCTCTCTCTCTCTCTCTCTCTCTCTCTATATATATATATATATATATATATATATATATATATATATATATATATATATATATATATATATATATATATATATAATAATAATAACATAATTTATTAAGTTTTTATCTACCCTTTTTAAAGTTAAGAGTTCTTTTTATTTTTATTTTTATTTTAGACCAGTTTCATTTGTTATCCTCCTTGAAAGCTGGATATGGGTCTTAGTCTCCCCTCAAGGATTGTTTTTGTAAAACTGATACTCTGCCCATGGGAATTGTTCCTTTTATTTTTCATGTATGATGGTTGTTTGGCTGCTCGTCGCCTAATTTTGATCATCTTTTCCCAACCCTTAAATCTGTTGAGAGGGCCCTTTGAACGAGTGAGTGGACAAGGTGTCGTGAACTTCACTTGAGAAGGACCAGTGTCATATTCTCAGTAGCCTATGGCAGTGCTTCTGTGCTGTGATTGAATTCTTATTATGATGCCTCCTTGCTTGCTGTGAACCTGGCTCTGAGACTTTTTCTAGTGAGTCCGAGGCCTTTTGCTTTGCTGTGAACCTGAGTTTGAGACTTTTTTTCTAGTGAGTCCGAGGCATTTTGTTTTCTGTGAACCTAAGTTTGAGGCATTTTGCTTGCTGTGAGCCTGAGTTTGAGACATTTTGCTTGCCGTGAACCTGAGTCTGAGTCCTTTTGCTTGTGTGAATCTAAGTCTGAGTCCTTTTGCTTGCTGTGAACCTGAGTTTGACGCCTTTTCCTTGCTGTGAGCCTGAGTCTGAGGCCTTTTCCTTGCTGTGAACCTGAGTCTGAGTCCTTTTGCTTGCTGTGAACCTGAGTTTGAGGCATTTTCCTTGCTGTGACCCTGAGTCTGAGTCCTTTTGCTTGCTGTGAACCTGAGTTTGAGGAATTTTGCTTACTGTGAACCTGAGTCTGAGTCCTTTTGCTTGCTGTGAACCTGAGTCTGAGGCATTTTGCTTGCCGTGAACCTGAGTCTGAGGCATTTTGCTTGCCGTGAACCTGAGTCTGAGGCCTTTTGCTTACTGTGAACCTGAGTTTGAGGCCTTTTTGCTTGCTGTGAACTTGAGTCTGAGTTCTTTTGCTTGCTGTGAACCTGAGTTTGAGGCCTTTTCCTTGACGTGAACCTGAGTCTGAGTACTTTGGCTTGCTGTGAACCCGAGTTTGAGGCATTTTCCTTGCCGTGAACCTGAGTTTGAGACCTTTTTGCTTGCTGCAAACCTGAGTCTGATGACTTTTGCCTGCTGTGAACCCTAGTTTTAGGCCTTTTGGTTGTTGTGAACCTGAGTTTGAGATTTTTTGCTTGCTGAGAACCTGCTTTTAAGGGCTGAGATTGGAAGGCTAGGACTTAGTGCCTCTCCCTACGTTCCTACTTCTTCAGTTAGTGTGGTTAAGAGCTTTTGCCTACAACTCTAGTGATGCCCTCTGGTGTGATCATAAAGAGACAATAAATTTTTCTTACAGACTCTGACTCTTTAACCACTGAGTCCTTGGAGTCGTCAGCCAGCCCATCAGTAGTAAAGAACAGTAAGATTACCAATTTATTAATATTGTTATTCATATTTAAAGTATCTTCGTGCGTTGAGAAAAGGCCACTTTCATTTGTAGTGTATGTCTTTTCATTTTTTTTAATATATTTTCTTTGTCCCCCATTATTCAGTTTTCTTGTGGGTTTTTAATAATTGAGTAGACATTTTATTAAATTAATATTGTTTTGTTCAGTGTTTCTGCGTCCTCTTTAAGATTTTTATATTTAAGTAGTGAGTTGTCAGTGATCATACTCGTTGGAGTTCAGCAGTAGTGTACTGATCAGTAATATAAGATCAAAACAACCTCCTTCTTCCTTTAAAGTGAACTCCATTTGTTCATGTATTTTGTTTAAGTCACATAAGCATCTTTTCAAGTCCCTTTTTTCCCATTTATATATTATCAAGACATCATCCACATATCTTACCCATTTCTTTACTTCTAGTCCTTCGACGTGTATTTTCCCTACTTCCTCTGTTTCTAGCCATTCCATAATCAAGTTAGTTACAATGGGCGACAAATTAGAACCCATTGCTACCCCTTTAATTTCAATATAGCATTTGTCCCCTAGCCAGTAACATTTACACTTAAAACCATTTCAAGAAAACTCAGAAAAGTGATGTGTTCCAAATCACACTCACACACTCTTTCCTCTAGTTTGTTTTTAACGAGATCTCTTTCTTTGATGTTTTACAGAAAAGGAAGGGGGATAACATAGCATGTAGGGTCTATAGGAAAGTTATACCCATGTTAACTTATACATGCGTATATTTTCAAGTCACAGCTCGAAAAAATAGGTGGGCTCTTGTTTAGTCTCAGCATTAGTTGTTTGTGAAGAACTGATGCCAAACCTCTTCAGAACCTCTTCCATACCTGGCACTGATGCTTCATCCTCTGATTGTTGAGCCACGTCTTTATTTTCCAGAACCTTTTCGATATGAGGCATTGTGAGTTCATCATCCAACTGTCTCCAAATGTTGCGTATGAGCTGCAGTTCAAACACTCGTTCCCATATGCTTTTATTTAACCAAAGAACACAACCCCTCAGCTATTTACAGATTATACAGATTACTTTCACAGAGCTATGTAGCTCACAGCTCCTGCTATTTAGGATGTTCTCCGTAAAATAGTCTTTACAAAATATATTTCCATTCCATCCAAGAAATTCGAACAAGGCTGATCTTATAAAAGCGAAGTAATGTTTTCTTAAAAGAAATTCCACAGTTAATTACCATATGTAAAAAGCTGTTAAAGTCCTGTTAACTGTCTATCCGATTTAAGGAGCTAGTATCTTAACTGCTCGTACCCTGTAGCACCTTTTAGGCATATCTATGATTTTGACTGCTCATGCGCTACACACACACACACACACACATACACACATATATATATATGTGTGTGTGTCTCCAGGAAGAAATGATAGCATTATGCGAGGGAATAACTGATTTTGAGGGTTTGTGAGCGGGAAAAGGAAATTGGTGGACCTGCAGTTGCCGAACAAAAGATATGATCGTGAAATAGATACTAAATAAGAATGAGGCAGCCAAGGGCAGAGTGAAAGGATAAGAAGAAAAGAAAAAGAAAGCTTGGGTATGATAATAATTAAGGGTTAAAACTAGAGACACGTTAGTGTAACCAAGTGAGTCCTCTAGGAATATAAATACAGAGAAAAAGTTAATGAGGAAATGGATCTCAGAATAAAAGATGCAAATGGATAGATTTAGCCTTATGCCCATGGTAAGCACTTTAAAGGTTTGTTAAATGTGAAGGATAATAAGAAAGCAAAGTTGAGTGATGTAAGTGAAAGGATTATGATGAATTTGAGAGAGCTTTTGGAAGTGACTGTTGAGGATGTAAGGGAGTTAATCAAAATGTTAAATGACGGAAATGCAAAGGAAAGTAATCAGATTGCAAGAGAGAGGTACAGCAATTCAGTGGTGACCAATTCAAGTAAGGTATGTCTGTATCTGGTAAGAGTATCCAAGGAATACAAGTGAATGGTAATTTTTCCTTTATATAACGGTAAAGTTGACTGAAGTGACTATAACTATTATAAGGGCATGATGGAAGTGTCGAAGAATTCTCCTTTATGGAAGTGAAGTGTCTGAGTGAAAATTTAATGGCATTAAAAAGGGTTGAAACTCTTATGATGAATTGTTTCCGTAGCACGTGTGGCATGAGAGACTAAATGGGTTAGGGATTTGGAGATGAATGACGTAATGGATATGCCAAATCAAAAGTTGTATCAGAGCCTTTTGAAATGGATGGCTCATGTGGAGAGAATGGAGGAAATCTGGCTGGTGAAGAATCAGTAATTAAGAAATGTTGGGGAAAGGAGGAGAGGAGGACCTGAAAAGTGTTGGACAGATGGGATGGAGGAGAGAGAGAGAGCATGCAAGGTAGAGGTGAGTGGTGCTGTGTGTACAGGGGGTTTGATGGGTGGCTTTTGTGTTGTTTTTGTAGGTATAATAATAATAATAATAATAATAATAATAATAATAATAATAATAATAATATTCTGTACTGCAGCCTAGGGCCATATAGACGGAATATACAAAGTAGAGGCTTTACAGTAGATACGCACAATCTAGATACAAGCATAAGAAGCAGCTATTATTGTGGAAATTTCGTTTACACAGGGTTCATCCTTGAGGTATGAGTGAGGCATTAGATGTTGCCTTAATGGCTTTTATGTTGAATATATATATATATATATATATATATATATATATATATATATATATATATATATATATATATATATATATATATATATATATATATATATATATATATATATATATATATATATTTATTTATTTATGTATGTGTGTGTAACCTAAGAATTGCCTAGATGCGTGTTTAACAGTAAGCGATCCCTGTAATACATTTATTTGAAATATTCCAGTAGTTTTAAAATGCTTCAATTGATGTCAGCGGAAGCAGCCTTTAGAGCAACGTGGTGAAACTTGCTCAACTTTATTTTTTCGAATTCTCTGATAATTTTACTTTTATACGAAGCTAATAAATATTTCAGAATTTCCTTTGCGAAGAGCACTATGACGTTTAAATCTATAGTAGTTGGAGCATTTATTGTTATGGAGCTATATGATATTTCCTTCCAGATGACACTCAGGAAACCGTCCATATTTCGCGCTGGCAATTTGAAATTTGTAAGTTATCGGTTTCATTGAGACAGCTGAGTAAAACCCATGGCAGGATGTCAACAGTCAAAATAATGTTTTCACTTAATCATTGTGACGCCAGTTTTAGTAACCATAATCAGTCAATCAAGCCCAATGAGCATTCTGCTTTATTCTAAACCAGTAAGTGACAATAGCAAAGTATGTTAAAATTAATCTTTCGTAAAGTTTTCTGCAGCTTCTGTTTCGTTGAGAGAGAGAGAGAGAGAGAGAGAGAGAGAGAGAGAGAGAGAGAGAGAGAGAGAGAGAGAGAAACAGTTGCCGTCTTTTACAGCTTCAGATTCGTCGTCGACTTTGGCCAGTGGCGCCAGGTGTTCCTGAAAACCTTCTTCTTCTTCTTCTTCTTCTTCTTCTTTTTTCTTCTTCTTCTTCTTCTTCTTTTTTCAGTTCGAATTTATTTTCCAGGAAAGGCAGCATCTCTAACCTATTCTCCCTAGTTTTGTTATAATCCTGGTTTGACGAGTAGTCCATGAATCGCTGATTGGGTAAGGTCGAGGGAATCATCGTATTTCAAAAATGCATTTGTTTGTGCTAACGAGAGAGAACTTTGGTGTTTTAGAATCACTGGATCGTAGATAAGAAGTGAGACTCGTGCGTGTGCACAAGCTCTTCGGCTCCGACGATTCGTAAGAAGCGCAATTAGGGCGGGGAATCTCGTTATTTTATGACTCTATTCGCGTACGCATAAACCAAGTTGCTTTGTTAATTCGTGTGCTTGCTCCGAATGCATGCTTCGTTTGCATGACGTGTTCCTGGACGCGTTCATGCAAATATACGAATCCCACGTGTGCTTGAAAAGACGAGCATTGGAGCGCACTTGAGCGTCTTTGTGGTCGTGCCAACTTTTCCTTCGCCTTACTTTTCCTCGGCAAAGTGAAGTGTTTTATTTTAAGAAAGAGATTATACGTTATGGCAGTTTTCATCAGGTGATGATATTACAACTATCTTGAATGGATGAAGCTTACAGGGAAACTGTTGCCAGATTGTCTTGGTGAGCTTTAGTTTTATAATTATTAGACTTGTGTAGAATTTACCGGCTAGAATCTACTGTGCAGATTTCGACGAAATGTTAAAACTGGTTTCTGTGTAATAATGTTTGGTTAGGCACTGGACGTTTCGCAGTCAGAGAGTCGAGAAATCGAAAAAGTAGGCCTGCATAGAAGCAGTAGCAACATTTTGACAAAACTGAGATAAGAAAAAGTAGCAGTTAATGTCTCATCATTGTAAGACGTGCTATCGCCGTGAAATTCATCCCCAGTTTTTCTCCGGGTATAGATTTTTTTTATATTTCGTGAAAACAAATCAACTGAAGAGGATATCCATTAATGCAGTCCGTTTTGAAGAAGAGTGGGTTACCTCTGCCTACTTCCGAAATTCTGTGTATTTTCTTCTCTTGATGAAAACTTCTATTAATTCCCCCAAAAATGTTTTAGACAGTGCTGGGAAATGAGGTTCCCATTCCGTAGCCAAATAATATGATATTCCTCTTCTTCCTCTTTTTATTATTATTACTCAAAATAAGCATTCTTATATTCTTAAGGAACTGCAGTTTGAGGTCACAGACTTATAAAGCAAGCTCCCGCCGAAAAGGGACTCCTACATCTGAGAAAAGAATACAAAGATAATAAAGAACCCAAATAAATAACAAACAAGAAATATCTGCATACAAAACATATAGAAAACTAAATTCGAACTGGAATAGTTCTCAAAAGGAAAGACACCAAAATTCCGATTCGGGATTTTTCATCGAGTTGAGCGACGCACTTCAGCAAGAAGCACCGCGCATCAGGCAGCCATTTGTCGGTGTCGGAAAGTTTCATATTTTCTCTGTGACTATATTTGATCTTGACTGCCTTCAACTTTGTTTCGTAGGAGGAGTGTGGAAGCAATGTGGGTGGTTTATTATCTGCAGTGAAGACGATTTCCTCCGAAGAGGACAAGAAATAGTTGGCGTTCGAGGACTGTTTGAATGATGACCTAGACTAATAGGTATCTGCAGCGCAGCAGAATCTTTTTCTTCCGAATAGGACTAAGAATAGTTTGCATTCGATAACTTAATATAAATGACTGCTTAGATTAATTACTATTTGCAGTGAAGAATCTGTTGCCTCGTACTAGAAATTGCTTGCATTTTCTGCCTTACTGACTGATAACCTAGATTATCTGTTATCTCGAAAGAAGAATAACTTTTTGTACAGACCAGAAATAGCTTGCACGTAGTGACTCAGTTTCAGGGATTTTCCACAACAATCGCTCACTTCCAAAGAGAGCTCGAAATAACATACATTCAGTTATATTGTTCCAGAGACTATCTAGGTTAATTGCTCGCGGCTATTGTCTTACTGATGATCGCTTCTGCCCCGGCAGTTACTCTGTCTAAGAAAGCTTGCTACGTAAATTAATGTTTTTTTTGGATTTTTCGGGAAAACCGTGTTTGATAATAATAATAATAATAATAATAATAATAATAATAATAATAATAATTAAAGTTTCCAAAGTATATCAGGTTTTTCCTTCAAAACCGTTATGCCCGGCATAAAAATGGAAGGCAAATTTGGCTGTCAACTTCATAAATACCTAGTACATAACTTGCTGTTTGTCTCGTAAATACATAATTTTTGTACTCCTATTCCATTTGTATTTTTTAATTCTTTGTCGCCCATTTCCTTTGGTTCTCTTCTGCAGAAGCTAACTTTAGATGTGAATACTCTTCAGCGTGTTTCATTTGGACTTTCATTGATTTTAAATAATAATAATAATAATAATAATAATAATAATAATAATAATAATATAATAATAATAATACATTCTGTTAAAAAGAATGGCTGCATTGTGCGAATTAATCTTATATTGAGTCTTCTCAATTTTCCTTATGACTCGTTTCCCTTCTGCGTGAATATTGGTCAGCAACTGGCCAATGTTCATACTTCGGCAAAGAGAAATATATTATAAACGCTGTTAATATTTCTCTTTGTCCAAGTATGAATATTGGCCAGTTGTTGACCAATATTAACGCAGGAGAAAAACGAGTCTTAAGAAAAACTGAGAAGACTCAATATAAGATTAATTCGCACGACGCAGCCATCCTTTTTAACAAGACGTGCTTAAGAGAGGGTCTAATATAATAATAATAATAATAATAATAATAATAATAATAATAATAATAATAATAATAATAATAATAATAATAATAATTATTATTATTATTATTATTATTATTATTATTATTATTATTATTATTATTATTATTATTATTATTATATCAAGACAGGGGTTTCCTTGGGAAGCTTTCTGTCTCTGTGTTTGTAGTGTATCTAATTCTCTTCTGTTTCTTCCTTCTTTTTCTCTTTCTCTTCCAGCTGGCGGAGCACCAATGTCCTCCTGAAGGATGTGGTGTTCTCTTCTCGCCAGCTGGAAGGGAAAAAGAAAGAGAAGGGAGAAATAAAAAAAAGAATAATAATAATTATTAAAACAACTCACCTTATGCTCTCCTAGGTCTTCCACTGTACAGGACAAGGAGGCGTCGCGTCCTACCGTCACCGTAACGTTGCCTATCATCCCAC
>NC_089744.1:35471598-35489098 GCF_040412425.1 Macrobrachium rosenbergii
CAGAGTAGATGAGAGAGAAAGAAAAAATTGATAAGTATCAAGACCTGAAAATAGAAATAAGAAGGATATGGGATATGCCAGTAGAAATTGTATCCATAATGATAGGAACACTAGGCACGATCCCAAGATCCCTGAAAAGGAATCAGGAAAAACTAGATGCCGAAGTAGCTCCAGGACTCATGCAGAAAAGTGTGCTACTTGAAACAACGCACATAGTGAGAAAAGTGATGGACTCCTTAGGAGACAGGATGCAACCCGCAACCCCACACTACAAAAACCACCCAGTCGAGTAGGATGACTGTGACAGAATAATAATAATAATAATAATAATAATAATAATAATAATAATAATAATAATAATAATAATATCAGCCTTTCTTCCTCTATTTCTCTAATTTGCTACTCCCCGAGTGCTCTCCGCTCCCTCAGACGGGGAACTCGCTATATTCTGTTCTCTCCCATTTGGCTTTAAATTAACCAGTAAACCCTATTTATGCCGAAGGCAGATAGGTTTATATAAAAATCATACGGCTAATGCGTATTTCCTTATTTTTTCATTATGCCTCAATGGCGTATTAGGCCTTTCAGATTTCAGGAATCTGTTTTAGGTGATTTGATGAAAAAAGGGATAGCCATTGTAAAAAACGATTTTGAGTTCTAGTATACCTTTTCATCAAGATGTTTCTCCTTACAATACATTTGTTGGAAGGCCATATAATTCGAGGCAGGAAAAGTTTAAATATATCGAAAAAATGAAAAGAAATGATATTGGCTGAGAACTGACGAAATAAACATACGTATGATTCAGTAAAAGATCCCTATTTTGATAAAAGAAAGTTGCCACTATTTAAGGCTGATTCACATTATACCATCACGTCACCGACACATCACGTCACGTCACCGTCCCATCAGCCGTGCCTTGTATTCACACCACCCACCACAATGCCGTTCAGTTCGTGCCCAGCCTCAGAGACTCACAGAGCACTCGCACTTGCTATGCACTTGCACTCAGTAACACTAAACACTCACTGAATACTCAGCACTCACTAGGCACTCGGTATACACTGAACACTCACTACACATTCACTATACACTCACTATGCACTAAACACTCACTAAACCCTAAACACTCATTAAACATTAAATGCGCAATAAACCCTAAATGCTCATTAAACCCCTAAACACTCATTAGACTCTAAACAGTCCCTGAACATTCACTAATCACTCATTGAACATTCACTAAATACTTACACACTAAACATTCACTAAACACTAATATTCACAAAACATTCACTAATCCCTAAACACTCACTAAACATTCACTGAATACTTACACACTAAACACTCACTAAACCCTAAAAGCTCACTAAACATTCACTAAGCCCTAAACACTCACTAAACATTCATTAAACACTAAATATTTACTCACTAAACACTCACTGAACCCTAAACACTCACTAAACATTCATTAAACACTATACATTTACTCACTAAACATTCACTGAACCCTAAACACTTACTCATTAAACATTCAGGATGAAAAAAATTCACAATCGCACTAAGCCCTGCAAGAAACTTGCATAAGCACCGTCACGTCACGTCAAAATATTCTTTCCAAGAAACCGTGTCGTGATGTGACGGTGGATGCCGTGTGCTTGATGGTGACGTGACGTGATGGTGTGAAGAAGTCCATTTGATTACATGTAAGAAATTCTCACGTACTTTGACGTGACTTGATATGTCGGCGACGTGATGTTATAATATGAATCAACCTTTATAGTCGGTTTTTAGTAAACACTCTCCGCGAACCACGATTAACAAAAACACGTATCGTGAAATGTAATACGAAATATAACATGCAAAACCCATAACGTCAAACCAGACTAAGAGTAAAGGGAAGATAATCAAAACTGGGTAAACTGGGTATCATTCCCTTTATGGAAAATGTGAAAGGTCTCACGATATAATGAAGAGAAAGTCTGCTGTTGGAAACACGCCTTCCGCCGGTGGAATAATGCGGTAATATGAGCCTTCTAAATCCAAAACAAAAATCATTTATATCATCACTCAAAATGAGCAAACACTCAGAGCAAGCGAGCTTCGACGGAATGTTAGGTCCATATGCGGTAAAAACAAGCAAAAAATGCGCCGAAGTTTCTTCGGCGCAATCGAGTTTTCTCTATAGCCGCTATAGCGTAAAATCAAGGTCACCGAAAATAGATCTATCTTTCGGTGGTCTCGGTATAATGCTGTATGAGACGCGGCCCATGAAACTTTAACCACTGTCTGGTGGTGGCCTGTCCTATATCGTTGCCAGAAGCACGATTATGGCTAACTTTAACCTCAAATAAAATAAAAACTACTGAGACTAGAGGGCTGCAATTTGGAATGTTTGATGATTGGAGGGTGGATGATTAACATACCAATTTGCAGCCCTTTAGCCTCAGTAGTTTTTAAGAAAAGTGCCAACAGAAGAAAGTGCAGACAGAAGGAAGTGAGGACAGAAAAAAGTGCTGACAGAATAAAGTGCGGCCGGACAGACAAAGCCGGCACAATAGTTTTCTTTTACAGAAAGCTAAAAGGGAGAAAACAGGGACAAACCCAAGCAAGCAAACAAACAAAGGTCTCCTAGTAAATGGGTAACTATTTACACGTGATAACATCAAAACAAGTCAGAGAAAAACATCGGTGGTGGAGCGAGGAGTCAAATGGTAATTCCACGACCTCTCTTGAATACAGTGTCAAGATGGGCATTATTTTCTCCAATTAAATAAGACTATCGGACGAATTATGTCACAGCCGTTTTGGAGTAATTAGTAGCCATAGATATTTTGAGGCATAAACGTTTATTTGATGGTGCATGGATGCTTATCCTTTGGCTCAGCATCCATTCTGGGAATTGAACTAACACTCAAGTTTAATTAAAACAGCTCTTAACTATTTTCTCGTTTCTGAGTATGCTTACTAATATCATATATATATATATATATATATATATATATATATATATATATATATATATATATTTATATGTATATGCATGTATGTATATACACATATATGTATATATATACAAGGGTATGTATATATATATATATATATATATAAATATGTATATATATATATATATATATATATATATATATATATATATATATATATATATATATATATATATATATATATATATGAGTGTGTGTGTGTGTAAATTGGATTTTATTTTTATTTTTTCAAACTGGTGAAGAATATATACAGAAGGTTTGACTTAGTTACGTTTATCTGTACGTTTCCAACCCAAATAGGTTCTGTGATCATTACAACCAATGACAATGAGTATCAGCATGATGGCAGCCACCAGAAAAGTTGGAGGGGCCAAGGACTGGGAAAGGGGATGGTACGGAAGGGAAAGATTATGATCACCGTAAAGGAGAGCTCGATCTTACTAAAGAATTAATGATAGGCAGATGGTTCTAGTCACCTTGAACTATGTATGCAGGTTATATTTGTGCAAAACTGTCAGAAAGGAGGCCAGGGCAACAAATAACAAATATAAAATCCGCCGAAGTTTCTTCGGCGTAATCCAGTTTCCTGTACAGCGTATAGTGCCGTATGAAACTTCCACCCATGGCCCATGAAACTCTTAGCCGGTGGTGGCCTCAGCCATGGCCCATGAAACTCTAGTAGTGGCCCATGAAACTCAGCCACGGTCCGGTGATGGTCTGTGTTGTTGGTACCTATAGCGGTGCCAAAAGTACGATTGTGACTAACTTTAACATTAAATCAAATAAAATACTACTGAGGCTAGAGGTATGTTTGATGATTGGAGGATGGATGATCAACATACTAATTTGCAGCCCTCTAGGCTCAGTAGTTTTTAAGACCTGAGGGCGGACAGAAAAAGTTCGGACGGACAGACAAAGCCATCTCAATAGTTTTCTTTTACAGAAAACTACAAAAGTGGAGGAGGTAGAGACCTCTGACTGGATGGAGCATCTCTCACATACGCCCTTTCTACTAAGGCCCAAATTATATTACCTCTTTAGGGTTCCAATGAGGTAAGTGTACATTTTCAATTTCTCAATTCCCTGTGGTTACCCTGGCCTCTGAGGAATGTTCTGGAAGGAGGAGAATCCCTGATTCAAACGTGGCTTTCCCAGCTAAGCCAGGAAGAGACACGTACTGTAAAACAGTAGCTTCCAGGCGCCACTAGGAAGTAGCAGAACAAGGACCCTCTATTGGACTGGTGACCTAAGTGAACCCGCCGACATCCCCGGAGAACTGCCTATAACATTATATTTGTTTTACTCTAGCATTAACAAAAATGCACGCGGCACAGCTTCTGCTTTCTACTGTTCTTCGAAGGCACTGGATCTATTCAACAATCCATCCTAAGGCTATTTTGGAATTCTTTGGCACCAGAGTCATATAGTCGTCTGTAATCTCAGCCTCAGTTTCTGAGAGGTGATGAAACTGATGGTAGAATGGGTCTTGTTCTTCAAGGAGTCTCGGGAAATAGGAGTGAGCTGTGTGGCTTTTTTTTATAACTGTGAACAAAGTAAAAATCATTATTATAGTCATAGTACCATTGTATGGTTGTAATATTATCATTGCATGTCTTTATTATGTGTGTATATATATATATATATATATATATATATATATATATATATATATATATATATATATACATACATATACATACATATATATATATATATATATATATATATATATATATATATATATACATATATATACATATATATATATATATATAGATATATATATATATACCTTTAAATATATATATATATACTCACACACAATATATGTATATATATATATATTGTGTGTGAGTTTATATCTGTGCATTCGTCATTTTAAAGGTATCTAGTGCTGAGGCTAAGCGTAATTATACGTAGAATACTTTTCAACGTACTTTCGTTTTTATGTTAGATATAGAAACATTTAGCTTCTTTAACTCAAAGAGAATTAAGGTTACGTTCCAGTGCCATTAACTTCAAAGGAAGACGGGAAAAATGTCTCGGACTCTCGGTATCAACAGCATTCTGAGAAGTTGAATAAACTCTCTTGGCACCTTGAAAGAGTATCTCTACAGAAGTACCGGTTCTCTTCACGTCGTTTTTCGGCTTTCCTCCGGGGCCCTTCCCGTCCTCCCCTCCCCCACTACCTCTTCATTCAGCGGCCCCTCCCCCTCCCAATTCTCCTGTTCCCCTCAGACTCCTTAACCTCCCATCCACATTCAAACCAATGAGCGGAAAGTTGTCTCCGGAGCGTGACATAGCTCTCTGTCAATAAGCACCACCAATTACTTAAGGGAACCAACACTCGGAAAAAGAGCTGAGAGAGAGAGAGAGAGAGAGAGAGAGAGAGAGAGAGAGAGAGAGAGAGAGAGAGACAATAAGGATGATGAGGAAGAAAGAGGCTCAAACTAGTCAAACGTTTCCTGGCCCGATTGACGGTTGTTATAATGGAACACTTCAGGTTGCATAACACGACAGAAAGATCGTATCTAACCGATCTTTCTGTCATGTTTTGTCACTGAAGAAATGTACTCTCTCTCTCTCTCTCTCTCTCTCTCTCTCTCTCTCTCTCTCTCTCTCTCTCTCTCTCTCTCTCTCAGAGTTATTGGTTTTGTACAGATCTTTTGTGTGGCTCTTTAAACACCAACAAAGACTTAAACAACAGTTGGTAAAGACTTCAGGCTCTCACTCAAAAAGAGAGCATAATATTTTTTGTAGCCATTCTTTTGAGAAATGCCTGCCAGTAAGTTGCTGTAAACACTAAGTGTACTGTGTACCAGACCTTTAATAAGGTTTTGGATTTTTCAAAATGAACATTAACGCAATCCCAATAAAAAAAAAATAATAAAGCCTATGAGCTTCTTCATTTTGCGCTCATGGGAATCACATCGTCGCCCTACAGGTGTCCAAAAGTTAATTAGCACTTTCTATCACCTCTGAGGTTTTGGAAATCCTCAGATGGTTATAACAGGATGATTGCTTTGAAATAAACTAGTCTCTGTGCTCTGAATGTGTTTAAATGCATTGGTACTTTGACCAGATAAATGAAACGAGATGTACTTGGGAAAAATACATCTTAGTTAATGTGACACGTTAATTATTATATTCTTGAATGGATTATGAAATACTTTAGTGTATGCTAATTTGAGATGAAAGATGTACTGTTATGAGGCGTCTGTGGAGTCAAAAGCAATCATGAGACTTTGGAGATTTTTCCCTATGAACTTCAGCTGTTGGAGATGAACTTCAGCTGTTTTGGTTATAAGGATATAATGTTACCCGTTTCATTGTGTTCTGAAGCCATCATCTTTCGAAAGATATTGAAACATTATATTTCTGAGCATGTGTACACACGTATGTACTTTTACATACATACACACACATATATATACATATATATATATATAATATATATATATATTGTATATATATAAACAAATGAATTATTTAAAATACAATATATAGACATTGTCCTTGAAACAAATGAATTGATTTAAAACACACACACACACACACACACACACACATATATATATATATATATATATATATATATATATATATATATATATATATATATATATATATATATATATAGTATATATGAATTGTCCTTGAAACAAATGAATTGATTTAAAACGCACACACACACACACACACACACACACATATATATATATATATATATATATATATATATATATATATATATATATATATATATATATATATATATATATATATATATATATATATATATATATATATATATATATATATATATATATATATATATATATATCTGTGTGCGTGTTTGAATGTCAATTTATTTGTTCCAAGAACAATTCGTTGTCAAATATGTATGGATGAATGTCCTTTTCTTAGAATGAAATGATGTCTGAAGGTATAGCTTCCAATCACTCAGCGAGATTTAAGGTATGGGACTGCAGACCAACGTCCTTTTTTTTTGGCACCCATTTAAAACCAACCAACCAGGTGGACTGGCATGAAGATGGTAAAGCACTAAGTAGGTGCAGAGAAGATAAACTGCAGACTCTAGTGGATGAAGCTTTGCAAGTTGAGAAATTTGAAGGCTGCTTTAAGCTAGCTGATATAAGAGACCAGGATTGTGGAGCCATAATTGTTACTATGGATGGTGAAAGAGTGGAAGCAGTTGATTTGTATAAGTTTCGGGAGTAAATATGGTAATTGATAGTAAGAGGATAATTACTGACAGAATATGGGAATAAGGGAAGTAGCTGGGTGTGTGCAAGAGATTACGAAAAACATGAGTGTATATGGAAACCAAAGACAGTGTATGAATGGATGGGTGAGCCGACCCTCCATTTTGGCAGTGAAGTGGTGGTTGAATGCAAATGAAAGGAAAAAGACTGAATCTGTTGAGATGCACTATTTCCATAACACACGTAGCATAATATATATATATATATATATATATATATATATATATATATATATATATATATATATATATATACTGTAATGTTTTACTTTCGATAATTAATCTAAGTGAGGCCCCTCAACTTCGGTATAAATGTTGCTGTTACAAGAAACAATTTAAAAAGCGAACCAGTTTATCGATTACTCACTAAACAAGTAAAAAATAGTGGTCTCGGTATAATGCTGTATGAGCCGCGGTCCGTGAAGTTTTAACCACGGCTCGGTGGTGGCCTATTCTAATTTATATCGTTGCCAGATTATGGCTAACTTTAACCTTAAATAAGATAAAAACTACTGATGCTAGAGGGCTGCAATTTGGTATGTTTGATGATTGGAGAGTGGATCAATATACCAATTTGCAGCCCTCTAGCCTCAATAGTTTTTAAGATCTGAGGGCGGACAGAAAAAAAGTGCGCACAGAAAAAAATGCGGACGGACAGACAAAGCCGGCACAATAGTTTTCTTTTACAGAAAACTAAAAAGTGACCTAAAGGTTCATTTTCACAACTACTTTTCAAAAGTTAATGCTAAACGACTTCTAGATGAAACCGTAAAAACAAAAATAAAAAAGTAAAGGGAAATAAACTTTTTTCCCTCATGATTTTACAGCCAGGAAGGAGGAAATTATCACCAGCGATATCCGGAAAAAATGCATTTGCGGTAATCCTCACAAAAATAAAAAGAAAATAAACGCGTTGAAGAAAACCGCAGAAGCACAAAGTGACAGTTTTACGAAATAATTAATAACACGTGCATTGTCATTAAAGAGATAATGCTTCTAATGACAACAGGTGCACCTGATATTAAACTGAGGAACCGGGGCTTTCCAATAATGAAATTAATAATGGGCAAACGGGATTTTCCAAAAGATAAAAAAAAGAGAAGGAACTCTTCTCTTAAATGTTTTGCATACTCAGCACTACGACGATAAAAACCTGGAATAATTACAGAGAATGTTCAAGTATTCTTTTGAACGTAACATTATGCAGGTGACTGATAAACCTGATTATTCCAACTCAATAAAAGAAAGAGTGGAAAGTGGAATATATATTTATAAATACTGTGACAGTATTCCCTTCATAAAGTGTAACTAATTAAATGATTGGTCGATCCAGTTGGTAAAAAGAAACATTCAAAATAAAAAAGCGGTTAGTAGCTTGCTTGTGATGAAACGCAAGAAAGGAAGACCAATATTCACGCCTGAATAATATGAGCTGAGAGAGAGAGAGAGAGAGAGAGAGAGAGAGAGAGAGAGAGAGGTGAATATAAGAAAACCTTTAGTATGACAAATACTTCATTTATCGTAAAAGTATAAGCTGTACGTAACGAGTTTTTTGCCAGATATATATATATATATATATATATATATATATATATATATATATATATATATATATATATGTATGTGTGTTTATATATATATATATATATATAAATATATATATATATATATATATATATATATATATATATATATATATATATATATATATATATATATATATATATATATATATATATATATATATATATATATATATATATATATATATATATATATATATATATATATATATATATATATATATATATTACCAAGCAACACTCGAACTAACACATTTACATTCTTACACACAGACTCACACATCCACATATGTGTTACACACACACACACACACACACACACACACACATATATATATATATATATATATATATATATATATATATATATATATATATATATATATATATATGTGTGTGTGTGTGTGTGTGTGTGTGTGTGTGTGTGTGTAAGGCTGAGCAAGGTCAAGAACGAGAGTGAAAGAATATTTTAAGAGAGCCTGAATCTATACCTTGTTGGGTTTGAGGAGCATGAAAGAGCAGTTGTGCTAGGTGATTTAAATGGAAAGGTAGGTGATAATAAGAGATAGCATTGTGGGAATTGGAGTTTCTAGAGTATTATAAAAGAGCATTGAGAAAATATTGTGGAAATACATTTACAAAAGGTACTGTTTTGAAAAATTAATAATTTCTGAGGAAAATTAGAATTGAATATTTTTTTGATGCTGAATCGTTTGTATAATGGTGGGAAGATGGAAGAGTGAGCAGTATTCTGAGTGATTATGTTTTTTGATGATTATGTTGCTTGAAGTAAAGGCTAAGGTAGACAGAAGTTTTAAGTCAGAGTGAATATGCCTGCAAGGCATTACATGAGGAGGACACGTGAGAGCAAGAGGAGGATAAATGGTCGTGGGAGGTGAAGTGAGGTGAAGGTATTTATGAAGTTTGTAAAATGCCAGGATGGAGCGATAGAGTTTGCATATGGAATGAGTGCTTTTAGGAGGGTGGGAGGAAGCGGCAATAGTGCATGGTGTGATGAGGAAACGAGAAGTGTAGTGAGGGAATGAGGAGTTATTTGAAATGCAATTAGGAGACAGAAGGGAAGATTGCTTACAGGAATGCAGGGGGATGGATTAGGAGGTCTGTAGGCAGATGAGAGAGAAAATAAGGCATGTACTATGAAAAAAGGTCATAGAGTGGAAAACGACTTTGTGGAGAATAAATTGTTCTACAAGGTAGTGCAGAGTAGAATGTGAAGTAAGTGAATATCATGATACAAGATGCAAATGGATAAATTCTGTATGAAAAGAGTGCAATCCTGCAGTGATGGAGTGGGTATCTGCTTAAGGGTTTAATGAATCATAAAGGCAGAAAAGTGACAGAGCTGAATGATGCAAGAGTAGAAGGGGTTAGTGTAAGTTTAAGAAAACTTGTTGATGTTACTATTAAGGGCAATAAAAAGACGAAAAAATGCAAAGACACCAGGGGTTGATGGGATTATGAATGACGTAATGCATAATGGTGGTGAGAATGCGATTGAGTGACTAGCAAAGGTGTGTAATGTAATATATCTGGATGAGGGTGAGAAAAATAGTACTATTTTACTTTCGCAAAAAGGTAAAGACGACAGAAGGGACTGTAAGAATAATAGGGAGCATAACATTACATAATATACCAGAAAAAATATGACAGATGGCTGAAAGACTGATAAGGAAAAACTTTACATAAAACAAGAGGACAGGTGGTACAGTGTTACTTATGAAGCAGTTATGTGAAAATTCTCAAAGCAAAAATGGAAAGCTGTGTGGGACATACATAGTCTAAGAAAAAGTTTATATTAGAACTGGGAGAGAAGCAATGTGGAGGGAGCTTAGGATCCACAGTACAGAAAATATGTTTTTGAGTTTAATAACAAGTTTTCACGATAAATGTGATGTGTGTGTTAGAATTTGTAGGTGAGAGACTGATTGATTTGGTCTGAAAATGGAACCAACGAAGGTGCGTTATATCTCTGTGGCTGTTCATTTACCCTTGTGGATGGAGTGATGCGGGAAATAGAAGGAAAGAAATTGGACATTTTTGTGAAAAATAATTGAGTTAGAAAATGAGCATTTGTGAAGTGTTGAATGGCTTATAATACAATACTGATTAAGGCTAGTGAACAGCAGTGACAGTGACTGGTGACAGAATTTGAAATGTAACAAGTAAAAAATGCGCCGAAGTTTCTTCAGCGCTATCGAGTTTTCTGAACATTGAATGATTAAGGCCACCAAAAACAGATCTATCTCGGGATCATGCTGTTTGAGCCGCGGCCCATGAAACTTTAACCACCGTTCGGTGGTGGCCTGGCCTATATCGTTGCCAGGCGCACCATTATGGTAAACTTTAACCTTAAATAAAAATAAAAACCACTGAGGCTAGAGAGCTGCAATTTGGTATGTTCGATGATTGTAGGGTGGATGGATCAACATACCAATTTGCAGCCCTCTAGCCTCAGTAGTTTTTAAGATGTGAGGGCTGACAGAAAAAGTGCGGACATTAAAAAGTCCGGGCGGACAGACAAAGCCGGCACAATAGTTTTCTTTTCAGAAAACTAAAAAGTTGGTAATTTGATAATGAATAAGGTTATGAAGATTAATATTTGGTAGGTTAGAGTGACAGACTGATTAGGATCCTCAAATAAATTCAAAGCTCCCAGGATAGAGAAAAAGCTGTTCTGTAGTAATCCAAAGAGCGTTTGCTGTGACTCATCGACCCCTTGCTGCACCCATTCCTTAGCCCCTTGCTTTATCTCCATTCCCCTTTCCTTTCTTGCATCCTAATGTCCAACCTCTCTAACCATTAATACTTGGTGTTTTCTCCTAGTTTCACGCTTAGTTGCGTATACTTCATTTCATTTTTACTAAAAGGTGTTTGCTGCATCCTTTCACCCCTAGCTGCTTCTAGCTTTTAGTCTTTTACTTTACCTCCATTCCCACTTCTTTCTTCAGTGTTGCTGTCTAACACCTCAAACTGTTACGTCTTAGTGCAATTGTGGGTTTTCCCCCAGTTCTATTTTTGGATCCTTGTATGTCATCTCTTTTATTTCCTTGATCTCTTTATCTTGCTGTCCAACCGCTCCACTCCCCCTTTCCCTGTCTCAAGTGTTGAATGCCTGAAAGCGCTCCAGCGCTTGGCTTTGCAGCCTAAGCTCCGTGAATTATGCATTCACGAAACTCTCCAAGACGACCAGGTAACAAGAACTATACAACAATTCCCGTGCAATGAAAATCCAGTAAACTTATGCCTGGCCTACGGCCGACTGAGTAATTGATTGTCTTATTATTATATTCAACTGGCACGATAATATCAAAGGTCTTAGACGCCACCCTTGCCTAAATAGCTATTTCCAGGGATATTTCGCGAAATGTCTTCTATGAGTTTTAGATCCATTTGAACAGCGAATGCTCTGACGCATGTACGGGGGACCTCTCGGGAACTTAATTATCACTAAACACGTCTGTTTCCGCTCCATTCTTCTTTGAGAATTGTTTAATTACTTTCCTTGCAATTAAAATGCCCTCAAAATGTTTATCGCTGTGTGAATAACTAATCAGTATTTTAGAGTCACAAATGATATAAATTAACCTCTGATATCATCATCATTGAACCTTTTATTATACTGTATCATGATTCACACCTCATCGAATTTTAAAACTGCTCATCACAGTGCTAAATACAGTTCACTTTTAAACAGTTATAGATTTTGTGAATGAAAATTTCTCAAAATATGTAATTTGTTATGCTAGCCGTCTTTGTATCTATGCTGAACTATTAGTTTATATTCATTATTATTTTTAAGAAATGTTTGATAGTGTCATATTTTTATCGTCCTTTGCTCTTGAATTGCATTACTCGTTTCAAGACGGCGTTTCCATTTATCGACCATTCTTCTGGGTCATATCAAATGTTGTCTCAGTAATTCTTATCTTCCTGGAAAATATATCAAGTAGACCGAATACTAAGAATTACTGAGATAGCATTTGATATGAACCAGAAAAATAGCAGATAAAATGTAAACGCTCTCTTGAAATGAGTATTGCAATTCTAGATCAAAGGAGGATAAAATTATGGAATTATCAAACATTTCTTGAAAATAACAGTTAGTATAAACCAATAGTTAAGCATAGTTACAAACACAATTAACATGACAAATTACATATCTGTATGACGCTGCAAAGTTTTCACCTATTTGTAAACTCTAACCCCCAACGGCCGCTCAGAAGTCTGCAATTTCATCACAGCAAAAATATTCTCTTTTTTCCACATTCGTCCCCTTCTCTTTACTGTCGAAGTCTTCGTCTCCTATTTACTCATTTCTTATCACTCCACTTTTTATTACAGTCTCTCTCTCTTTCTCTCTCTCTCTCTCTCTCTCTCTCTCTCTCTCTCTCTCTCTCTCTCCAAAGTAAGAGACGCAGGGGGACATTCCAAGCTGAGCCCATTTTCAATTAGGTGGTCCAATAGAGCGTACGAAGGTAAGAATGGCCCGACCAATGAATACTTTCCACCGCCAAAGTTTGTGTGCTGGATGGGGGAGGAAGAAGGTGTTCGAGCCTCTCTCTCTCTCTCTCTCTCTCTCTCTCTCTCTCTCTCTCTCTCCTCAGTTATTTTCACTTCCAAATGGTTTCCTCTCTTTCTCAATTATCTTCATCTTCATCCTGTCCTCTCTCTCTCTCTCTCTCTCTCTCTCTCTCTCTCTCTCTCTCTCTCTCTCTCTCTCTCTCTCAACCCTTTCTTCTTCTTCGCCTTCTTGTTCTTCTTCTCCTCCTCCTCCTCCTCCTCCTCCTTCTTCTTCTTCTTCTTCTTCTTCTTCTTCTTCTAAATTATCACTATTCTTTTTAGATATTCTTCTCCTTTTAAAGAGAAGAATATCTAAAAAGAATATCATGGACTCATAATCTTCATCCTCTCTTTTTGTTTCTCTCCTTTCTTCTAAGTCAATCTCACCTCAGCATCTCTCTCTCTCTCTCTCTCTCTCTCTCTCTCTCTCTCTCTCTCTCTCTCTCTCTCTCTCTCCAGCTAATTTTCTCGCTCTCTCCCTTCCCATCATCATCAGAACTTGCTGGAAGTAACCTTTCCCTGCTCTGTAATTTCTCTCTTTCTTGCTGTCATGAGAATAGTTACCTGGCTTCTTGCTTTTCATAGCTACGCTAATCTTATTCCTTTAAATAAATTTTCATTAGATATTTTTGTGGATGACCTTTTTCTCTAATATTGTCAGCACTCTTCTGTGAGGCTCTTGAAAAGAATTCATGTCGTAATTAAATATTTTTTGTTCGAGGAATTCTTCTTGTAAGTATTATTCCTGGAATGGCAGTGTGACGTGAAATTATTGTTTTTATTTTTACTATCATTATTCTAAAAGTATGCATTTGGAATAAGAGCCATAGAGGTGAAATCCGTACTATATAAGTTCGGTAATTAAATTGCATGATGGACTGAACGACACACAGCTATTTTCATGATGGTGTTCATTATACAGAGAAAATTTTGTAAAGAATATGTCACATAATATGCAGACATAATTCTGAATGTGGATACCTTTTAATATCGTAGCATTAAAGACCGAATCATGTATGAACCCCTGCGCAGAAAACTTCGACTACATTAGACATTTCATACATCTACGCGGAAGCCTAACGCCCACGTAGAAGCTTACCAGCATCATGGTGAACACCCCCCACCCCGACTCCGCCATCCAGCTTTACCTTGTGAATATTAAGGCTCTTCCTTTCCAGTGCTTCTTTCATACAATCTTTCCACCATTTTCTAGGCCTTCTCTTCTCCTTCCTCCTAACTCTTCTACATTATACACCCTTTTCATCAATTTCATTTTTCCACATGAACGAACTGTCTCAAAGCACACTAATCCACAAACTATACAACAGAAGTTTGACTTTGTGTACAATAGACTCGGAATCAAATAATATCTCTCTTGAAAACTGAAAGGACACGTCTCATTCCTCTCTGTATGAAACAGTTTCACCTGCGCAAATATTTATCCACTTCCACGTAACCCCACATTGCCCAGCCTATCGGTTCTTCTTATGCCACACACACACACACTACGAAAATAATTCATTGCAAATGCATGAACTTCATAAGGAGAACTGACTCAAGAATCCCTCTCAAACTTGCCAGACTTGGTCACACAAACACTACAAGTTTCTTCCTAATTTTATACCCATCCCACCGAATCATTTGCTTTACCTATGATTTGTATCATCTCTTCCTTTGTTCTACCTTATTACATCCTCTTCTGAATACCTAAACAAATCAACGCCTGTGATAAGACGCATTGCTCCACCTTTCCGGTATACATTTGCCCTCATAATCTTACTCTTTGCTCCCATTTATTTACAGTTTACAGCTGCTCAGTGTTCAAAACTCTTTCAGAGTCTTTTACTAGTTTCTTTAATTTCTCTTCACCATCCCTAATTAGTTTACACAGCATCGCCTTCAAACATTTACCGCACCTGTTATACCAAAGGTCTGCACTTTTATTTAATATTTTTTTTTCCATCAATAGAGATAGCACATTGACACGGGGACATAACGTACCCTTACCTCACTGCCATTCTTACGGCAGATTAGTCGCTCTTCTATCTACACATTCTAACATTCTTAGTTTTCATTTTAAATACTTTTGAAAGCTCCCTCAAAACTTTTATTCTTTACCATAAATGATCAATACTCTTCATATCGACCCCGAGCTGTCTTCCCTTTCCTTGTCGATTTACTTCTTTGATGAACAAGTTCTTATCCGCAATATATATGTATATACATGTATGTATATATATGTATATACATACATATAAATACATGCACGCAAGTGTGCACGCAGCACACATATACACGCGCACACCTATATATATATATATATATATATATATATATATATATATATATATATATATATATATATATATATATATATATACAGTATATATATATATATATATATATATATATATATACTGTATATATGTATATATATTCATAAATGTGTGTGTGAGTGTGTACATATAGACTGTACATGCATACATATATATATATATATATAAATATGTATGTATGTGTATGTATTGATGTCTATATGCATGTATGTATGTCAGACTTATGTATACTTAACATTTTATTCCTATGTAGATCCGCTGGGTATGCATGACTAAAAACAGAGGTTAACCCCAAGGCAAGAACATAACAATGAACAAATAGAATCCCCATAATCAAGTCTGGTTCTCTTTAGGAACTGCAGATACAGTGAACCTTTTCTCTTTTTTTTTCTTTTTTAACTGTTGGCCAAAGTTTTTCTCTAATGACTTTTCCAAGAATTGGTTCTTACTTCTTCAAGCATTCCAAGGAGATACCATCTCGGAAAGTTTCCACTAGTTATCTTCTCCCATCTCTCATTTTGCTTTTACTTTTAGTCGAACCCTCATTTTCTTTCTTTTTTTATTAAGTTTTGTTGTGCTGTGATACTTTCATTTTACGTATAATCTCACACTGAAACGCTCACACTGATAAACTTATAAGTAATTTCTTTTTAGTCTCATTGCGCTTTTGTGGACTCAAGTTCCTGATAACTATACGACCGTGGACAAAGGTCTAGCGGAGTCATTCTAGACACTTTCAGAGGCCAGTCCTTCTATGGAGAAAATATATATATATATATATATATATATATATATATATATATATATATATATATATATATATATATATATATATATATATATAGTTTGTATGTATGTGTACACACACACACACACACATATACAGTATATATATAAATTTCAACTCACACTGGGATCGAACTCAGGTCTTTAAATTGCAATGCAAGGGCGTTACCAACTGAGCCACACAAAACTGCCTTTCGATTGAAAAACCTGGGTTCGATCCCCATGTGAACCAGAAATTAATCACTGTTCCTCATGTGACCGTGTGTTGACTACTTTTATACATACGTAAATATATATATATATATATATATATATATATATATATATATATATATATATATATATATTCATAATTAATTTCTTGACTTATTCCATTCAGTTACTCGGAATACTTTTCCCCTCCCACCAAAAATAGGAAAATATGAAATGTATTAATTTTTCTTGAATATATCCATCATTGTCTTCCTGCTTTATTAATATGATAAGACGTGACAGACAGTATTTCAGGTGCCCAAGCAGCTCACGGCGTCCGCTAACCTTATCTCTGTGAAGTCTCCTTATGATACCAAACAATGAATGAGTCATGGAACTTTACGAATTTTGACGGTGGTAAAGAGGCCGATGAAGCACCCGTAAAAACATTCGTAAAAGCCCTGTTCCAATAATAGACGCCACTGCCTTTTATAAGACTACAAAAGCAGCCCGGAACTTCGAGCTTTCAATGGCTCATTGCCGTAAAATGTGACACAGTTTCTTCGAGGCTACCGAAGAGTTGCGTGTTTGACGACGTTCGAATCTCAGCACTTGACACGCCAACTGTATTACTTGCTGAATTTATGTGCTAAGGATTATTGATTTATTTAGATTTTTAAAACTAACCGAATTTTCTTCACATCCAAATGATTAAATCTGCTAAGTTTCAGTTGC
>NC_089744.1:35494098-35514098 GCF_040412425.1 Macrobrachium rosenbergii
CAATCTGTTGAGAGCTGAGGAGTAGATTGTCATTGATACTAATTATGAAAAAAACAATAAAAAAAGTCACTGGACTATCCATGGTAAATAAGTGTTCGTACATAATTTTATCATTCTATTATTGGAAAGACTATTAATGAGCAAAAAAAAAAGTTAAAGCTAAAATGTATGAATTTCAGGCTATGATTTTTTTTGTCATGTTCCTCTTATCATAAATATTCAACATTTTATAATAATTTTGAAGGAGGAACCAGTGTGAATATTTTACTTACAATCACAAATGGATAGTGGTTTTGAAATGATGATGATGATGATGATGACTATTATTATTGTTGTTATTATTACTATTACTGCTAAAACGAAGAAACTTATACGCCAAGTTGAGAAAAGAAACATAAGCTCAACGGCATGCAAAGTTCCATTCTTTTCAACGAGATTATTATTATTATTATTATTATTATTATTATTATTATTATTATTATTATTATTATTATTATTATTATTATTACCCAAAATGAGGACATAGTCATTTGGAATAAGGCTAAAAGGCCATTTAATACCTCACTAAAGGAACCTTCCACAAAAGACAAATGCTCGAACATGAAAAGAGATAAAGAAATGAGAAGAAAGCAAGGGAAAAACAAATGAATAAAAATTAACCGACAAAGCTGTCTGTCAAATCCACAGTTCTGAAATACAAGAACTAACGAGGCAGGAAAGCATTGATTTTGTTGTCTTATTACTCGAATAAGGAAAGATAGCGTCCGTCGACAAACCTTCGCTGGAGTGCCCGTTACTGCAAGGGAATGTAAGGACTCATGGAGGTCATCTCTCTCTCTCTCTCTCTCTTTTTGTTCTATATATATATCACACATTACCTGTGGTAATTTGTAATAAATGAATCTCATACAAAAGAGATTATAATCATCATATAAATATATATATATATATATATATATATATATATATATATATATATATATATATATATATATATATATATATATATATATATATATATATATATATAAATGTATGTATATATAGAGATACACACACACATATATATATATATATATATATATATATATATATATATATCTGCATACATGTATATATACACATGTAAATATATACAGTACATACACATCCCTCTCAATGGGAAAATGTCATGTTGATGTTACATGGTTTCACTGTGGAATATTTGGATCCAGCATTGAAGCTGAGTGACATGTTGTAGAGCTCTAGAGCACTTATCCACTGGTTTAAACCTTTCTGTCTTTCACATTTTTATTTCAGTCTCTTTCATATTCTGTTACCTTTCCTTTCTCTTGCTATATCCAACCTCTATAAATGCTGTTTCCAAGTGCTGATATCGGACACAGTTTATTTTGGAAGCGAGGGCATTTCCATGTTCGTTAAAACTCATTGTTTAGATCAGTGGTTCCCAGTGTGGGGTGTACGCCACACCAGGGGGGTAATTTGATTTTTAAGGGTGGCAATCAGAGAATGTTTATACGAAGTTAATGGCCTTTTAGGCTTCCTCCACGTGAATATAAGAATTATATATCATCACAGTGGGTATCAGGATTTTAGAGGTGATTAGGTGGGGCATGGCCCAAAAAAGTTTGGGAACCATTGGTTTAGATGAATGAGGGAATGAGTAGTGGTTGGGAAGTTACTTGAATTCAAAGCCAGTTGCGAGAGTAGTGGATGATGTCAGCCACCCTGATGGTTGTTTAGACCATTTTGGTGAAACAGAGGGAAATATGCTAGGCCTTTTATTCAGAAGGAGGGGATTTCATAAAGATTTATCAATGGTGTTAAATTTTTTACAGCAACTATTAACAACACTGTAGAGGCAGTTTATTTTTCAGTAAAGTCTTTCTTTCTTGAGTTATATGACTTTCTACTGTACTAGGATGCCACATCACCCTGTAAACATTTAGGGATTTGAACTGTCTACCACTAAAGGCAATGCCAGGCATAAAGATTATGTGAAGCTATCTCTCGATGGTTCTGAGTCGGAGAATGGTGTTGGGTGTGCTGTAATCCCTGGGTGAATCATATGTAGCTAAGTTACTTGCCTGGGCCTCTGTATTTACCACAGAGTTGACCGACAGTTGAAGCTCTGTAACTTGTTTTGGATAGTAAGATAAAGTGCTTTGTCATATACTGTGACTGTAAGAGTACATTATATTCTCTGAGAATTCTTAATAGTTTCTGTTCTTTAGCCCCTCCCCCCCAAAAAAAAACAAAAAAACTCAAGAGTGGCTCTTTCACATTTCTTGGTGGCAAAAACCTCTTCATTTCTGCTTGGTTCCCCCTTATGTGGGAAGTCACGTTGATGAGGCAGCGAGCAGGAAAAGATCAGCTAAGTCATATATCATATGGAAGCGGCAGAAGAAATGGCTGTCCCCTTTATGTGCCAATAATACTAGAACATGGTCTGCAAGTTTTAACATTAACCGAAAAGCTGAAGTTGCCTTAACTCGACTGAAGACTGGGCATACCCTCCTGATCCTGATGCACTTCTGTCGATCTACGAGCAACCGGAGAAAGTGTCGCCTTCTCGGGGTATCTCATGCTGAGATTTTGGGAGAAGAGATTTCACGGACCCCACATGGTCTTTGAAAAGGAAATGTTATGTTATTTTTTTTTAAATCTAAACCACTTACAATTTACCTCTACTTTATTCATATGTACGAGTGTAAATGATATACCCAATTTTTACGCATTAGTATGAGCCCGAATGTGTAAGTTTGTGATAATTGTAATTTTTTTATAATAATGTATTCATATTTTCATTGCCACTGAAGTGCTGAATGGACTCCCAGGCCACAGCGCTGGTAAATTTCATCTCAGTGCACATTGCACACACACATATGTATATATACATACATACATATACATACATACACACACACACACACACACACATATATATATATATATATATATATATATATATATATATATACATACATATATTTATATAACATAATCTATATATATATATATATATATATATATATATATATATATATATATATATATATACTGTATACATAGATAGATAGATAGATACAGATATATTAATAAAATGTGTGTATGTGTCTGTGTGTCAACATGTATGACGTGATTCGCATTGTGCAGAAATCAATAGAAGGACAGATGACAAATATATAAAGTCATATATAAACATGAAACAACCCCTAGAACAAGTACACTCACCCCTTTTTATACTGAAACAGCGGCGACACCCTTCATCCATGAGCAGACACTTACGAAATCGCTCCCAGAAACTTTTTCATATCATATGATACAAATAATATCGAATAGCGAACGCTATTTCTGAACGTTCAGTCATAGAATACTATTAAGCAAATACGTTGTTGTGCATTCATTTCTGAAATGTACATTTACGTCGGTGTACTTTAAGAGAAATGGAAATTATGATCAGGATGATTAGAGTGCTTCATCTTTAAATCTTCAGGTGATTTTTGACGTAATTTATTCATGGAAATCATTTAAAGTGAATGTATCTGTAATCATATATACGTATATGTATATATATAAATATGTATATATTTATATATATACTTATATATGTATATATACATATATGTATACATATGTTTGTATGTATACGCAGTTTCACTTTAACCATTCTTTGCCTTAGGATGTGGGTGACGCCACAGTCTCACGAAAAATCTTTAGGAATGAGTATACTAGTACCACGTACCTAATCTTGACTTCAGCAGACGCTGATGCCCACTTGCACCTGGGTTGACTGGTGGGCTATTAAATGGGGCTCCGTTCCGGATCTTTGCAAACACAAGAGGTGCGCTTTACCACTCACCCATGGTGCTCACTTTTGCTAGTTGCATGTTCTACAAGGCTGTTGCTGCGGCCACCACATCTATATGTCGGTAGATGAATATATATATATATATATATATATATATATATATATATATATATATATATATATATATATATATATATATATATATATATATATATATATATATATATATATATGACACCCAACTGCACCAAATGATATACGTTATTCCCTATATTCACCAAACTTTGCAGATCGTATAAGTATCTCGTTCTCTCTTTATATATACATATGTATATATATATGTATATATATATACAGTATATAAATGTATGTATATATATATATATATATATATATATATATATATATACATATATATATTATAAACACACATATATACATACACATAAGTAGGCTATATATCAGTTCATATTGATATTTATATATACATATGTGCGTGTGCGAGTGTGTACCAACACTACTGAAAAATGTATTAAAAAAATGTATTAAAAACAATGCTTGGATTATCTGTATTTTAGACAAGGCATTCATCTCTTGACACAATGTATAAAATCTGGCATGTGCAATGCATATAAATTCAACTGAAGTAGTTCACTCTTGCTTATAAATTTCTTATTCTATCTACATTCTTAGGAAGTTGAGAGTCTATAGTGCTCTTAAACCTTGCCCTTTAAGAAAGGTTTCAAAGAAATCAAGAGAAGCTTAATTTAGCTTCCATGTTAGTACTTAAATTCTGTCGAATTTCGGCTGAAATGGTTAATTGTCTATGAAATACCTCTTCCAAGAAAACATTAACTACGTAATAGGGTCAGACTTAAAACTTCATAAAATATATACAGTATATAATTAATTTTTGTACAATATCTGCCATCTTTGGATCTTTCCTGAAAGAATGTGGTTTTAACCACACATCAAGAAATGTTAGTAGATGCATAAAACCATGATATTTGTGCACACACACACACACACAAACACACACACACACATATATATATATATATATATATATATATATATATATATATATATATATATATATATATATATATATATATATATATTATATAGGAATACACTATGATAGATTCAATATCATAGTGTATTCCTATATAATGTTTTTGTTTATTTTTCCAGTTTTTTTTTCACAGAAGGAATTTTATACATTCTCCATTAATTTGAAACTTCCATTGTGTCACTAGCAATTACGATAAAATAGCGCTCTGCCATGAATAATTTTTTTTATATTTATTACCTTATAACACTGGAATGTTAACAGAATGTTTATTATGAAATAACCTTGAATATAGAAGCAAGAGATTTCAAAAGCGTTTTTAATGACGTCGTTTTAGTTTTCTGAGAAGAAAACTTAAGTGCCGGCTTTGTCTGTCCGTCCGCACTTTTTCTGTCCGATAGTTCCTCGTTGGGCGAGCGGGTTCCGTTCTCAGCTAGCACTCTGCTGGCCGCGAGTTCGAATCTCCGGCCGGCCAATGAAGAATAAGAGGAATCTATCTCTGGTGATAGAAATTAATTTCTCGCTATAATGTGGTTCGAATTCCACAATAAGCTGCAGGTCCCGTTGCTAGGTAACCAATTGGTTCTTAGCCACGTAAAATAAATCTAATCCTTCGGGCCAGCCCTAGGAGAGCTGTCGAACAGCTCAGTGGTCTGGTTAAACTAAGATATACTTAACTTTTTTTTTTTTCTGTCCGCCCTCAGATCTTAAAAATTGCCGAGGCTAGAGGGCTGCATATTGGTATGTTGATAATCCACCCTCCAATCATCAAACGTACCAAATTGCAGCCCTCTAGCCTCAGTAGTTTTTTTTTATTTTCTTTAAGGTTAAAATTAGCAATAATCATGCGTCTGGTACTGATATAGGACAGGCCGCCACCGGGCCGTGGTTAAATTTTCATGGGCCGCGTCTCATACAGCATTATACCGAGACCACCGAAAGATAGATCTATTTTCGGTGGCCTTGATTATACGATGTACAGAAAACTCGACTGCGCCGAAGAAACTTCGGCTGATTTTTTACTTGTTTCTTTTCGTTTCGTAGCTGGTAACTGCTTTGGACAGTTCTTGTCAGTCATTTTCTTACCTCCGGCTCGTTAAGAAACAACGCGCACATTGCTTACTAGCCTGTGGGGTAGAATGACAATCTAATCACCAGCAGCCCAGAGAACCGAGAAACCTAGCCGTCAGCAATGCTGCCCAAGCTACAGTTCTGAGGATGCTAGGGCAGCCAGGTCACACGCCCATTGCAGTATGTGTCATCACCAGTGAGAGCAAGGTAGAACTTTGGCATGAGCAAATGATCGAAAGTGTGATTCCAAGCACTGCCTTAATAAGGTAACAAAATACCTATCAAGGCAATACAGAACTAACTCTGACCATGACCTTGTCAAGCCGCTTATCTCTTATGGATTGTCATGAATCGACCACAGATTGTATAGTGATGATTTCAACTGCTTCAGGATTGATTGATTTATGGCTAATAAAACTGGCGTTATAAATAGCCTTTTGCGATAATGTCCTTGGCAGTGGAGTCTAATAGAGTCTGACAGATGACCACCTTTGAACTGGGTGTGACAGACAGTCATCGCAGTTCCATGATGAAGATGAGTTTGATCTGTGAATGATATTATCTGTGAGAAAGTCCCACGGTTCAAAGTGGTGTTATAACCAGCGATTATAAGAAGTAATGTCAAATCTCTTGATATATTAGGATCTTTAGAGTGAAAGAATACCATATTAATGTTGGAGTACGCTCAAGAAGTCTCACAAAGTTATTGTAAAGATTCTTATAAGTCATTTTTTGCTGTTGGTCTGTGGACCTATGAGATCTGCCTTGATCATTAATTGAATATTTCTAAAAGCCCATGTCCAAAATCTTGCATGATAAATTGATGTACCTGTATACGATTATTATGGGTTATGGGAAGTCGAGACAGTTAAAAAAATTGATTGCACATTACCCCTAAAGTCTGTATCATTCAGTTAAAAATAATTTTGCAGGAAGGAATAAAGTCATAGTACAGCCTATACGAGCACTTTGATACTCTGCATGTTTTAATTGGAGTGTGTAAAAAAATTGGGGAACATCTGCTCTTGGTCTGTGATCAAGCAGTCGGAGTGAAAATACGGAATATGAAAGTGATGGTTACTAGTGATGAGATTAACGACTATTCAGATTATAATTCAAAACACATCTAAATATTTGTTAGAAGCTGTGGCGTAACAGAATCAGAAACTGTTTTAAGAACTGTGAAACCACACGTCCAAATTTACTAAAGTTGTTAATATTAAGATAATAGGACCAGTAAAAGTGCAAGACATTAGGTGATTCTTAGACGAAAATTCTGAATTGACACAAGCAATTTATAATCAAGATAGTTAAGGTACATAAGATCGTGCAAGAGACTCATATGGACCTATGTAGCGTTTATTTAATTACTGCCTACTTTTCATTTTTAGCAATTAAATTTTGATTCACTGATATCAGATTTGTCAACTAAATTTGGTAAATATATATACTGTATTATATGAGAAATCATATATATATATATATTATATATATATATATATATATATATATATATATATATATATATATATATATACTGTATTTATATTATATAATTTATTTAATACAGTTTCTTACGAATTCAATACAGATTTCCTTTATGAATTTTACTTTTTACTTTAATCTGTTGCTCACCGTACTTTCTTTGACATGGTATTTCTTTGCTTGCCATTATTTTGAACTGCCTTTTACGAAACTAATTAGAGTTCAGACGGATTACTTTGTATGAGTAGATACCTTGGAAAACAGAAAATCGAGTAAATTATTCACAGATAAAGAAAAGAGTGTTCCTGACCAAGACAATGCAAGAAAGGTCTAAAGATAAAGAAGAAAAACAGAACACAGTAAAAGGTACCGAGATCTTTATGTTATTTCTGAAGTGTATGCAATAGTTTGCAATAAGTCTTGTCCCTCTTAACATGCTTTAGTATTCATGTTCCTGAATAAAATAATAAATTAATGAGAGCCGATGAAGCATACAATTTCTGCGATCTTTTAAAACTGTGCCCTATATGAATAAAAGGTCAGTTAATTATAAGATGTTATTAATGATGGTTTCAAAACTATTGTTACACAGGTTGATTAGTTGCAGCCCTTTGCTCCTTATAGACCTGGCGCCTTACCATGTTTGATAGCCATTCCTTAAACAAAAGTTTTCGTCCTTTTCCTTAAATCTGGCCCTGCAGTAATTCCAGATGCATAGGACACATAAAATAAAATTTAATATTCCCGTTGAAACCTGTACAGTATATATATATATATATATATATATATATATATATATATATATATATATATATATATATAATATATATATATATATATATATATATATATATATATATATATATATATATATATATATATATATATATATATATAACGATTTATGTAGCTGTGTACAAGCATCAAATGTCTGTAAGGAGATAGAGAGAGAGAGAGAGAGAGAGAGAGAGAGAGAGAGAGAGAGAGAGAGAGAGAGAGAGAGAGAGAGAGAGAGAGAGAGAGAGAGAGAGTATAGATATAATTTCATCTCACAGAATCCTTCGCCGTGGACCACCCACGAACTTCCATCAGAAATATGCAAATGCAATATTCTTAATGTAAGATTCTCTTTAAGAATGTTCAAAGAAAACCAATTGCGGAATCTGATTCACGAATCTCTCGGCAGTACGCCTTTCCCCTACATTTGCGTGATTCGGAATAAATCGGTGGCGTCGGTTGGAGGATTCGTTCGGCGATTCGTCGTGATTCCTGCCGCGGTTGTGCATCGGATGTGGTGAAAGGTGATCTTTTTATCGAAGGAAGCAGATAGACAAACAAACAAACAAACAATAAAAAGAGAGACAAAGAAATTGAGGAGAATAACTAAATGTGGAAGGTGGCTGCATTGACGAAAGACGCAGACTAATCAACGATCAAATTCTAAGAAATGCAAAGGATAAGAAAGACCAAACAAAATGACTATCTTTCTGAGAAAGGCAATGAAGTATCTACCAAATAGAATGAAAGACAAAGAAACCAAAATGAAATGAATAACGAAATGCTGAAGGCCATGTTATTGACTAGAGGAAAATATCAAGCATGAACGTATAATTATATATATTCATGTTCGTTACTTTCCTTTAGTCAGTGAGATCGCCTTTAAGATTTTGTTATTCTTTTTAGTTTCTTTGTCTTTCATTCTATATATATATATATATATATATATATATATATATATATATATATATATATATATATATATATATATATATATATATATATATATATATATATAAAGATAAAAAGAAGCAATGCAAAAAGAATTTTTTTCTCTGTTATTAGTTTCTTATTATTGTCATCTTTCTTTACAGTTAGGTTTAAATCTTTTTATAACATTGATTTACTGTTTAGTATTACGGTATTTACATGCGCTATTTCTTATGTAGTGGTTTCTACAGTGTTAATTTCTATATATTACTTTGTGTTCTTAGTTTATGACACTTTCACAAGGGTTACCTTTTGCAGTTACATTTCCCTTATGTTATAGAAGTCGACGATTTTTTTTTATGTTACTTCGCTGATGTTCTTTATTGTTTTCAAGACTGGCTGACGTTTACGTTGACTGATTTCCTAAATTTCAACGTTTTTTTTTTTTCTCCACACAAGGATGCATCAGTCCTGCTTCCATTGCTGGAATAGACAGATCAGTAAAATGCCATTTTCTTTATTTATTGTGCCATCATTCGCTTTTCCTATGGGCAATAAATTTTAATTGGCAAATAATTCTACTGAAAACCAAAAGCACTATTTCATTTCTACGCCCTACAGCGACATAAAAGTCAGATGAAAGTCACGTTGACAAAATTGGCAAGATCAGGATGACAGAGGAAGCAAGGAGAAAGTGAGAGAGGAAAAGAAGGCAAGTGACAAAAAATATAGGGGAGAAGCTGAGCGAGAACTCCAGGGAGTAAAAGAAGTTGTTCAACAAGGAGAAAGGCTAATGAACAAATGGATCTTATAATCTGAGATGGAAATAGAGAGACGTTGTTTACAGCGAATGCAGTCTTCGGTTAATGGAGTGAGGAATTTTATGATCTGTTACACGTGAAAGATAGACGAAAGCCTGAGCCGAATGTTACATGAGTGGAAAGGGTTAGTGTAAGTTTCAGATCACTTGTCGGAGTAAATGTTCAGGATGTGAGGATATTGAGGAATGGGAAGACATGAGGATTATGTCTTCCCATTCTTCAGTAGATTATAATCCTCATCGATTATAAGTGGGATGCTGCCGGTGATAGCTTGATTGACAAAGGTTTTACCGATAAGTTTTAGTTTTCTGTAAAAGAAGACTATTGTGCCGGCTTTGTCTGTCCGTCCGCACTTTTTCTGTCCGCATTTTTTCTGTCCGCACTTTCTCTGTCTCACCTTTTTATGTCCGCATTTATTTCTGTTCGCACTTTTTCTGTCCGCCCTCAGATCTTAAAAACTACTGAGGCTAGAAGGCTGCAAATTGGTATGTTGAGCATCCACCCTCTAATCATCAAACATACCAAATTGCAGCCTACTAGCCTCAGTACTTTTAATTTTATTTAAGGTTAAATTTAGCCAAGATCGTGCCTCTGGCAACGATATAGGCCAGGCCACCACCGGGCCGTGGTTAAAGTTTCATGAGCCGCGGTTCATACAACTTTATACCGAGACCACCGAAAGGTAGATCTGTTTTCGGTGGCCTTGATTATACAAAGTACAGAAAACGCGATTGCGCCGAAGAAACTTCGGCGCATTTTTTACTAGTTTTTTTGATTGACAGTGGTTTGACCGATAAGTTTTTTCTAGAATGAAAGAAATTACACGAGTTTCTTTTAAGGAAAAGATATACCTCCATTTTGAAAAATACTTTATTTTCCGCAAACGGACTCTTCAGTGATTTTCTACATCAACAAAATTTTCATCTTCCTTGGAACCAGGATTTGTATACAGATAAGACTGTAGAATGCCATCTAGTGTATGTTGGCTCAGAAATTCTATCAAAAAGGGTTTTCAGATTAATGATGACGAACGTAGAGGACCGTTGCAAACACCTTTGTACTTCGCGATTTGTGATTACTGAAATGAGGTCTGTAATAATGGTGTTGATTTTGAAGTTTCTGAAGTAAGATTTAGAGAAAATATTGAACTTGAAAGTTTTAGTACTAACAATGATGTTTATAAATTATAATACTTATTTAAGTTTTAAAACTCTGTTTTTATCATACACTTGAAACGCCATATTAAATATGACCATAGCACAAGAAAGTTATAAGTTAGTAGATTTTTGGCAGGTACATTTATATGTATATATATACATTTACACACACACATATACTGTATATACAGTATATATATATATATATATATATATATATATATATATATATATATATATATATATATATATACACATTATATATATATATATATATATATATATATATATGTATATATATATATATATATATATATATATATATATATATATATATATATATATATATATACACACACATACAGGTGTAACATGAATTTATGCAAATATTTCGGGAAATGAAAAAAATGAATTTTGGGCAGTAAATGTTCTATAAAGATGTGCATTTTAAGGTTTAGTTTGGCTGAGGGGGAATTCTTAAAATAACTGTTTATCAATAACACTGCTATAAGATGGTGTATGGGATGTCGGAGTAGTCAGAGATATGGAGAGGGGGAAGGAGGAGAAGGAGTAGGGGGAGGAGGAGGAGGATGGAGCAGTTAGGCTGATATGAATAGAATATCTCCCATTCAAATGTACTTTTTAGATACTGAACAAAAGAAAAAACGTATGTAGCATTGAAACCCTCTCCCTCTCCATCAGTGGCATTCATTGGACACCATTAAAAAAAAAGACAAAGAAAAGCAAGCCTAACTGAATCTCACCACCATCAAAGGTAGCTTATTCATTAGACACCCACCAAAGATTTAAAATGTATTATTAAAAATCTCTCCCCTTCCAAAGTATTCATCAAACACTAGTCATAGGCGTAGGCCTAGGCATGTCTCCTGATTCAGTAATTCTGTGACGAGGCAGCAGGACAGGGTGCACTAGAATTCAACAATCAAAAATAAATGTTGCCAGGTAACATTTATGCTAGTTACTTGATATGTAAAGCCATGGTACCAGTGTAAGCCAATCTTTAAAATTAGATTATTTGCAAGAAAAAGAATCATAATTAAAAGACAAAGACAAGCAATTTACCAGTCTCACTCACTTCACCCCACCCCCACCAAGACCACCGAGAGATAAAATCTATTGGATGTGACATGATGACGTCAACCCTGGTAATCTGAGGTTAGCTATTCTTTCTCTCTCGAGCATCCATATCGTACATCATTTGAGTACGAGGTTTTCTCATGGTTCCGTTGCTTTATTTTTTAATTGGACTGTAAAAATTAATGGCATAATGAAGTAGCGTGCCACGGATATATCGTGTGTTTTATTGGATGAACTTACTATGGTAAGTAGGTAAACTCAACACTAAGTTCACTGCAACAAGTATTTGACTTTTGTCCCTGGATAACATTATGATAACTAGCGCTGAATAATCCCTCGAATTCCAGTGCTGAGCTTCAAGCCTCAATTTCATATTCCATTCCATTTCACATGAGGATAACTTTTGAATATAAAGTCTGTATTCATCACACTGAAACCAGCGCTACGCCATGTCGGGAGTGCAAACAAACATACAGTTGGGTTTGTCTAATAAGGTAACATAAGTTAGGCCTGTGCAAGTATAGCCTACACCCAGGTATAGCCTAAGAATTCTGTAGCCAGAAAAAGGGATTTAGGTAGGTGTTGTGAGCAGCAAGGTAAAGCACAAGATAAAGAAAGACTAGTTTAGCCTAGATTGAATTTTAGTAGGAATTCATATAAACTAGACTTAACACAGAGCTCCTAATGTAGCCTATGTCACAGAACTCCCAGTGTAGCCTATGTCAAAGAACTCCCAGCGTAGCCTACGTCAAACAACTCCTAGTGTAGCTTATGTCACAGAACTCCCAGTGTAGCCTGTGTCAAACAACTCCCAGTGAAGCCTATGTCACAGAACTCCAAGTGTAGCCTATGTCCAAGCAACTCCCAGTGTAGCCTATTTCAAAGAGCTCCCAGCGTAGCCTATGTCAAACAACTCCCAGTGTAGCCTATGTCAAACAACTCCCAGTGTAGCTTATGTCAAACAACTCCCAGTGTAGCCTATGTCACAGAACTCCCAGTGTAGCCTATGTTAAACAACTCCTATTGCAGGACTTAGCAAGAGCTTTGGAAATGCCACAGACATAGAAGTTATAGGTTCGTCACAAGTGGATGTACAGTATAGTGATCAGGAAATAGCAAGTTACCATTGTCAGTAGTCAAGGGTATGGGACAAACCTTATTGAACCTAGTTTGGTTAAGGTGAATAAAATTAGACTGGCCTAGTATTCTAGGGTTACAGGTACAAAACAGAAGGGATGTCAATAACTAACCTAACCTTATGGCATTACTATGCTTTAAAGTTCATATATACATTGCATACAAATATTAAAAGACCATCTTTCCTCTTCCACAGGTAACAGTTGAGTACACATTAATGAAATAGCATACTGTACAACACAATACCCTACCTACAGTGAAGGCCAACTGCACAGTACATGCATTTGTTCATGTTTCTGAAGTACGTCACTTAGGAGATTTAAAGATTCCTACAGAGGTTCATGATACGAATATTATTGAGTAGATACTTAATAACTTGCAGAGAGCTGACACTGCAGAGTGTATTTCTAAAACCTGCAATAGCATTGCTGTTATAAAATTAGTGATTTCATTTTTGGCAATAATTTTAGATGATTAGTCAAGCACTTGCCTGTGCTGAAATTCTTATTTGAACAACTACAGTTGATGACTGAGTAAATTTGATTATTCAACAGAGCCGGTAATATTGTCTTCTTTGTTTTGTAATTGTTCCCTTCAAAGTTCTAGACTCTCGAGAGATAAGAAATTCCTAATATTGACAAGGTATTCTACCATCAGGAGTGTGTCTCTGAACAGTTTACCCCAGCGTCAGAACAAATGATTCTCATTTTCTGATGTACATTAATAATAAATGTAAACCGTTGCTACCCAATGACAAAACAGTGGTACTGACGCTGGATAAAACTCACTAGAAACCATATTTTGACTATAAAGGCGGAAATTCAGTACACTTGTTGAGATGTACTAGGAATCATTGGCTTGGCCAGAAAGATACAAATAAAACAATGAAGTTCCCAGGGTTCTCCTTTGATGGAAATCATATTTTAGAAAATGAAATTCATTATGCACCATTCAGCTCTGAAAAGACTTCATGAGATAGAAAATGGTTTACTCTTGAAACATTGTTACAAACTGTCATGAAAAGCATTATCCTCACCCACATTTGAGAAACAAAGTGCTCATTTAACTTTACAAATATTCAGTGAGTATCTCATTCAAGCTTTACTAACCCTTGGAAAAAATCACTGTATCCCTTTTTATTCAGAAGTTGCAGATTATGTAATTTTTTTTTACATTACTTTTGATGGACAATAATGAATGTAAAACCCCCATATAAAGGTCAAAGGTTAGATAATAAATATGCTGCTCCAATAAGTAATGAAGGTCATTGTACAGAAAAATAGCAAAATTAATAGTATTTTATTGAATAATTTTTCTTCCCAAGAAAATAACTATATTGTAGCTAATAAAAAGTTGAGTAAAAAGAGGAAGTTAAAAACTTCAACTACCAAACAATAACTGTATGTAAAAGTAATAGAATAAAAAGAGAAAGCTAGAAACTTCAACTACCAAATAATAGCTGTATGTAAAAGACAATAATTAAGGTATTTCATTCACATGTAGTCGAGTAAACCAATGCACTGCCGTCTTGTAATTTGACGTTAATACTATGTATAAACATTTTTTAATACAATGATGAATATGTTTGTACTTTGGTATATACTATATTGTAACTAAATAAATTGTTTTGGTTCAGTATTTTATATTAATCTCTTAACCTGTGTTTCGAGTTAACATTATTTGGTGTACACAAATTAGTGTAGACGAAAAAAAAAAGTAAATTAACTAATTACCATAACTGGCAAGCAACAAATTGTCTATTTTGGTGAGGTTTTGTTTGCATTTCTTTCGTCTAGGAACGTAGTCAGTGCTAGCGACTCGGAATACCGTTGCTTACGTCACAATACATTGAACAGGCTTGGTCTCTCGGTGGTCTTGCCCCCACCCCCTCCCACATCCAAGGCTACTCCGACCTCCCATCAAAAACCTCCCTCGCCCAAGAGCAGTGTTAATGATGAACGGTTATTTGAAAATTCCCCTCACCGACAAATGAAGCCTTAAAATGTATATCTTTGTATAATATTTTTTGCTCAAAATTATATTTTCTTTCGTTTCCCGAAAAATGCGCATAAACTCGTGTTACACCCTGTATATATATCAATTTTTAGAAGAGTGCAGAAAACCTGATTTTTCTATCTTGCTTAGCTTCGATAGAAACAAGAAAAGTTCTGAGGAAAATAAAGCTTTGGTCTTGGGTCCAAAGGAGTAATCTCTTGAACGATGAAAGAATCATGGAAATCAAAGCCAAAAAGAGAATTCCAAGCTTTAGCAGGACGGGGATAGGAGCTGTCATCATACCTTCAAGCAGAGGGTAAATATTAGAAGATGTAGCTTGATGTCTGTTACGAGGCCGCTGGAAAGTAGGAGTCTTTCCTTCCCTGTGGTCAGTGAGACTGGATTTTAAATATCAGAAAAGATCTTGAACAGTTTCCTTGAGAGAAAGTAAAATCAAAATATTAGTACAAGGGGTTGTTTTAAGAACATTACCTCCCATATGATGTTGTGTAGGCTATTATCCCCGATAGTTACAAACATTATAAAAGAAAATGAGAGAGAGAGAGAATTACTGGTGGTACTGCCAAATATCTTAGCTCTAATTAGGCCTGGACAAAGAAGGATAAATGTTATGTATCGGGCATGACCGCCCTAGTGTGGAATCAGATATAGCCGACATGAGCCTGAAATCATCAGTCTCACTCCTTATACAAATCAGATTCTCGAAAAAAAAAAGATTGTTTAAGTATGAACAAGCAATTTGAAAGGAACTGGGGACATTTGAAAAATTTAGTGGGTATTTAAGATAATTCAACATGTGTTTTACTTCATGATGTTTAAATGTAGGTCAACCTTCTTAGGACCTAATTTCCGTCATTTTCTGTCACAAAAATCTTTTCGAGAAAAAAAAATTCCATATAAATTCCCAGGATGCATTTCAAAGAGTTAGACTTGCAAATGAATTTGTTTAAGAATAAATATATCATTCCCGGTTTTAATGAGAACAATTGATTATTTATTGTATAGTTTTATAATTTTCTTTGTAGGGTAATTTCAGTATTTAATGACGGTAGTTTTGTTGATAAATAAGCGCAAGAGAGTCTATAAATTCTTGGTAGCAAAAACAACCAAGAGTGACTCAAAAACTCGCAGGATAATATATACATTAAATTCTAGACGTACACAAAACCTGAAAAGAACGTAGGTTCACACACATCATCTTTTCGCTTTTTAATTATCCTGTCCTTAAGGAATGCGAACGCAAAGTTATCCCTCTTTCTCAAAGGTGAACTTGAGTAATCTTCATTTCTCACTTATATTTACCATTTATTACGTCCGTTTTCTATTGTGTCTCCCAAACTGGATGTGGTAATCCCGCCGCGAAAATAACCATTGTAAATTTCCTTATCTGGCCGGCCGGAGTGAAATACACACAGAAGAACTGTATCTTAATATCTTTCTTAATATTTATGTTCCTATTTTCTTCAGCTGTGAGATCTTGGCTTTATTTAATCAGTTCCTCCTCTGCCTCTTCTGCTGCTCTTTCTTTTTCTCCTTCTTCTTTTGCTCTTTCTTTTTCTTCTCCTTCTTCTTATTTTATCATTTAATGTTTTCTGGACTGAGGTCACTTTGAACTTACTAAATATTAAATTTGTCGTCTTCTTCTCTCTATTGAGTTCATTCTGCTCCAAAAATATCTTATTCTGTAGATACAATGATATCTCTTTATGACATTTAGTTTTTTATGAATCGTGGATGAAATGAGAAGATTTCTCTCTCTCTCTCTCTCTCTCTCTCTCTCTCTCTCTCTCTCTCTCTCTCTCTCTCTCTCTCTCTCTCTCTCTCAGTTTTGTTCTCAATGTACACGACTTATAAATTAACTACAAAAAAATTCTCACTCTTTCTCAGCTTTAAACGTCTTTAAATTATATAACGACTACTTCTACAACAGCAAAGACTTTTAATTTTCTGTAAAAGGAAACTATTGGCCCGGCTTTGTCTGTACGTCCGCACTTTATTCTGTCCGCACTTTTCCTGTCCGCACTTTTTCTGTCCACCCTCAAATCTTTTGAGGCTGACCATCCACCCTCCAATCATCAAACATACCAAAAAGTAAAACTACAGACCACTGAGCTGATTAGAGGGCTCCGAAGGATTACACTTATTTTACGTGGCTAAGAACCAATCCACGGGACCTCCAATCATTATCAAACATACAGAAATAAATTGCTCTAACTCTTCATCAGCCGGCGGCGGGAATCGAAGCCCATCGAATGACGGTCTGAAGCTCAACCAACTTTATTGCGCCTCTAGCCTCAGTAGTTTTTATTTTATTTAAGGTTAGATTAAGTCATAATCGTGCTTCTGGCAACGGTGTAGAATAGGCCACCACCTGGCCGTGGTTAAAGTTTCATGGGCCGCGTCTCATACAGCATTATACCGAGACCACCGAAAGATAGATCTATTTTCGGTGGCCTTGATTATACGACGTACAGAAAACTCGATTACGCCGAAGAAATTTCGGCGGATTTTTTACTTTCTATTTTTTTTTTAACATGACCACCATCCGTTGAATTACATATGAAAAAAAGCAGTCAGTGCTTCTCCAGTTCCCAAACTGGGACACGTGCAGTTCCTTAGATTTAATTCTATTACAAGCAGTTCACGCCAGTAAGTGGGAAAGAGAGGCGGTCAGGCTCACCTTACTTTCCTCGTAAATGCGGTAGTTTCTCCCACGCGACACTGCTTGGCACTGCCGAGGTTGCTCCGTTTAAAAGAGGTTCCCCTTGTGGAGCCTCACATTTACTTGCCTGTATTTTGTTGCACTCAGCTACTTGTAGGCATTAAGATGTGCATATTGAAATTTTATCCCTGTATGATTATATAAATATATACATATATATAAATATATATATATATATATATATATATATATATATATATATATATATATATTATATATATACAGACACACACACACACACACACACACACACATATATATATATATATATATATATATATATATATATATATATATATATATATATATATATATATATATATATATGATACAGTAAGATTGTGAAACCAGGGATTTCACGAAATCCCTGACATTTTCAGGGATTTCGTGGAATCACTAATTCACTTAGGAACATTTGATCCCTCGAGGGACTAGTAATAAACACGGCGAAACACATTTGATCCCGAGGGGCTAGTACTAAACATGGCGAAACAGTGTAAATGAATCGCTCTTTCGCCGTGTTTAGTACTACCTCTCGGGGATCAAATATCCCTAAGTGAATTATTGATTTCACGAATTCCGTGAAAATTTCAGGGATTAGCGAGATCCCTGGCTTCACAGTCTTACTATAAACACACACACACACACATATATATATATATATATATATATATATATATATATATATATATATATATATATATATATATATATATATATACAATATAGAAAGCTGTGTCAGGGCCAATTATAATATGACTTACAAAGCTGATTTGATAATTTGTATGTCTGTCAGTGAGTTTTTAAAATGCTAATTAACAAAAGTATTTTATTAAGACCTGTGGACGGCAAGATGCTTTATTGAAGTATATTAGCAATTGTAACTGGCTGATATGTCGGGTCAGTGACCGAGCATCTCGAATTATTGGCGCAATGTGGGATATCTTGGCTACTGTTGATTTATTTTATTTTTTGTTAATGACAGTATTTTATTCTCTCTTGTTGCTCTCTCTCTTTCTCCCTCTTTCTTTCTCTGTCTGTCTTTCTCTCTTTCTATGTTTCTCTCTCTTTGCGCACTAGAAAACAAGACATACTGCCAAATGCTTTCAGTTGTTTGCTAACTGTCAGAAGTTCTACATGACAATTGCAGTGTATACTCTAAGAGTGGTCTGCACACTGATTGGCTCGACCATGATGGGGTAGGCTTAACTCTGCTCTCTGTGAACATTTTCTGTCTCTTTTACACTTTGTTTTATATCAGGCCTTTGGATTTGGGTTCTGAAAATTGTTGGAATATGGTACCTGAAATTCCGTTGTGTAATAGACAGTCTTATTTATATTTTGTATTATATCAGGTCTTTGGATGTGCGTTCTGAAAATTATTGGAATTTGGTACCTGGAATTCTGTTGGGTAATAGGCATCTTTGCAGTGTTGTGGTGGCGTTTAACCAATGCAGGCTTGAGGGCATTGTGTTTACTTATTGAATGTACAAGTTTATTCACTATGTTGGTCGTTGGTAATAAATTGTAAACACACGTTCCTTTTAGAAGCAATGGCTCCTTCAGCTTATTTGACGTATTAATGGTCTTAGCATTTATGAGCTTGAATCGGTATGTATATAAAAGTATAAATATCGGGTGTTTCGAAATCAGAGCCACCCTCCACAGAACAAATGGAAAGTTATGAAGTTTTCTACTATAGCCTATCTCCAAGTACATTATTTCAAGTTTTCTATTAAGCTATTTTTCATTTTACATTTCTTGTATTTTCAGACTGAGTGACGGAGTTAGATACAGCCATGGCTAACGACTCGGAGGAAATCAGATGGATTGACCGAATCCGGGCTATAACTTTCAGAGAGGCCAGGGATGCTGGCGCATCCTTCATTTCACGTTCCTGGAT
>NC_089744.1:35519098-35539098 GCF_040412425.1 Macrobrachium rosenbergii
CTTTTCTCTGTCTATTGTCTATAAAACTCTTTTCTCTTTCATTGCCTGGTAAACTAACTATTTTCCCTGTCTACTGTCTGTTGTATTTACTCTTTTCTCTGTCTATTGTCTGTTAAACTAACTCTTTTCTCTTTCGTTGTTTGTTAAACTAACTCTTTCCTCTGTCTATTGACTGTTGTACTTACTCTTTTCTCTGTCTGTTGTCTGTTAAACTAACTCTTTTCTCTTTCCTTTCCGTCACATAGTAAGCATCTCTTGGTCCATCTCATAATCCGTTCCTATATTTATTTATTTTCCTGTTTGTCTGTTTATCCTTCTGATTTTCCTTCCATTTTCGTTATCATATCTACCTCCGTACTCTCACGTCGACGTCCGCTCGTCCCTATATATGTTTATCTCTCTCTCACCCCCTCTCTGCGATGTGCATCCCACTTTTGCGACGGTACTTCGGGTTATTGAAGTATTTAGGAAATCAGTCTGAGTGGCGGAAGAAGAAGGGGAAAAGGGGAAAAGTTTATAATGCACAACCCCTCTATCCTCTCTCCCCTCTCCTCCTCCTCCTCCTCCTCCTCCTACTTACCCTTTTCATCCTTTCTCCTCTCTCTCTCTCTCTCTCTCTCTCTCTCTCTCTCTCTCTCTCTCCCGTTATTTTTCCTCTCCCTCGGACGCATAAAAGGATTACAGAAGGGAGGGGCAGAAGATGAAGAGGGAAGTATGGCACAGAGGAAGGAGAAGAGCTGGAGGAGTTTGAAGACGCATGATGGAGATGTTGGTGATGATGATGATGATGATGATGATGATGATGATGATGGTGGTGAGGTGGAGGTGATAGTGACGGAAGGTTAGGAGAGGTAAAGGGTAAGGTGAAGAAGAGAAAAACTTGTGTGGGATATATATATATATATATATATATATATATATATATATATATATATATATATATATATATACATACACATACATACATATACATACCAGTCTCAAAATACTATTAATATCATTTATAATTTAGACAATAATTTAGCTAACGCACTAACCACCAATTGATTCGCTAAGGACATGGTTTGCAATGGCTGGAATTAACCTGTACAGTCTAATGCTACAGTCCTCTACAGAAGGTCCTTCTTCGGCCAACCTATGAATACGCTTGACTTGCATAACGTCTCGCTCTCCTCTTATTTAACATCGTTATAAAATGATAACTTATTTAACCCAAGTATTTTGCGCTGCGGGCCCTGTCAGTCTCCGGCTAAGGTTATGTTATTATACAAATAGCGAGAGGATGGTCTCATCCTGTAGCAATGCTGCTTCTACCTGTGATCCCGAGGTAGAACTGCCTTTCTTTCAATTGACTTTATCAATATTCTAAATCTTTTCCCGTGTCTTTCTCCTGCTGAATATCATTTTCGTCTCTCTTCCCCCGTCTTCTCTCTACAACTGAGCAGCCTAGGGATGCTTCTTTCAACGACCTGTACTCGTGTTTTCGTTTCTAAGATGGAATTTTTGAAACGAAATACTGTAGCTAAATTCGGGGGTCTTAAATTTCTTCTGCTATCATCTCGCTAAAAAGTCTTCTTTCATACCCTAGTGCTTTTAATTTTCTGTAAAAGAAAACTATTGTGCCGGCTTTGTCTGCCAGTCCGCACGTTATTCTGTCAGCTCTTTTTTCTGTCCGCACTTTTTCTGTCCGCCCTCAGATCTTAAAAACTACTGAGGTTAGAGGGCTGCAAATCGATATGTTGATCATCCACCCTCCAATCATCAGACATACGAAATTACAGCCCTCTAGCCTCAGTAGTTTTTATTTTATTTAAGGTTAAAGTTAGCCATAATCGAGTTTCTGGCAACGATATAGGACAGGCCACAACCGGGCCGTGGTTAAAATTTCATGGTCCGCGTCTCATACAGCATTATACCGATACCACCGAAACATAGATCTATTTTCGGTGGCCTTGATTATACACTGTACACAAAACTTGATTGCGCCGAAGAAACTTCGGCCTATTTTTTACTTGTTTCTTTTTGTTTTTGCCTCTGAAGTTTTCACTAAATCTGCTGGATTCTTCTTTCTTAAACTACTTTCATTCTTTCTGTAAGCCTGCATTTTCCTCTGACCTTCAAGACAAGGTCTCCGTATGGAGACTTCAGTGTAATAACACTGTTATTAATAAATCTGAGTGGTTTAAGTTTGTCCATATCACTGTAGCACTGCGACCAGCATCTTTCCATCACTCATAAAATGAAACATTAGAACACAACCGCCTACTCAGCGCTCTTGATCCTTTCTGTATGCCTTCAAGCTGCTCTTTCAAAATATTTCGTCCTTATGCCTAACGACCACTAACTCATTTCTTCAGATTCTGCCTTCGCCCTCTACCCACCTGTTCCTTCTAGCTATTGTGCTTTTAAAAATTCCAGTCAAAATGATATAGGGACCATTTTCCTTGGGTTTTCAGGCTTTGGTGTCCATAACTCTGATTTTACAATATGCTGTGTTAGTGAGGTCATGACCGTGATTATTGTGTCTTGTGTTGAAAATTTCTCTCCCTCTTACCCAGGTTTTAATTATGCTTGTTTCTTATCTATTTAGTCAAGAGCCCCGTAGGTGGGTAGTGCCGTTAGTTAAGGGTCTTTGCAGCGTCTCTTCGACCCTAAATGCAACCCCTTTCATTCCTTTCACTATACCCCCGTTCATATTCTCTTTCTTCCATTGTACTCTCCGCCCCCTCCTGACAATTGTTTCATCGTGCAACTGCGATGTTTTCCTCCTGCTACACCTTTCAAACCTTTTCACTGTCAATTCCCCTTTCAGCGCTGAATGGCCTTACAGGTCCCAGCACTTGGCCTTTGGCCTAAATTTTGTATTCCATATTTATTTAGTGAAGAGAGCAGGTACACCAAAGTCTAGCCTTTCATGCTGCTCGCTACACTTTGAAGGCCGTTCCAAACTGAAAAACAACATCAGGTTCAACATACTAAAGCACTTATCAGCTTCTGCTATACTGCTTTCCTCATTTCTTCCACTCTAACAAAGCTAGAGCTTATATGCCTAGTAGTAGCTGGTGCCAGTGTTTCTTACCCTTTTACTTTGATCATCTCATTATTATTTGTACATTCATATAACATTACCATTCACTATATTTTGTTTTAAAAGGTCCTTAGGGGTATTGCATTTTTGGAGATATGGCCTGGACTTTAAATCAGTAGGATCCTTAACGATTTTGTGAGAGAACTGACTACTCTGCTCCTTTTCGTTCTTTTATTGTTCATAATGTTCCAAATATCCATTGGGCAGGGACGGCCGACTTGCCCCACTGGCCCCCGCCACACCAAAAAAATGAATTTTTTAATCTTTCAGAGTAACTATTGTGTTTGTTTATTCTGTTACCAACAAAGTATCCTGAATTTTGAGTAACTCCCACTTTCGCTGACACCTTTAAAATCAGCGGAGAGTCTTACTCAGTAGGTTTATGACTAATCGGGTTTTGGATGTCGTTTTGCCACAGCTCGTATTAGCTTGAAAACTTTTGTCAGAGTCTGGCATTGAGTTCTATAAGCTAAAATTTATGTGATTTGCCTTTACCCCTCTCTGTAAACTCATTTTTGCCATAACCTCTTCGTCTCTATGGCCACTGCTCTTTCCAAGTTTCAAGTTTCATCATTGTTTTCTATGAATTCTCAAGTATGTCTTTTTCCTCTTTCATGCTTTGGTTAATTCAGACAAGTACAGTACATTTCTTCTTGCATCACGTCCCAGAATTTCTTGGTCATTTTCATTTAATCTGTAAATGCTCGTTCGTCATTTAACAAATCTAATCTGGAAAGAATAACTTAACGAGGTTCGAGTGACGGTTCAACTCCTTGAGTATATTATCTGCTTTTCCTTCTATCTGATCTTCCATTCAGTTCTTCTTGAGGTTTGATTGATTTATGAATTTCAGGCTGTCACTCCAAGCCCTGGGGTACTTTCGACCACTCAGCGCTAAAGACTGTGAAAAGAGGGGGTTAGAGTGGTTGGACAGCACGATAAAGAGATCCAGATAATAAAGGCTATGAATTACAAGGATCTAAAGGTGGAAGTAACAGTTAGAGTTGTTGGACTGCAAGACTGAATAAAGTAAGGAAGCAGGAATGGAGGTAAAGTAAAAGGGTAAAAAGTGGGTGCAACTAGGGAACGGAGGGACGCTGCCAAACAACCTTTAGTAATGCCTACAATGCACCACGTGAAGAGCAAAGATGGCACTAACACTCTACAGGGATTTTGAGGTTTGAGGAAAAATTTTGATTCAAGATTTTCAGTGAAAACACCCCTCGAAAATATCAGGGAATCCAGAAGTTTAGAGTTCTTGGTGTTTCCTTTATATACATACACATATGTACTGTATGTATATATATATATATATATATATATATATATATATATATATATATATATATATATATATATATATATATATATATATATATATCTATATATTTGACAGCAACTTTCTTATTTTCATAAAAAAAGTTATTCCTAAACTGCCATGTAGAAATCGCATTATGCAACTGCAAGATCTGTTTAGAATGTGAGAGCTTTTATTTCGATATCATAAGCCCGATTTGTACTTCAGATATCAAACTTACATTTGGAGTGTTCTACCTATCTTCTTCTCGGAAAGTTAAAATGGAAGATATTTCGTCAGATTGCTGACCTGCTCTTACTCAACCCCAAAACTTTTTGCTGAAAGGCTGACTCGCTGTCTCATTTAGAATCATGAATGGCATTTCAAAGCCTTTCCTTGAGTATTCCATCACTTTTCATGAGATATTTCGACACTTCTGCTTGCAGAATGGGATACGTTTTCTTGAATATTTCGACACTTCTTGAACATTTCGACACTTTTCTTTAAATAATTTAACACATATCTTTGATTATTTCGACATTTTTCCTTGAATATTTTGACACTTTTTATTTAATGTTTCGAAAGTTTTCCTTGAATATTTCGCCACTTTTCATGAAATATTTCGACACTTTTCCTTGCAAAATGGCGTACTTTTTCTTCAATATTTCGATATTTTCGTGAAGTGTTTTGATACATTATTTAAACATTTTTCCTTGAATATTTTGATAATTTTGTTTTTATATTTCGAAACTTCTTATTAAATATTTCGCCACTCGGCATAAAATATTTCGACACTTTTCTTGAAATATTTCGCCACTTATCATGAAATATTTCTAGACTTTTCCTTGCAAAATGGCATACTTTTATTTGAATATTTCGACACTTTCTTGAAATATTTTGACACAGTTCCTTGAATATTTTGACGCTATTTCATATTTCGAAACTTTTCGTTGAATATTTCGCCGCTTTGCACGAAATATTTCGAGACTTCATGAAATATTTCGACACCATGAAATATTTCGACACTTTTCTTGGAATATTTGGACACTTTTCATGAAATATTTCGCCACTTTTCATGAAATATTTCGACACTTCATGCAATATTTCGACACTTTCATGAAATATTTCGACACTTTTCCTTGAACATTTCGACACTTTTCATGAAATATTTCGATACTTTCATGAAATATTTCGCCACTTTTTATGAAATATTTCGACACTTTTCATGAAATGTTTCGACACTTTTCATGAAATGTTTCGACACTTTTCATGAAATATTTCGACACTGTCATGAAATGTTTCACCACTTTTCCTTGAATACTTCGACAATTTTCATGAAATATTTCGCCGCTTTTCCTTGAATACTTCGACTCTTTTCATGAAAAATTTCGCCACTTTTCATGAAATATTTCACCACTGTTCATTAAATATTTCGCCATTTTTCATGAAATATTTCGACACTTTTTCTTGAATATTTCGACAGTTTTTACAAAATATTTGGAACTTTTCTTCATACTAAAAAAGTATCTTCGTGTCACATGGTTAAAACACCCGCCATTCCACCACTTCCCACATTTATTACGAAGAAAATAGCGGTACTGGAATAGCTAGTTTTAGTAACTACAGCATTTCCGCAACTGTCGAGTTTTGATATATCCCCCCTTCTTCCGTTTTCCCTAGTCCTTATAACCAGATTTTAAACCTTCAAATAAACTTAAAGATTCATGTGGATTTTAAAAGATAATGCTCACATGAAATAAATAAGAGAATACTACTTTGCTTCATGTATTTTTACTCAATGTTATTTTAATGTGCGCATAACTTCGCAAAACCGAAATGAACGGATTTTCACGGCAAGATTAACAGCGGAAATAAAAGGTGACAAACATCATCCAATACTGGAGGCACTATATAATTATTGGAGAATGTTCTAGTTATGATTACAGAATTCATGGAAAAGAGACTAATAATATTAAATACGAACATTGCTATTTAGGTCACTGTGTACAGATCAAAAGTAATTTTTTTTCCATTCAAAATGTGAAGACATTAACAATTAGATTCTAATATCGAGATGAATTGTAGCTATACGCGTGCATACATACATCATACACACACATACGTATGCATATACACATTATATATATACATATGTATATATACACACGCGCATATATACAGTATATGTGTGTATGTGCGTGTGTATGTGTGTGTGTTCGTGTGCATGTATGTAAATACGTATGTTTGAGTGTGTGTGTTTAAAGGTCCGTAATCACGAAGGATTTTATATACACTTCCGTTTCCTTTATTCTTTTGCGTACAAATGACACATATATGAAGACGTACAGGGACATTCTCTCGACTAATCTGTGCATAATATACTGCGTATATAAATACAGTTGGCACTTGAGAGCGGACAAGCTTACTTTCATTCATCTCATGCCTTAACATAAGAGTTTTTTTTTTTTATTCTATTTCCTCGAAGATTTTGACTCCTGTCAGAAAGGACTTCTTTATCCCTACGAGCAGCTGCCCTCCCTTGACGAAAGGAGCCATTAGTCTAATGGGTTCTTGATACTGAGGAAAGATTATTGTTATCATTATCTTTGTTAGCATCAACATCAACACTTCGGACATTTTCTTTTTTGAAGAGTTCCCAGGAATAAATAGATGTTGCAATAATCGGCCAAAGATTTGAACAGACAAACAAGAGACTTTTGGTCTTTATTCAAACCAATAGATTTAAAGAGACAAACCAAATATTTCAGGCTGTCATTTGAATTAGTAGACTTGAAGAGACAAAACCGAGATTTCTGGCCTTTACAAACCAAAAGCTTTACAGAGTCAAATCTGAAATTTCTAGCCTTTATTAGAACCACTGAATTTGAAGAGAACAGCTCAATATTTCTGGCATTCTTCAAGCCAAAGGACTTTTAAGATATAAACCTGGGATTTACATCAGTGGCATTCAGTATCAGAGTATCAATCTTAAATATATGTATATTGCATGTAATTTTCTAACTGTATAATTTGAAAGGCACTCAAAACCAAATTTCCTAAGGTAGACAGAGGGTTAAACAATATTTTCAGCACAGGAGAAGTTCCTCCCTCTTGATCCGAACTGGCGTCCGAAATAGGAGCAAAATTTAATCAGCTGGCCACACGTCCACTTGTAACCTCCAGCTAAGTTTTCCTTTAATATTATACCGGGAGACGGGAAACATAAACATACAAACCTGTGCAGTGTAACAAAGATACTGCGTATAAGACGCTTCTGCTCAGATTTATGCGAATCTAGTAAAAAAAAAAAAAGGTCTGTCCTAAAGTCCGCAGAGAAATAGTGAGATAAACGTGAGCTGCAAGAATGCCTTTATCTTCCCTTTTCCTTCAAGTGGCTCGGACATGCTTACCTCTCAAGCATCGGAAACAAAGCAAAAATCAGTGGAGAGCTAATAGTATCTATTTATTCGTGCGATTTTGTCCAGCAAATGAAGTACTGTAAAAAATGGCGGGATGATCCTCTCCATCATGGTCCGACTATATTATAGTGTTAACCAAATTACGATTCTCTGAAAATATTCAAAGAACTGCAGACAAATGAACAAACTAAAAAGAGCTAACTTAAAATATTTCGATAAAAATACAAAAAAGATAAATTACGTAAACAACAGTACTGGATACAGTGTATACGTTTTTGCAGTATGTCGACACTTCCTGAGAGAGATAAAGCACAATAAATACTATTTCCAACACAGAAACAAGACAGAGACAAAGAGAGAGAGAGAGAGAGAGCGTCTCTCTCATCCCACATACCTCAGTAAATCGGTAGCAGTCTATCACGTCCCAAATTTTTTCCTTTTAACCCAGAGCCAGCCAATTCCTCCTTCATATCAGCTACTCGCTTACACTTTTACAGCATTTGTTATTCGCCCGTGAGGACAATTTGCTTTGTTTAATGTCTATTAATGCTGTCATATAATACAACAGATGATTACGGAAAGAAGAGAGTGAGAATTGAAGATGAAACAATTTGTATAAGTGTCGAGTAATATTTGAATCAGGGTTTACAATCACCGTAGAATTTATTTTGATATTTGTTCTTATTTAGCCCTTTATTTCCTAAAACATCGGCGCAACGTTCACCTTGGAGACATTCAGCATTATTAAGAATTACTTTTCACTTTAGAATTGTAAGGGTATAATTTTGTGTCTGTTTTTCAAAGCTTAATGTCAAAACCCAGTTGCTGTTTCTTTCATAGATAGATTGTCATTATTCATATTCGTCTCTAACATATAATGTCAATACGTGTTGTTTTATAATTTCAGTATTACCGAACATTAATTCTTTATTTTGATTTTTCCAACGTTCCATTCGGAATTATAATCGAAAGCATCTGTAGAAATACACAATTAAGGGATGCCCGCATCATTTACGGGTCCTCGTCACTCCGGGAAAGATGCTGATAACGGGGATCTTCCCGTGAGAATACCACCTTTATGTGACCCTCCAAATCTCAAATTATATTTCTTGGCAGTTCCGTCGTCGAAGATTTCATCGTCGGTTGACAGACTGGAAAGGAGCATCGTTTTTCCTTTTCCTTTTCCTTTTTGTATTCAACTCATTAATAAAATTCTTATCGCCAGAACGGTGTTCGTCCATTTACGTTAACCTTCGTTGAAAGATGAGATATCTGTGATTTTAAGAATGATCTGAACAGCAAATCATTACTCTGAAATTCTTATAGGTAAACAGAGCATCTGTCTGCTTATGGTGTTAAACAGTTTCCATATGATTTATCTATTATGCGTCTTTACCTTTCTGGATATATTATTATCATATCGTAGACAGTAAATAAACGACAACCCGATTTTATCCCTGATATGGCAATAAAAGAAAAGCGTAAATTTATGTACAATCCTGTTAGTGCCTGAGGATTCTTTTAGGGAAATTATATATAGTCACTAACGACAGTAGCCACAAAACCTTCTAGGTGGTATAAAATCTCAGGTTTGTGATCTTTGAGTTAATTCATTTTGGAGTTTCTATTTTTATCCAAATAACATTTAGTAAAATATTGTGCAGTCTCGTAAATTATTTCGTTCGTGTGAAGGTTCTGGTTCCAAATCTCTGAATTACACCAGAACTAACTATAATGATGCGATTTATGTTCTTTCACCATAAATGAAGAAATGGTCACGTTGCTTATAATTATATCAGCAGCTATTTTGGCAGGCAAGTTTCGGACAATGAAGTGTGAAAGGTATGAAAGGAGAAACAGCAATAAGTGTGAAACAATTATGTCTGAGACAGTAACAGAGTATGAGGCTGAATGAACTGTTAGGCAGGACAAAGTATGATAAAGTTGAATGAAGTGTTAGGCAGGACAGTGTATGATAAAATAATCTTTTTGGGTCTATAGCTGTAAGTTGTATCCAGCAAAGAACATTCCGGTTTTGCTGGACGCTTAAATTTAACATAAGGTTGTAAAATGTCAGCGATGCTCAGTGGTTTCTGCGATCATCACAAACACCGAATATCCTAAAGAACTGCAGACACAACTAAACAGACAAGAGCCAAACGGCGCCGAAATACATTCCTCGCTGGCAAGAATCCCCCAGCAGCAACTTTAACAAGGTAATTGATATTTTCGTGTCCGGATAATTCCTGAAGGCAAAGAGTTCCTTGTATTAAGGAGGCACAAGTTAGGGCCTATAATTGTCCATTTAGGCTACATGGGAGAGGTCCTATTGTGGGTTTATGTTTACACGTCGGAGCCAAGGCCGAGGGCGGCTGCCGTTACAATTCGTAAAACCAAATAATAGGAAAGAATCGTTAAGACACGTTCAAATGTTACATATAAGCAAATGACCTTCGGGATGACACAACTTTTTAAGACGTTAAGTGTCTCCTTGCAACGCATTAAAGATACGGCCGCTACACGCCCGGCATTGCAATGCGCCTCTTATTGTCTGAGCAGAGAGAGAGAGAGAGAGAGAGAGAACGAGAAACGGAATAGGCTGCTGTAGTGCACTCACGTAAATGCTACTGCACAAATTGCGGCAGTTAAAATACAGTCACACGTAATGATCAATTTCTTCATATGTACATAAATAATATTTGCACATCTGTTTATATCATCATAAAGAAAGAGACAAAGAGTGATTTTGGTTCTCATATTTGTATGATTATGCATATACAAAGTTCAGCACAAACGCACGCGGATGAATGATACATATTATAAACTTAATTATTCTTGTACATCAAGACCCCAAAGTCTATACATGCACACACACACTGCCACAGACATACGAGCGCACAAAAACATTTAACAGTGTTAAGAGCTGAATCGACAGCCGATATACTCTCATATGGTTTCATCTAGTAAGCTTTTTGTTAAAGGATTCCTATGTTCATTTCAGGCTGCTAGGTACAACTAAGATACATTCATATCTTTCCATCAGAGTTGGTTCAGTGATTCACTCATATGCCACACCTCTTGTTTATTTCCAGATTCCTTGTCCAAATCTTCAGCAGAGATTCTGCTTTCTTCCTTTCTTCACTTCTTCTACGATTCACACTCTTCTCTCATGCTGTGGACTGGCACTCGCTAGGCCGGAGTTTGATTCCCCGGCCGGCTGTTGAAGAGTTAGAGGAATTTATTTCTGGTGATAGAAATTCGTTTCTCGCTATAATGTAGTTCGGATTCCACAATAAGCTGTAGGTCCCGTTGCTAAGTAACCAATTGGTTCTTAGCCACGTAAAATAAGTCTAATCCTTCGGGCCAGCCCTATAGGAGAGCTGTTAATCAGTTCAGTGGTCTGGTAAAACTAAGGTATACTTAACTTTTTTCTCTCATGCCAACACAATTAGTTACAATTCGGCTAAATATCTATATAAATCAAGAACTTTCGTTCTTCCTTCATCCACATTAACATTAAATGCGCCATCATCCTGGTTTCCTTGCGATTTAACTCTTGTTGAAATTCACTTGCAGTTTATTCTTCTTATGAGCACCTTCAAACACTGTCATTGATCAATGCAGCTTCTCTTCACTACCACCATTTACCAATGTATCCTTTGCAAACATCAGTACTTCTGACTCCATTTACGAAGCCACTCCTTATCACACAACTTTGCCTCCTACATCTGTTCCTAATGGGTCTCTCGTCGCTTTCAGTCAGGGAAGTTAAGAAATGCTGAGTATGATCGGTATATGAATAGGTGACTGCTGACAAATACCTGATGATGAATGCGCATGACGCTTAAACATTTATGGTACAAGTTCATCCTTATTTGCAGTTGCTTACAGACGGAGGGCTAACACTCTCTTTTCCAACCTTCTTAAGGCTCATATATATATATATATATATATATATATATATATATATATATATATATATATATTATATATATATATGTTTACTTATACATACATACATATATGTATATATATATACATGTATATATATATATATATATATATATATATATATATATATATATATATATATATATATATATATATTATAGTTAAAAAATAGCTAGAGAAATGTTAGTGTATTGCATGTCTGTTTGTAGCTGTAATGGAAGAATGGAAAACGACTTGAACCTGGTAAAAGTTGTCTTGTATGATAAAAAAATCTTCTGATGTAAACTTATTAAGAAGGAAACCGAAATAGGGAAACGCCCAGAGTATGAGATCAGCTTTTATGTAGTGACAGAGATCCACGGGAAAGTTTCTATTTTGTTGGTGAGGCCTAGCTGTAATGGGGGGAATGAGCCCCTTGATGGGGCCTTTTGGTAAATGTCGAAAAGTTACTCTCCCTCGTCATTCGCTATCCCTCCTACTTTAAGATTTTCTTCCCACCCAGCTACCCCTGCTAACAATTCCAATGACGAATGATGAGAGCAACTGAGTGCCTCCCTGAAATGCATATGGCAGATTTATAAAATCTTTCAAATACAGAAGCTTGTCAATCAGGTTCTAGTAGAAACTGGCCCAAGACGAAGATGACCGCCGATCTGCAGAGGCCACTCGGTAATTTTAACTCTTTTCCTCCATTCTTCCTTCTTTCACATTTAACTTAAGTCCTTTGCGCATATCTTTTCTCCTATATTTGTCTTGCTAGATATTAGGAATATTACTGTAAAGTTATTAAGTGTTAGTCAGGCTGTCTTTCTCGCCCACGGTCTGTTACAAATGCTCATGGCAGAGAAAGATTTGGATGCGTGCTGCTTGAGAAGCAAGAGATTTAAGAAGACAAGAGTGGCTCGATCAATACAAGTTGCTAGAATGTAAATGTATCTTTGTTTATATGAGGTGAAATAAATTCTTATACAGCCTCGGGATTGCCCATGCCGTCAGAAGTTGAAAGTAAATTAAATAAAATTTTCTTGATTAAAATTTGCAACAGATGTTGAAGAAATTTCATGTTATGGGAACCTGAGTGAACATTCTAATTGTGGTGAAACGCTGGTAATTGATTGATTGTAATTCTGAGAAAATGTTTGCGGAAATTTAATGGCTGAGAAATATCCTAGGAGGTCGTCAGCAAATAATGAGGGAAAGCGACAAAAGTATTCTGAATCCAGACCAGGGTCTATTTGAACTTTATTGCTCATAATCGCTTTTTTTTTTTCAAATAACAAATATATTATGGATACCTTCTATAAATCCTGACGTATTTAAATAAAATTGCCGGACGAACTGAGAAACTGAATTTGCCTAAAAAAATTTGTGTATACCTGATTATCCTGCAGAGGTAAAAATAGAACTGAAATGTAACCTGATACACAAGGCCGCATAATATGTGTCTTATGTGGTACTTCACTCTTATTACAGGCACATCGCAGTCTAGAATCGTCCTGAGGTTACAATGAGATTGTCTAATTTCCGTCGTCGCAGCAATCACGTATATATTCTGCCGCGACGGACCATTTCACAGGAGCACACCCAATCCAGATTTCTTTATCTCAGTGTGCCTTTAATTGATACATATTCATCCAACTTTCATTATTTTTTTTTTTACCCTAAGTCCGTATAAAGTCTTTTCCTCCAAAACAAAGACCAAACTTTTTGCATATCCTTAGAAAAAGCGACTTTTATATTTTTTCTTTTTTTTATTTTTATCTCAAAATTGGAGAGATTCATCTCTGCAATATTCTCAACGATGCGGGAAAGTTCTTGCCAGAATCCATCGGACAACTTTTTCGGGAGAGATTTTTCGTCTATGAGCCGCCAAAATCCTGCTTTCGGTTTATGTTCATGAAAATTTGCAACTGTGCTTGCATGCATTGTTGCATTCGAGAGCGGTGGAGTCTATGCGCGTTCGTGTGTATGCACTTGTTTCGGTATATACAATGAAATGTATTATCCTTCAAGTTTAGATTACTGTCTTTTCGATGTCGACTTTTTGTTTGTTTCTCTTATGTATACATGCAACGAATGCATAAATTTATACGTAACTACTTTCTAATATATAGTTTTTAAAATTCTATCTGCAAACATATGCGGACCAAATTATATGTATAAAGAAATCACATCTAGTCCAATGCATTATATTTTACGTTAGGGTCTAAAGTTAAATCTGATTAACAAATAAAAATTTGTAATGTCTGATAAATCAGAATCTTAAACAGGAGGCCAATACTTTATGTCAAAGAGTAAATGGCAAGACAGCTTTCGATTTTTTTTTTTTTTTTATAAACAAAATTAATCTATCAACAACGTCTATCAAAGTATAAGTCTTCTAAAGCACCATCACCGGCATGGCAAAGCTAACAATTATAGTCAAAATACCATATCAGGACGGCTATAACCGTCAAGGTTAGGCAGGAATCGTTAGCATAAAAATACCACAGTTCGTTAAACCGATTCAAGAACAAAAGCCTGCAGCCTCATCTCGCTTTTGAATGCAACTCTTAAAAAATAGAGTGGCGTTTCTTTATCAGTGGTAGCTTAGAGGAAAAAATAGGACAATTCGCTCTTAACATTAGTTGCTTCATGCACCTACACAAGAAGGCGTGTTAACAAGTACTGAACCCACCGACCCCGCTACCGGACACACACACACACACACACACACACACACACGCACATACATGCACACACTATTTCATATGAATCTTTCATGCATTCTTACTTACGACAAACGAAGTCTCTTTGGTTCCAGTAGCTCTTCCGCACCATCTTTCACGTAATCTCTGTGCCTTTCTCTCTTCTCTAGTGACGCCAAATAATACATTCTCTTCACCAGCCTGACACCCTCCAGTTTCTCCACAAGACCAAATAACATCAAAACACATTTTATGTTTTTCATCTAGGCTCACCATTTAATCACTTGTTCTATCTCTACACTCCTCATATTTTAAAAACTTCTTGCTCCACATATAGGCAGACAGTTTATCGCAGCACTCTAGTCTTTTCTTTTTCACTATTCAACATCTATATTTCTCTTTTGGCCTCCATAAACATGACTATTATCTTCCAAATCTTTTGCATAATCCTTGTTACTTTCATTGCTTTACTTATTCTGGCTCTTACCTGTTTTCTGATCTCCTCATTATATATATTATTATATATATATATATATATATATATATATATATATATATATATATATATATATATATATATATAAAGAATAAGAGATGAGAAAGCAAGTGACATACATAGTGAGAGAAGCAAGGGATACAAAGAGAGATACAATCTGGAAGAGTATTTAGATATAAAAGGATCTATAATATATATATATATATATATATATATATATATATATATATATATATATATATATATATATATATAGATATACATATATATATACATACATACATGTATATATACATATACATATATATATATATATATATATATAATATATATATATATATGTATGTATGTATGTATCTATATATATGTATGTGTAAGAACAGAAATAAATTTCTGACTCACATCAAGATCGAACCCAGGTCTTTCAATTGAAAGACGAGACCGCTGCCAACCAAGCCACGCAAGTCATAAAACAAGTTGGAACCTGGGTACCACTGTACCTATGGCTTTATCTGGCAGGCTAACTGCTTGCATACCAGCGTGTTTTCCCCAACTTCACGACGTAGCTGGTAGGCAAGCAGTTAGCCTGCCCAGGTAAAGCCTTAGGTACAGTGGTACTCAGGTTCCAACGTGCCTTATGACTTGTGTGGCTTAGTTGGCAGCGGTCTTGTCTTTCAATTGAAAGACCTGGGTTCGATCCTGATGTGAGTCAGAAATTTATACATACACACACACACACACACACACACACACACATATATATATATATATATATATATATATATATACATACAGTATATATATAATTTATATACTGTATATATAGTGAGGAAGTGAAGGACAGCAAGTAAAAAAAGATTAACAATAAGGAAAAGTGAAATGAGCCATCTCTCCGAACAGAAGCAAAGGAAGAATCTGTGAAATAAATAAGGCACCAAATAGTGTAGATAAAACCGCCAGTTTAGTATTAATCAAAACCGCCTTGGCAGAGAGGAGGGTAGTCAGGGTATGAAGTTAGGGTCGGATCACTGATCAAACAAGCAACATCATACTACATCACGGAACACAGAATTTGTGCTTTTTATAAACCGGCCTTATGCCAACATGGGTTTTATCCAGAGGCAGACCGAAAGCATGGTAAGGTGTGGAAGGACGTAAGAGCCTTCTGTGTACTTTTGAACTCTAGCCAACCAGCAAAGACGCACAGACTTGTGGTCCTCTAGTCTTTTATTAAACACCTCCTGGAGTGAAGGACGGGGAAGCGCTCCTCATCACCGTGAAAACGGATCAAGTTCAAGCGATAAAAGGAGCGATGATCTGATCTCGCGAGACTCTTCAGTTACCTGGTTCCTTGCAGTGACTTTAACTGAAACACAGGGATTGTGTTCCTTACGTCTGCTTGTACACCACGAAGTCTCAGCGTTTATATATTCCACGTAAGAAGTATCGTTTTTAGTTTTCTGCAAAAGAAAACTACTCTGCCGGCTTTGTCTGTCCGTCCGCACCTTTTCTGTCCAAACTTTTCCTGTCCGCCCTCTGATCTTAAAAACTACTGAGGCTAGAGGGCTGCTGATTGGTATGTTGATTAGCCACCCTTCAATTATCAAAAATACCAAATTGCAGCTCTCCAACCTCAGTAATTTTTTTTTATTTTATTTAAGGTTAAAGTTAGCCATAATCGTGCGTCTGACAACTGTATAGGACAGGCCACCACCGGGCCGTGGTTAAGTTTCATGGGCCGCGGTTCATACAGAATTATACCGAAACCACCTAAAAATAGATCTATTTTCGGTGGCAATGATTATACGCTGTACAGAAAACTCGATTGCACCGAAGAAACTTCGGCGCATTCTTTACTCATTTTTTTTCATCAACGAAAGCAAAATAATATTCAGTCTTTTCAGTGAAGTTTCCTCTTTTCAATCTGTGACCGCCACTTTTAGATCTCTCTCTCTCTCTCTCTCTCTCTCTCTCTCTCTCTCTCTCTCTCTCTCTCTCTCGTTATGTCTCCATGGCCTGGAATTTTGAGCCAACAATCCCTGGACACGGCCGTGAAAGAGACAGGCAGTCAGACAGAGGGTGGGTGGGGGGGGTTTTGAGTCACCATCTACTGTCGAACACGTAAGAGCACAAGATTTGCGTCTCTTGTTCCAGTAATTGGCTGGAAAAGGTGCTGGCCTCAATTAAGAGTGGATTCGAGCGACAGTAGTGTGGCCCAAAGTCCCACTTAATGAGGGCCAAGCTGTAAAATCGGGTGACATTGGAAGGTTGGGAAAGTGTTGGAAGATGTCACTGAATGGCGAGAAAATAAAAAAAAAAGAATATTTCTACACTGATGCCACCTTCCCCGACCCCCTTAACCATCCTCCCCTCCTACTCCTCATCCTCTCTCTCTCTCTCTCTCTCTCTCTCTCTCTCTCTCTCTCTCTCTCTCTCTCTCTCTCTCTCTCTCATCCGTCTGGATTTCTTTCATCAGATTCCTTGTCATCGCAGAGCTATTTTCTTGTTTCTTGTCAAAATTCTATTTTCCTTCTTATAAAATACTCCAATAATATAATATTAATACCTAGTATCAATGTTGCCAGTTCCATTTTGGTTTTAATGCCTTTGGTATTCTTCAGATACATTTTAGTTTTCATGTGATCATGAATATGTTGGCTAACAGCAACTCTCATTCAGTAAGTTAATAATGTTTGACTATAAGATGAAGCAGTAACATCGAGCTATTGAAATACCTTGGATATAATATACTAATCTCTATTATCAGTGCCATTGTCAGATATAATACTGTAAAGTTAATACTTATAATGAAGTATGCTCATAAAAACACTTTGAAATATCAACATGATATTATAGATTCTCCTTGTGTTTGATTGAGTATCAGAGATATACTGACCATTGAGCTCAGCAAAAAAAAAAAATAAATAAATAATTAAATAAAAAAGACTTTTTGTCATTTCGTTTTCATTGTGAGATTTTAGGAAATTAAATAAGGGAAATGGAAAAGCTCCCAGAACCTAAAAGTGAACTTAATGATGTGCTGTTGACTTTTGACTGTGTGCACTAATTCATTTCCTTACAAAAGCATTTAGGAGAAGCCAAGGTTCAATACATATTCATTTCATAAAGGACAGACGTAACACTCGTTACAGAACAGTTATGTAATTGGGAATGACAATTTGCCGTAGCCTGAACTGAAGAGCTGTCGTAAGAGCTCAAGGACCGTGGCACATACTCAAAATCTAGTTTGCTGTTCCCGAGGTCTTCGAAAATACCACAGTCAGTTAGCTCACTGCCTTCTAATGAAATGATATTTATTTATTAACTTCAATAGTTTAGTAAAATATACTAACATGCCATATTAGCCTGTGATAGTAATTTAGTTCTAGATGATAACGAAGTAGAATTTAAAGTATTCTTTTAAAGAAACTTTTCCAATTCTGTTCAGTCTGCCGTTATAATTAAAGAAACATTTCTGCCAAAACAGGTTTTGAGCGTGTTCATAGTTATGTGCAAGCATCATGGAAATCTGTAAACCTAAGCTAAAACAGTATTTAAAGAAAAGTATCAAAACCTCAGTCGTAATTAGGGGGTAGGGGAAACTTACCCATTGCATGTTAGTTTTACTTTTCTAATCGGTTAGTAATTTAGTAATTCCATAAATGTCAGATGGCTAAAAAAAGAATCTCACAAACAATCGGTTGAAAATTTAATAGATTCAACCTGACACCATGCATCACCTGTCAGATCAGTAAAGATACTAACAAGATTTCTTACAAAGCAATATGTCTGTGAATGTCAGATTACTTAATTCTGTAAAAATCAATCAGTTGCCATATGTCGGCTTCCAGATAAGTATATATCATGTAGATGCGAAGTTAAATCCCTCTCTCTCTCTCTCTCTCTCTCTCTCTCTCTCTCTCTCTCTCTCTCTCTCTCTCTCTCTCTGTTTAAGCTATTCCGTCAACAGCGATTTTCATTTCCTTTTGCCTAATATAAATGCCATATAAACTCGCGGCCCTTGTCGTGGCCGAGTGCTCTCAGGGTCTATGAATCCTTGTATAAATCTTGCCGCGTTGCAATAGCACTTCGGCAGAGAGGATGCTGCGAGCTGATGTGTCGAAGCTTCAGATAAATGGTTCATCGTGTGTTTCCCGAACCAGCCTCGTTTTCCCTCGTGGATATAGAGAGATCCTAAGGGGCGCATTACGACAGGATCTGGTTACGCAAACTAATTCCGTGGGCGCCGTTACACCGTGTTTCGCCGGACTATATCCCACTTGAGAGTGACCACAAATACAAGCCTGGTGGTGGCACATTCAATTGGGTTTTGGAATCGATTTCCGCCAAGTTCGGGGCTTCATTAGGCATTCACAGACGGGGTTCAGATATCTCAAAGAAATACACTGCCATGATACTCGGACGCTTAACACGGGAACGGAACCACACACACAGGAGAAGCAACAGCAAAGAAACATAAAAAGGAGCAAGAAATTATGATGTAAGTGCAGATGGCTGAACTGGTAACGAGTAAAGAGAAATGTAACGAAAGATGAATGGCCGGAAGAGGAGGAGGAGGAGAGAGAGAGAGAGAGAGAGAGAGAGAGAGAGGTGATCATAAAATTAGTGTGGGTAAGACAATTATTTTTGCTGTGTGCTTTCGCTGAATATTTGCGAGCAGAGTCGTTTCTTGATTCTATTATGTTCTATGATTTTGGTTCTTATACTATCGCAGGATACTGGAGGTACCCTCGCTCTCACATCTTGCTCTTCCGGTATCAGAATAGATAGTTTTTTTTTTTTTTTTTTAACTCTGGGAAGCCTTGCATCAAATTAGCCGCACAATCTTCATCGTCACTTTCAGAGGTTACCAACATCCCATCCTCACTATTCCCGTTACTCGGAGCATGGGATAACACGGCGAGGGTACCTTCGGAAATGAAAAGGCAAGTCTCATTTCAGACTTATCTGTGGCTGTTTGTTGGCTGTGGTCCTCAAGGTAGGCGTCTCCCTTTCGTAGGAAATATGCAGGGCGATATGCAAAAGCCACGGAACTCGATAA
>NC_089744.1:35549098-35564098 GCF_040412425.1 Macrobrachium rosenbergii
AAACACACAACATCCACTGGTTGAAGAACATTTGTACAGTGAGCTAGAATTTCGTTACTCTGATATTCTCTTTCTTGGCCAATTCAATCGTTGTAACTGAGGTACAGTTATCATGGTTCATAGAGAGCATCTGTCTTGAGTGTTCCACAAAATACTTGAAAAAGTCTTTCAACATTTTTCAGACAGGGCAAATTGTATGCCAGGAAGTTCTTTCAACATTACTACGAGAGGAAGGAAAGCACCATCTGCGCAGCACACGGCAAGAACAGTTGTACTCTCTCTATTTGTTTCACAGAGAACATGAATAGACTTCCTCCCCACCAAACCAATTTTTTACATTGTGATGGGTCATGGAAAACCCAATTTTATCAGTTTTCTAGGTGCATTCTGGTTTGTTGCTTATACCAAGGCGTTGTTGTTCTCTCTTGAATCAGGTCATGGTGCTGTATCCGTAAATCACAAACGGGTCTGCAGCTGCGTTTTTCCTAGAACACTGCATCGTTCCAATTTTTTTTCGAACATCATTTCTACTAAGGAATAAGGCAGCACCACTTCCAATAAGTCAGTGTACAATGTTTATAAAACTACTGTTAATTGTCTCGTTATCAGAATCACAACATAGGGTGAGAAAAAACAATTGGTGGGGTAACAGAAAACAAGACATGGGGAAACAAAAGACACCACATGGGGTAACAAAAGAAACCACTTGGGGTAACAAAAGAGACCACATGAGGTAGCAAAAAACATAGCATTGGGTAAGAAAAAACAAAATCGCCTGTTGCTGCTCACCGATCATTTGGAGATAATGATGGGGTAAGAAAAAACAGCCCTTAAGGCCATGCTGGATAGAGGCTATTGCCCAATAGTCACGACACAGGTGCAGCAACTCTAAGGGAATACAGTTCACATTTCCCAAACCTCCCAAAACCTTTTGGGTAAAAATAAAAGTTTGTGAAAGTCACCAAAAAGTTTTCGACACCCACATTTCAGTAACTTTACATTTAAAGACTTCTGTATTCATAAATTAGGCAGATAACCGAGTCAATATCCTGAACACTTGGTCTAGGAATTTATCTTGAAGGTTATGACAGTATGTGGAAGGGGGACTATGGTTTTTCTTACCCCAAAATGACCCATTTTTTCCCCTCAAATTTCTATATATATATATATATATATATATATATATATATATATATATATATATATATATATATATATTATATATATATTTATATTCATATATTTTGAAATAAAGTGTTTGAATATTAGATAAAGTTATTTTAGATTTAAAAAAATTTTTGCCTGAAATTTTTGCTGTTGTTGCTTGGTTTTTAATTACGATAAAGATGAAATCTTTTTCTTTTCATCTTGTATTCTTTGGTGATCATAAACACTGATTTCAGTATAGAGAGAGAGAGAGAGAGAGAGAGAGAGAGAGAGAGAGAGAGAGAGAGAGAAAGGCAAATCTGAAAACAAACAACGAATAAGGAAAAATAAAATTAAAAGCCAGGAAGGGAGTCTGGATGTTTTAATCCAGCGAATAAGTTTTGTATCCTAACTGCAAATTATAGTCTCCTTACATTCTCTCTCTCTCTCTCTCTCTCTCTCTCTCTCTCTCTCTCTCTCTCTCTCTCTCTCTCTCTCTCTCTCTCTCTCTCTCTCTCTCTCGTCTTCTTTATCCTGACCCCCGGTCGAGTTTTTCAATTAAGTTTTGGAACTCGTTCTAGGACTTTTCTTTTGCTCTCATTCTTCAATTTCATATCTATCAGACTACTTTTCCACTCTGGTTTTCATCTGTTTTTAGGAGATCTATTTATCTATCAGTCTGTCTATATATATATATATATATATATATATATATATATATATATATATATATATATATATATATATATATATATATATATATATATATATATATATATATATATATATATATATATATATATATATATATATATATATTTATATATAATCTGCAAGGATATAATTTTGTTGATTATTAAATTTTTTACTTTATCATTTTTCTTTATTCAATTACTTTATGAAAGATGCAAATGACACTTGTAATTTGTGAAAGAATTTTTATTTCATTCTATTACTCAAAATTTAATTAAAATTTTTTCTTGGTAATTATAACAAGAGTCGAGATTAACACATATAAAAACTAAGGAAGTTATGTTTTCTAACACTGATATCTATGATTTTAGTGTAAGTAATCCACTGTGTATGTACGATATTTGAGCGTGATTTCATACTCTTGCATACAGTACGATGACCTGGAATTCAATGGCAAGTTCAGTGATGAATTCAGTGACAAATTCAACAGACAGCGCTTACCAGTGATGAATTATAGGCAACGTGAACCTAATGTGGGGAGGGAGGAAGGGAGGGAAGGAGGGAGGGAGGGGTGAAATCGTCTGTAAGTTCACGAGGCTCCTTCCATAAGGCCGAGGTCATCTTTTAGCATCTCGACGTCAGACTCTGCAACGAGTAACTTGTGTTGGTGGCAATACTAAACACCTTCTTATTGAACTTGTGCTACTTCATTGTTGTCAGTAATATTGGCTACTGGGGGTAAATTTTGTCCCTGAGGCTGATAATGTGACGCCGCCGTTAGTCATCTGAAATCGGAAAATAAACCCTAATCGCTTCCGTTGCCAGTTTTGTAATGTAGAGTTTGGAGGCTGTTCTGGATATGGTCTTGTAATTTTTAAGTTGATTTTACATTTTGAGAATAAAAGGTTATCTTAGTGCTATCGCATTGTTAAGGCTTTAAGAGAAATCGCTTTGTTGGCCTTGACAATTCTGAGGATTTTGTAAAAATAAATGGCTTTTTCAGTTCTCTAAGTTTTCATACTTTTGGCAGAAACAGTATTTGCTGGCATTCATTTATTTCTGTGGTTTAAATAGAAATAGATTTTATTGCATTCGTATTAAACTATCAGTTAATATTGTTGACTATGTTTGTTTGCAAGCGGTCAGGTTCTCAGGACAGGATCGAGATAGTTTAGGTACCATACCTATCAAAATATCGCAAGAATTGCCAAAAAAAAAAAAAAAAAAATATTAGCTATGGTGTCGTCAGTTTTAAAAATCTATATTTTTTATGTTGTAGCGCCAATGACTTGTGGAACATTGTTCAGCCTCAGGTTTAAGACCCCCCTGGAAAAAAGGTTCGGTTTGGGACGCCTTAAGGCCGCAGAAGATCACAAAACTTCCCAAGCAGAAGCTACAGAGGTCCCTGGCTTTCGTGACTGATCCCGCCACTGAATGAGGCAGTTCCACATAAAGGAGAAGGGCTGGGTAAACAGTTGTAATTATCCGATTCGCGCACGCCAAAGGCCTCCGTGAAATAGTCGATGGTCCAGATCCTGCTGAGCTTACCAATTTGCAAGCAGGCTATGAGTTTTAATTCCCGATGAAGTCATTCATTTTAGACAGCTTATTGCAGTCTTAGTTTTGCAGGGCTTCGTGAAGATATTACCGATTGCAGTGATGCTATATTTTTGGAGCTTTGCTGGAGGGAGAATTTAAATAACTCCAGTCAGAATCTTATCCGACAGTATAAAGGTTTTTGACAAATTCCTTGAACATCTGTTCATAAGATGTTTAAGGGAGACCCTGGACGGACACTTTTCTCTGAGAAATCGACTTAGTATAACAATTCTACAAATATACTGTTCTCTTACTTTCTGGTATTTTAGATAAACCTTGTTGGTATACGTGGATTCAAACCCCATTCATGCAAACAATCATATATTGTATTTTCTTTTACTTTCTGGTATTTTAGATAAACCCTTTTGGTATATTTGGATTGTAATCCTTTACTTGCAAGTAATCTTATAATGCACGTAGAGATTATTCGCATATAAATGTTAATCTACGTAACAGCAAAAAGGATTTAGAACACGGAGGTTACTTCACTCCCTAGGGTCATGATCGGCCCTGGACAGAAGAAGAAGAATGCGTCAAAGGAAACCTCTCGTTATATCTCAGACGTGCAAAAGATCTTCTGAAGTAAAGTTACCGAGTCGTTTTCAAGTTATACAGATGTCCGTCCGTACCTGATTCCATTTAATCTTCCTGTTAACGTAATGACTTCTGTAAATTCTAGTAAGCTTCCTTACGTATATGTTCCCATTAGAAAGCTTTGTAAAATCGCAAGTTTTGTTCTTCGTAAGCTTGTCTTCCTCCCGAAACCCTCTCTTAGATATATGATATATAACACGGCGTCTTTTGGCCGCTGACCTGCGCGACAATTTCCCCTGCCATAAGAACCCTTGCCACACTTAATCGCGTCATATTTTAGCGTCTATGAACGCACTGTATGGAAATACATATTCAAGCTTTTTCCTCTTCTTATGATGGTGTAGATTAAACTTTCACGAAGTAAAGAATGAGGGTGCTTGGTGGACGGTTTTTCATAGGCGATCTCGCCGCTCTGCAATTTGCCTCTTACGCTGCGAGGGGATAAGGACGACGGCTCTGGAATCCTGGCATCCATGAGGTCTTTTCCTTTGGGTGTCCCCATGGGAAGGAGCACATCAGGTAGAACTGATACAGTATTCCAAGGAGAGCTTTTGTCCGAAGGCGCAGACGAAGGGGTGGCAGAAGAGAAAAGAGGAGGGATCAGTGGGAGAGGAGAATAACTGGAGGAAGATTTTTAGAGGCAAGGAAGTAAGCAATAGAAATGGAAGGATAGAAATAGATCAGGGAGATACGTAGAAACACGGTTTCGGGATTCATGACTGAGATGACACCAAAAGCTGCAAAATGTCAGAGATGAATTTCACAAAGGAAATCCTAAAAAAATAAAAAAAAAAAAATGTCTGGGCAGTTGAATTACGCAACAGATTTCAGCAATTTTGTCACAAACTAGATGGGAAAGGTCATTGAGCAGTATTTTAAATATTTTTTCTTGCTTTCTTTCTTTGTTCATAATATATATTCTCGTAAATAGATACTTAATATACTCAGCTAAAGAGAATATAAATTATAACAAGAAATCTTTCAATACTCATTCTCTCATCTTTTCTGCAGCATAAGTATAACTAAAAGCTGACAATATTATAAACGTATTCTAGACAAATGCAATCACACGTGTAGATACGAGTATTTTTTTCTTAATAACCCATTTTCCTCTAACAGCAGCGGTTCCAGAGAAAAACAAAACAACAAGAATTGCCACAATCATCTTTTGTTTCCGATTCTGCAGTTTCTATACACAATTCTTACACAAGCTTCGCTTTAATCATAAAAAAAGACTGTAATTGCTCTCAATAACACTGAATAACATACATCAACTCAGTGCATATCGCACTTCATTCATTTCGCTCAGGAGCACCCAGGCAAATACGCACTAACACACACATACATGCATACACACACATGCACACACATGTATAAATATACATATATTCGTAGCTTATATATATATATATATATATATATATGAATATATATATATATATATATATATATATATATATATATATATATATATATATATATATATAAATATATATATATATATAAAATCTCAGCATTAGTAGCTATATCTGCCTACCTATAATCCCAGCATTAGTAGCTATATCTGCTTACTTTTAAGACTTAAAAAAGTTAAGTATATCTTAGTTTAACCAGACCACTGAGCTGATTAACAGCTCCCCTAAGGCTGGCCCGAAGGATTAGATTTATTTCTACGTGGCTAAGAACCAATTGGTTACCTAGCAACGGGACCTACAGCTTATTGTGGACTCCGAACCACATTATAGCGAGGAATGAATTTCTATCACCAGAAACAAATTCCTCTTGTTCTTCACTGGCCGGTCGGAGATTCGAACTCGCGACCATTTTAAGACTTATCATCGGCATGCCGACATTATGTGATTGGAAAAATTAACTGATATAAAGAGGAAATATTAATTGCAGTAATCCTTGACTTCAGTAAGAGCAATGACTATTGTTAATGGACACCTGTATAAAGTGAAAACGGAAGGATAATAGTGATAAGAAAGAACTGATTTTGAAATGGGTATGATGATTGCAATAAGAAATAAAAAGCACCTGCAATTAACGGTTAACAATAAAATGCAAGAAAAGGAATTTAACAAAATACTAGGTGTGGTAAGAATTGAAATGAAGTAAAATATGTATAAATATAAGGTAATATACAAATGATTAAAAGTTAATGCAGAAAAATGATGATTGCGAGATGGCCATGAATACCAGAATAGGGAGTATATAACCAAGAGAAAGTAACGATTTTAACAAGAACTGAATAAAAAAAGAAAAAAAAGTATAGTTAAAAGACTTGAAACCAGATACAGAAATTTATTGAATGTCAAAAGAATTCAGGCACACTTAAGGCTGAATAAAGATAGTGATTTTTTTTCGATGAAAAGAAATGGTAACCACTTCGAAAAGCATGAATTGGGCGAGACTAACCGCCTAAAGAATTTTCCTCAATTTGAAGACCGATGCATCTAGAATATAGGCCTAATAGGTTTCCGGTTTCACTCTAGGAACAGCTAGATTACAATCTGAACCGTTTGCACGTGTTTGTGTATGTATATGTATGTGTATTTCTGTATTTATTCTGGAATGTGCTTTCGGTTTTAATCTATTGGGAGCTATATATAAATTCCATATCATTGTGCACGGGTGTATGTGACTGCATGTATGCGTGTATACACCTTAACATACACGATCGACATTAAAACAGCGTCAACTATGACCGACCCTGTAGGGGGCTAGTGCCGCCAGTGCTCCTCACGTGGTGCACTGTGGACATTACTACAGGGTGTTTGCAGTGTCCCTTCGGCACCTAGTTGCACCCACTTTTTAGACTTTTTGCTTTACCTCTATTCTTGCTTCCCATCTTCAATCCTGATGTCCACCCTCCCTGACTAAGTGCAACTGCGGCTTTCTTCCAGTTCCTCCCTTATATCTTAGTACTGTATTTTCTGGATCTCTTGACCTTGCTGTCCAACCACTCCAGTTACCTCTCCTCGCTGTCTTAAGCGCTGAATGGACGAAGGTACCCCTTCAGTGCTTTGCTTGACAGTCTAAATTTCATAAATCAGTGAACTATGAACCGAACTATAAGATCGTCAAAAGAGATGTTACAGAGAAAACTTATAACAACAAACCTCGTTTTAGTGGTCATGATTACTTCGATTAAATCTAATACACATTTTGGTTGTGTATTTGCGATCTTGACCTTGAAATGAGGGGCAATTTTAAGGAAAAGGGAATCATATTTGTTTTAATTCTGGGTACAAGCCGGCAATTATGAAAGGGTCATAAGGCGATGTATGATAAATCATCATTAGTGATTAAAGCGTCAACTCAGGACGTTGGTTGATGATAATACAAGTGATTCATTCATCGGCTTCCGTTGAAATTTTCCATAATCCTCATTTTGTTGCTTCTTAGACTCTTACAGAAACATTTACATTGACAAAATCTTAGAAAAGGTGTATATTTATAAATTTTTTTTTGAAATAGGTCAATGTGAATATTAACTTAAAAGATAGAACTTTATGAATAGTACTTCAAAGTATTGTTAGGACTTTTATCCTGACTACAACTACAATGTAGAGTGGTATGCCTAGTGCAGTTGTCGAATTATCTGATCTCCAAATATTTAAGCAAGGAACAAGATCATACTTTCTCTCTGCTGATAGGTCTTGAATTCAGGTGTACCAGACCTATTTTCAGTCCTCTCATCTTTATTTATTATCCCCTTTTCCTATAACGTGTCTCTGTCTCCTGGCTGGTTTCCCTTTTGGGACTACGTGGGTTTATAGTCTGTTGACTCTGTCCACAGGTATATTCAGCGGAAGAATTAGGTAAAGAAAGAAAAAAAAGTCATTTATTAACTGGTGTCTCTGATTGCAAGAAGGTAGACGTGCTAGTATTCTCATATAATAATTTCATATCGTGTTTTTTTTTTTAGTTATATTCTTAATATTTTTATTAATGTATTTTTCCTTCTTAGCCAGTCTCCTCTCGGAAATCCCGTTATTCCAACACTTTCTCTAATTTTTCTGTTTATCACGGAAATTCATAATGATGTCGATCACAAGGGTTAAATGATATCATTATCTTATTTACTATTCTTGCTATCCCCTAACCACGGGAGCAATTGTAAGAGGTTTTGACTCCGTTTCTTTCACTTTGCTTATTTATTCTTTTGAAGTTTTATTTATTTATCCATCTGTAGTATATTTCATCTTTTCTTTCCCATTTTCTGCGTTCCTAATTTTTGTCATAATAATAATAATAATAATAATAATAATAATAATAATAATAATAATAATAATAATAATAATAATAATAATAATAATGAAAGACAGAAGTAGCTTCCACTAAACAAGTAAAAAATGCGCCGGTTTCTTCGGCGCAATCAAGTTTTTTGTACAGCGTATAATGCATTATGGAACTCTCAGCCACGGCCCATGAAACCCTCAGCCGCGGCCACGAAACTTCAACCACAGCCCAGTGGTGGCCTATCCTATATAGTTGCCAGAAGCACGATTATGGCTAACGTTGACCTTAAATAAAATAAAAACTACGGCGGTTAGAGGGCTGCAATTTGGTATGTTTGATGACTGGAGGGTGGATGATCAACACACCAATTTGCATCCCTCTAGCCTCAGTAGTTTTTAAGATCTGAGGGCGGACAGAAAAAGTGCGGACGGTCAGACAAATAACCATCTCGATAGTTTTTTTTACAGAAAACTAAAAATCATAAGTGATGACACTAACGATAACAAAAGCCGAGCGCACGTGCGTAGGACACAACGAATAAAAAGTAGTCAGAAATTAATGCACGAAATAAAAATGCTTTCGTAATATTCCAAAGAAATCCTGAAATAGATTAATGTTTATAGAAAAGGAAAAGTGATTGCTTGGGAACACGCGATTTTCTGGTCAATAATTTAGAGGGTTGTTGGGAGCCACTTTACAAAAAAAAAAATATATAAATATAATTAAACACAGCTGATTTAGTTAGCTACTAACTCCCCCTATTATTTAAAGTAAACGAGTCATTGCAAAAAATATCGTAGTAAGTGAATCAGTTCATGAGAAGCACAGCATTTTAATATTATTTTCATTTTTATTTTAATCATAATTTATTCGTTATATTTCTACTTGTTTTGATTTTCATTTTTATTCATTTTCATAAGTAAAAATAAAAATAAAAGTTCAGTTAGATTTATGAGTAAAGTGTGGTAATACTTTTCTATAATGTTATATTGGATTGCAGAAATTTCAAGTTGATTGTTGCTGATAACCAAATAAATTAGGCTACAGTGAATAAGTAAAGATATTTGGCAGTGTGGTTGCAGAACATCTTTACATAAGAAAAGAAATTAGCATGCAAAAGCTGTATTATTGAAAGATTATGGCAGAAATCCTCAACTTTTTGACCGAAATGACATCTATTTTAGCTACCCTAAAAATTTTTGTGTTTTACCATCATTACCTCGCTGAACTTTATTTTAATGAAAATAAACAGTTTGCCAAAACCAAAGTAATCTAGGGAGGCACATCAACAAGAACTTAGGGATTATAATAGCCCTGGCTTTTATTTTAATTATTCATCTAAATTCTGATTATTTAGCTGGTCGTATAACCTGTTATAACCCAATTTTTTAAATTGGCATTTAAATTTAGATTGTAATTACTGATGGATGAAATAATCATGTATTTACCTTTCTCTCATTTTTCTTAAACAACAGTACTCAAAGGAGACATGTTTTTAACCCCTCATCTTCAATAAAGTTTTGAGAATTTTTATTATGTTTGTAGAAAGGGTGCTATTTTAATACCTGAATCTCTCTCTCTCTCTCTCTCTCTCTCTCTCTCTCTCTTCTCATTTTATTTTTTATTGTTTTGCACGGTATACATAATATTGGTATTTATACCTACAGCAGTGTGATTTTCATGTTGCGGATATTCATTAAAGTAGGTCTGGGTCTTCCAACTTTTCCGGTCCCGCAGGAGCTTAGCTGATACTATAAGTAATATTCTCCCAGGGATTGTGCGAAGGACATGTCCAGTCCATCTCCAGCTCCTTCTCATCATTATCTATGATATTATGGTATCATTTCTAACTCAGCCCTGCCATCGGATTCCAAATATTCTTCTTAAAATTTCACTCTCAAATCGACAAAATCCTTTATACTTAATTTCATTACCATTCTATGATGCATATCCTTAAATCAATACAGATTGCACTAAACGTATTTATAAGCCTAATTTTATATGCAGTTTCAGTCAATTTGGTTTTCAGAGCTTACCAGACTACTTATTTTTTTTTTATTTACCCTATTAAGTCTTTCATCAAAGAAGCGAAAACGGAAAAGGTAAAGTAACATTCCCTTGTGTACCTCACCTTCTAATGCAACAAAATTTTGCATCTCATGCAATCTCGGATACTTTTAGTAAGGTTTACATAATCAACGGGAATGCCACAGTGGCACAAGAACTTCCATAATGTTGGTTTGTGGGCACTATCAAAATACCTTGTTGTAATATATATACGTATACATACGTACATACATACATACATATATATATATACACACATATATATATATATATAATATATATATATATATATATATATATATATATATATATATATATATATTTGATTTTAAATATATGAATATACGAACAAAGTTATATGAAACAATGGCATAATACTTTCGTCTTTACAATATATATCACAGCAATAAAGGACTATCAGAGACAAGGATATATATATATACCTTTATATATCTTGGTAATATATACTTTTTATATATACTCTGTTATATATATATATATATATATATATATATACATATATATATATATATGTATATATATTTGATTTTAAATCATATAAAAAGGCAAAAGTCTTGGTTGATCATGATGAATATGCAAACCAAGATTATAACCTGTCACTTGAAGCCAAAAAGTTAACCTCAAAGACAGACGTTAATTGACAGGTCGCCAGTTAGGGTTATTAACCTTAACAAAGAATATTTGAGATGAATTTGATTTTAAAGTTCTCCCAAACATTCGGACGTCAAAACAGCAATTTAAATTTTATTACCAGTAGAATAAGGACTTATAACAATAAAATAATTTGATAATCTAGACTTTGTCTCATATACCTTTAGTGGTGGCTTGAACAAACCAAATCTTGAAATAAGAAAACAAAGGATAAAAAGAATCTCAGTTTTGAACAAAAGCGACTTTTCCTTTCGTTGTGCGCATCAACTCTGAGTTCTTGCAATTGTTTCTTACTTCACTAATAGAATAATACAAAGATAGGGGAAGAGGTATGGACGTGTTATATATATAGCTTGGTTCTATCTGTATAGTTCTATATAGGTCATATACAATCACCCCAGGTGTACGTATATATATATTATATATAGGTAGGAATAAATAGGGATAGGACCACCTATTCTTAAGGCTGATAGGAAATATGTGTGTGTGTGTGTGTTGTTTGTATGTATAAACAATGTATATACTGTATTTTTACAATGTTGTGTGTATAAATAAATATATATGTATGTATGTATATATATGTGTATACTATATATATTATATAACTATAAATCAACATATATATATATATATAATATAAATCAACATATATATACACATATATAATTTATGTATATAAAATTAAGCGTCTTTCGTAATAGTGGGTGACTCCACAGAGAATCGAGATCAGGATTCACTGTCACGTTCGTCTCTTCACTGCTGAACCGTGGATGAATCACCAGTAGCTTGGACATTAGTCTCGCCTGCGAAAAGCGCCGAAATCAATTCTTCGGTTGACCTAACACTAATTTATATACCCGATGGCTGGACGACTGACGTCGATCATAACTAGAAAGAAGAGTGGCATGAGGCAAGCAACCTCACTCCAAAATACTTGTGGAGAACCGGAAGGCCAACACCTTTGGGAGCTGTCATGTGGGGGTGGGGGGTTGGGGGGGGGGAAGGCTTGTCGTGAAAAAGATATCATAATGCATCCCTTTACAGTATTACCTCTATTCACACTGGTCATATTAATTCAGATTCTCTCTCTCTCTCTCTCTCTCTCTCTCTCTCTCTCTCTCTCTCTCTCTCTCTCCTTTCATCTATTTCTCTCCCTCTCTCCTTTATCAACCAACTGTTGTCTTTTATCCAGTGTCCCAGAATCTACTTGCATTACTTATCCTCCCGACAATATCCAGCCCCACGAGATCTCCATATTCCTCCGCGGTGCTTTAGCTGAACAAGTATTCCTGATGGGTCATTAATATCCTATCCATTATGAAAATTACCCTCTTCCGTCCAACAGCCAAACCTTCGCGAGGCACGAGACTCGTATTTTCCTCTCGGTGTGTGTGTGTGTGTGTGCGTGTTTGTTGGTGTATGCCCCTTTGCTTTCATGACAAAGGTGTTTTACAAGTAAACTTTGTCAATCACGCGAGGTTGGGTTTTTATGTTGGAGGAGATTCTGCTTTCGAATTTGGGTTCCAGTAGGATTATATATATGTATTTTGGAATTTTTGTTATGTTGTTTGAATGGGAGGTGTTTAATATGTGTCTCTTAAGACACATTAGATTGTGATATGTGGCTCATTAGCGCAATAACCTTCCAGAAAGTCGTCATATTGCACATTTTCTCTAACTTATTCACGTTTTTCTCTAACTTATTTCTTTTTCAATTCTTATTCTTAAACCGCCTCTTTATTAGACAGTAGGGCACTTTTGAGGACAGTGAGAAATTTATTTTTTTGAAGTAATGCTATCCCAGTTATATCGGCAAATATGCTAAATTTGATCAAACGTGGATGATAATTGGCATATAACACTTTTTATTATATATGCCCTCAGCTTAGAAGGGTAGCTCTACGTGTTAACTGTCATTTTATTAACTATGTTTATGGGTTGGGGGCCGCCCCTGTCCCGCTGAAGAACAGTGTCGTCGCAATTGTATATATATTTTGTATATATATAAACAAAATATATACAATATATATATGTACATGTATAGTATGTATATATATAATATATATAATGTTGATTATGAAAGCGAAATATATTTACAAAATCATATACAGAGTTTAGTGATCAAGTCCGCAGAGGGATGGAGGAAAGCTTCAAGCTCTGTATGTATTTTTTACAAATACATTTCGTTTTTATAATCAATATTATTGATGTTTATGTTTCATACATGTAAATATATACATATATAAGTATATAAAACATACATATATATATGTTTATTATATATACATATATAATATATGTAAATTCATATCCATAAATACTGTGTATATATATATATATATATATATATATATATATATATATATATATATATATATATATATATATATATATACACAGTATTTATGTATATGAATTTTTATTACATCACCGTGACATTTTTATATTTACAAATATTAAGCTACAAATGTCATTTAGTACCCAGTTCGCTCTACCTCAGAAATAATACCGAAGGGAATTATAATAGGTAAGGGTTCTGTCACCTCCAGAGAAAACTTTCGACATCAATATGACTGCTCTACCACTAATATTTCATATATATATATATATATATATATATATATTTATATATATATATATATATATATATATATATATATATATATATATATATATACATACATATATGTGTGTGTGTGTGTGTGTGTGTGTGTGTGTGTGTGTTTTTCAGTATACGTTACTCTTCAGATTTTCGGCTGACATTTAGGGATGGGGTTGTTAGCTCAAAGCCTTCCACCGCCCTTGCTACGAATCACTACAGTCGAGTAACGATCAACAGTGCCACAGTGGGAAAATAACTGTCTTGGAATTAACCCACAACGTCTCGTAATATTTTGGGATTTAATTTCCTCTGAAGTCCCTTGCAAATTCGAAAAAGATATCTAGACCTCAAATCTCCCGCCCCACCCGCCTTCCCCGACCCTAAGCCCCCCAGCTTTGATCCTCTTTCGGGAAGAGAAATTTGCGTGTGAGTGTGCGTGTATGTATTTGTGATTGATCGATTAGGACTACTACAAGTGGCGTCACAACATCTAGGTAATTGACGCCGTAATAAATTGTAATAGGAAACTAATAAATAAATAAATAAATAAATAAATGAATACATAAATAAATCTAAAAGGAATTTCATATAACAAATGTCTAAAAACACACACACACACACATATATATTTATATGTATATATATATACATACTCATATCACTTCACATATACTATCTATAATACACATACTGCATATGTATACTATTTAAAATTTGTCTGTGTGTGTGTGTGTGTGTGTGTGTGTGGGAGACTGAATGTAAAACGACATCTATTGATAATAAATTACAGAATAACGAAAGGGTGAAAAGAATGAACATCTGCACATGATAATCTTTTCATTTTACTGTTGTAAACATTTTGTCGTAAGGAACTCAGTGGCCACAAATTTGGAGAGAGAGAGAGAGAGAGAGAGAGAGAGAGAGAGAGAGAGAGAGAGAGGAGGGGGAGGAGGAGGAGGATACAACAATAAAACTATTGTTGTGTACGAGGCTAGCCTGTCTATCCCGGGTTAGTCCGTCCCACCCACCCTCCCCCACCGCCCATCTCCATCAATTACGACATAAAGGGAAATGACAGAATATTTCCTCCATCGTCATCATAATTTGATGCTTATTATCTCTTCATCATCGTCTATAGGTGTCAGCTCAAAATGCTGGTCGTTAAAAGATGACGCAAGATATCATCCAAGCTTTGTTACTGTGTGCTTAAAGGAGCAAGAGTCCGCGCAGGTATAAGTCAATTGTAATTTTGTTGTTGGATTTTTAGAGTTTGCTTAGAAGTATTCTGATCAATAAAATTACCTTTGCACTCAGTGTCGAAATGTGACCGATATAGTACGTGGGGAAACCAGAGTTCAAAAGAGCCTCTGAGTTATTGCACT
>NC_089744.1:35569098-35574098 GCF_040412425.1 Macrobrachium rosenbergii
GTTAATGACATGGACCCCATATGACTATTGCATACATTTCCAAAAGTATACTTCACTACGAGATACCGGAGGATCCAAATTATGAGCCGAGTTCTGTAGATGAAAAAAAAAATCTTTAGATTTAGATAACATTTTGCTCAAGGAAACTGATTAAAATGTCTCTTTTGGAGAACCGTGACTTTTTTTTTTTTTTTTTACAAACGTTGATCCCGCTATTAGATGAACGAAGCCAAGCTATTTTCTGTACTAATTTTCGAAGGCTGAATCTGAAAGCACAAATTCTCTTATACTTATCAATGCATGTATGCTTACATTTTCTCTTATACATGGAGCAGAATAGATAGATAGACAGACAAACAGACTGACAGATAGGTAGATAGATAGATAGACAGATAGACAGATAGATAGATAGATCACAAGTAAAGAGAGAAGGAGACACAGGCATCCGTTACCAATGTAATTGCATAAATAATGAAGCCTTTGTTCTAGGACTTCTGTATTATACTATGACATAAGTCCGGGGGAGATGCGAAATGTGCTAACGAAATTAGTGTTAATCAAGGTTTATTTTATTTCATCATTTCCATAGTCAGCAAGCAATAGACGCCCATTTTAAAATCTATGAATGAACTTCAAAGCAAATTCGATGTGAAAAAATTTTAACTGTACTATGATAAGGGTGAATGATAATAGGTAAAGTAATTGTTCAGCGTCTAGGTTTCCTGCAGAAAATGAGAAAAGAGTAAACAATGTTTAAATCTGCATATGTAAAACGGAAAATATCGATTAATGAAACATACATATAGCTAAAGATGCGTGAAATATGATTTTTTGTTTTAAAGAATAAATCTGAGATATTTCGGGTACATATACAGTGCATGAAAGCAAAAGTGAAAAAATCACCCTGTGCTTTTAATGGAACATCCGGAATGGGGAATAAGAAATATAGTACAGATAAAAATAAGATATTTGCGAGAAGAGAAAAAAAGACTTTAGAGTACTTTGATTATATATTTATTGAAATGAACCTTTTTAATGAATGACGACGGTGAGAGAAAGGACTCGATCTTCTTAAAAGTCAATTACGAAGTGAAACGAAAATACTTTGGGTGAGGGAAATTTGGAAATCGGTTTTGATGAAATAAAATGTTTTTGAGGAAATGACAGCGAAATAGGTTTCTTAAGTTTTATTTTATTGCAAGGTGATTTAATTATTTTATTGATAATTCTAGCGATAACGAGCGGTTAATATGAAAGGTTTACATCGAACATATAGACAAAAATCATCATCATCATCATCATCATCAACATCATCATCATCATCATCATCATCATCATTGCCTTTAACTCCTTGTGACGCGAAGAAGTTCATTTAAACTCCACCTTCGATAAATTTCCACTAATCTCCAGACTCTCGCTTCCAGTTCTCACCCAAATAGGTCTGGGTCTTCCAACTCTTTTGGTGCTCACAGGAAGCCAGCTGCGGCTACCTCCATCTCCATCTCCATCTCCTTTTCATCATTTCATTTTCATATGGGACTGTTTTCATTTTCCCGTTTGCTATCATTTTACACTATCCTGCCATCAAACTCCTAATACTTTAAATACTATCCTAACAGACTAATGTATAATCTTATTTTCGCATGCAGTTTCATCATATTTGGTTTCCTAATCTTATTCACCCTGGTCATTTCTTGTTTTCCTTCATTCCCTCATTCATTTATTCACTAAATTTAATCTCAACGGAACCTGTACTCGATATCATTGTTTCTAAATATTTGGAAGACTAGACTTCATGGATCTCTTCTCCAGCTTTTGTTATTAAGTTATTAATTTTGATCCCTTTGTGCATACTCAGTTCTCATTATTCCTTTTTCACTGCGATTTACTTTAGTCCCATCTCTTTAGATGGGACTTGCATTAAGCAAGCCTCTCTCAGCTTGTGGCGTTTTTGATTATTAAAAACATCATATATATATATATATATATATATATATATATATATATATATATATATATATATATATATATATATATATATATATATATTATCTGTATATTTATCTGTATTTATCTTTTCTTCCATCTCTGATAATGTTTTTCGTTATAAAATTTGCAAGAATGACAAACCGCCAAGGCGATATAACATTCCCTTATAGGACACCATTATTTACTGCAAATTCCTCGACAAGCTTTGTATCTAATTGGTTCAAGGCTAGCTCGAATTAGTTTTATATATATATACTGGAACTTTAGATACTCTGTAAAACTAGTCAGGAACGCTGTCAAATATCTCCTTGTCATGAACAAAAGTCATCAGAAGGTGATTTTTTAGATATCATTCAGATCTGCACAGTATGGCTGAGCACAGAAACTTGATTCGTGCAACGCCTGGCTTTTCTGAAACCAGCTTGTTCGTCGCTAAACATTTAAAAATTTTCTTACTTCAGCTGAAGATAGGATGACCAAACTGCATAGTGCCATCGCGACAATGTATGCCCATTGCCTTTATAGTTAGTACATTCAGTGAAACCTCCTTTATTTCACATCTTGACTGTGACGTTCGCTTCTCTACCATCTAGATGTGTTTCCTCATACCCTCGTATTGAAAAGTTTTGATTTATATCTACCGTTCACTGTTCTCCCGTATGGTAGTGCCTTTCCTGGGGGTCAATTTTAATTGGTGCTTTGATAGAAAATCTCGAGATAATGATAAGAACGAATGTCATTTTGATGAATATATAAAGGTTTATTCCCAATAGGGGGGGAACTATTTGTTGGATTTTAGAATGTTACTTTGTAATAATTCGGGCTTGACGAGCCCGCGTTATGTTTGAAGTAATTTTAATTATTAGAAGTAAGCGCCACTATTATTTATTTCTTCTTTACTATTTCTCTCTGCTCTCCTTGAATAAATATACACATTATTGTCTCCATCCAAGCTCACCTTTGCCGTGATTCACAATAGCTATGATGGCCACTCCATATCTCGTGAATCTTTGCTAGCTCTTACATGTTCCCAGTATGATTCATAGAGCTTATGTTCCGTTTTGTGATTTCATTTTATCATTAGTAGGTATAAATGGCAATACACACCACATCAATATTGCAAACTGAGGCAAGGCAGCAGGCTTGTTGGCCGTTTCAAGTTTAAGCTTTCATTAGAGGGATGTTTGGCTTGTAAAGAACAAGTTATTATAAGAACAAGTTATTACGTATATATATATATATATATATATATATATATATATATATATATATATATATATATATATATATATATATAAATCATATATATATATATATATATATATATAAAAGTGAATGTTTGTATATTTATATGTGACTTTGTTTGTTCATATGTTTGTGCGCTATAGAAATCTGCACCGCTTGACCGATCTAGACAAAATTTGGCATGCGGACATCATTTGACCCAACTTAGATAATCGGGTAGGTTTCAAACCCACACTCCCTTCTCCTTCCCTTTCACCCATCCCCCTTCCCCGTTCCCCCTTCCCTTTGTAACTTATGTGGTGAACGCTTGACCAATCTAGACAAACTTTGGCACATGGCCATCATTTAACCCAACTAAGGTAATAGGGTAGGTTTTAAACCGCTACCACCTTCCACTTCCTCTTCCCCCATCCCCCTTCCCCCTTCACTATGCAACTTATGTGGTAACCGCTTGACTGATCTAGACAAAATTTGGCACGTGGCCATCATTTGACCCAACTTGATAATAGGATAGGTTTCAAACTCGTACCCCGGTTCCCTTCCCCTTCTTTTTATAGCGTATGTGGTAAATAAACTCTACGGGTTTATTATATCTATTTCATGTACACGATACCATAGAAATAGGCCTGTATATTATTTTTTAAAATGTTTTTCTTTCCTGTGATTAATTATTCTGTATCAAGGTTTGTGTTTAGGTTTAGTGGGGATGTGTTTTGGTTTAGCAGGGGGCGTGTTCAGGTTTAGCAGGGAGTGTGTTTAGGTTTAGTTGGGGCTGTGCTTAGGTTTAGTGGGGGTATTTCAATTAAGTTGGGTGTGTGTTTAGATTTAGTAGGGGGTAAATGGGACAGTAAACACAGTAATATCTGGATAAAATGGACAGTCACCACAGTCCTACCTGGGTAAAACGTACAGTCAGCACAGTAATCCCTGAATAAAATGGACAGACAGTACTGTAATACCTGGATAAATGAGGCAGTCACCACAGTAATACCACCTGGATAAAAGGGACAGTCACCACATTAATACCTGGATAAAAGGGGCAGACAGTACAGTAATACCTGGATAAAAGGGACAGGCAGCGCAGTAATACCTAGATAAATGGGACAGTCACCACAGTACTGTCTGGACAAAAGGGACAGTCACCACAGTAATGTCTAGATAAAAGGGACGGTCACACAGTAATGTCTAGATACAAGGGACAGTCACCACAGTAATGTCTGGATAAAAGGGACAGTCAACACAGTAATACCTGGATAAGTGGAACAGTCAGCATAGTAATACATGGGTAAATGGACAGTCACCATAGTAAGATCTGGATAAAAAAGGACAGTCAGAACAGTAATATTTGGATGAATGGGATAGTCGCCATAGTAATATCTGGATAAATGGGACAATCACTACAGTAATACCTGGATAAAAGGGACAGTCAGTACAGTAATACGTGGGCAAATGGACAATCATCACAGTAATACCTGGATAAAAGGGACAGTTTGTACAGTAGTTTCTGGATAAAAGGGACAGTCACCACAGTAATACCTTGATAAATGGGACAGTCAGCACAGTAATATTTGGATAAAAGGTACAGTCAGAACAATAATTCTGGGATAAAAGGAACAGTCAGTACAAGGAGGTGCAGGAAAATTTTTCTAAGTTCTTCACAGTTTTCCTGAGCAGTGCTGAGTTGATCAGCTTTATATATATATATATATATATATATATATATATATATATATATATATATATATATATATATATATATATATATA
>NC_089744.1:35576598-35636598 GCF_040412425.1 Macrobrachium rosenbergii
AAGGTTGGCATAAATGGCAATAAAATATATTTGGATGGGAATACAATTCTTCAAAGTCTGCAAAATAGAAAAATATATATCTTCTTTACTTTATTTTTGGCGAATATTTTCCTATAGCAAAGTACAAAAACTTTTTTATTTTTATTTTGCCTAAGTTCAGCTCATCATTTTGACATTTAATTCTTGGCAGTTCTTTCTTAAAGACAGTGACATAAATCAGAATAATTCAGTTTTGAAATGGAATCAAATGAATATTTCAGAAATGTATCGGCAAGATAATTTTCTGTTGAGAATCGTGAAAAATAGGTTAATATTTCTCCTTACATTTTAATGCACATAAGCTGGCATAAACAGCATTAAACTTTGTGCATCACTTGAAAGGTTTTGCATTATGAGAAGTAATTTAAACTATAAGTCTCAAATGCTTTAATTTTAGTGATAATTCTGTTACTGGAAATTACAGAAATTTTGTTTACAGCTCGTTGCAACTCATTTCTACGGTATTTTGCGTTTTTAAGCATGCTGCGATAAATTTCAAATATTCAACTTTAGAATGACGAACGAATAAACATCATAGCATAAAAACTAACTTTACACACACCTTTCAAAGGCGAATACACTAGACACAAATGCAGTCTCTCAGATGGGTGTATTGTGGATACAGTGAGCTTTTTAGCTCAGGTACACAATCACATGAGACATGCCTAAAAGGCCATAATTTGTAAGCAAGGCTCCTAAAAGGCAGAATACCCACACATTAAAACAGAAAAAATAGAAAAGTGTAATGTACATCTTCAGATTACACAGATGAATAAATATGTAGGGATGCATACATTATAAACGTATGCAACTAACCAAACCACCCGGCCACACTAAAGATGGGATAAATATTTAATGGAAGTATCCACTTAGAATGGCGGTAAGGAAACTCGTATATGTTTGTTAATCAGAACTCGCTTCTACTCCATACTACTCTTAGAACCTGTTATCTAATTCCGAGTAGGGGATCCAGTCATAGAACCTCACGCCCCTCTCAACACACACTCCAAAAAACTACGTTTTGTTCCACGCTGTCTAAGCGTCTCCGTTAGAAGAAGATGATGAAGAAGAAAAAGGAGGAGGAGAAGAAGTGTTGCTTATCCCCCCCACAACCAACATCCTCTCCGTTCCTCCCAGAGACCGTTCCCCCTAGCCCCACCCGCAACATCATCTTCCAGTTGGCGGGAACGCCGACACTCAAAACGTTTGAGAAACTATGTGGCCTAAGGCTTTATGACTGGTGCGAGGAGCATTTGACAACGGTCGGTGGGTCATATACCCGAGACTTTACTCTTTCCTCTATGACTCATTCCCGTTGTATTGTTTACAGCGCTAAAACACTCAAGACGAATTTTATGGGTGTCCCTCGTTCGCCCTTGCTATGACTGCACGCGCATTTATATACATGCGGGAGTACTGCTCTGCGTCGTGAGGGGGAAATGTGGATATTTCTAGCTTTTGTATGTCTGGCAGGGCGCTCATACATGCATACATACATGCCCACATTATATATATTATATATATATATATATATATATATATATATATATATATATATATATATATAGTGTGTGTGTGTATGTGTGTGCATGCTCGTATCTATGTGCATTGTTGTTATGTATGCACAAATAAGCATGAACTTTGTTACAAACTGCAGTATATCACTATATTCTGCACAAGATATATTACCATCCATTTACCTATATATATATATATATATATATATATATGCACAATATATATATATATATATTATATCTGTACAGGAGCTTATCCATTTACCTATCTAGAGAGAGAGAGAGAGAGAGAGAGAGAGAGAGAGAGAGAGAGAGAGATACACTATAGCGATGTAGAACTCCAACAAGTTCATTGATATACTAATAGAACGTAACGCAATGTAAAAATGCATGCAAGTTTCCCTGTTTCTGGACCATACAGTGACCCTATTGCACCCTTTCTTCAGGTTTTCAAGAGTCTAGAGGCCTATAGTATGAGTACCAGATCCTCTAAGAAATTCCTCGTAAGTAAGAAATAAATAGTTTTTTAGAAAAAAAGGAGAAAAGTAAAATTAGTAGGACTAGGAAGAATAAGAAGAATAAAAGATGGAGGCAGAGACAGGCAGGAGATGGAGAAGAAATAAGTGAGAGGAAGTGGAGTCTACGTTGTCTTTATTGTTCCATCATAAACAAAGATGTTTATAACCTTGGTCTTCATTTTTCATGAAAGCTCTCGACACCAGCAGTTCTTCCCTTTCTTTCTTTCTTCTTCTTGGGAGTTTTCTGATCACGTGACGTTTCGTTTTCAGCAAAGGGTTGATCATAACAGCACTTTTTTTTTTTTTTTACATGGGTTTTGACTTGTGCATTAAACTGCCATAGGTCTAGAAGTCAGAAGGCCAAAATTTTCTAAACTGCTGGCCACTTTTTTGCCATGCTTCTTGCATTTACCATCATTCTTAGAATTTGGCGATATTGTGCCTAGTGTATCGTAACTGATTCTAGACTCAAGACTGAAACATGCAAACTGGAACAGGAAAAACTTATTTTGAATACAAATTGCTTCTCTGGACACGATTTTCAGTTTAAACCGAAAATAAGTTTTGAAAAGGCCAGCGCAATGTCAATGAATGTTATACTCACATGTTACTCTACCAATAACATCGAAACTCCCAGTCATGTACTGTTATTTTTATCAAATATCTGATGATGTTTGTGTCTTGTACTTTAGGAAATTGATCAAGTGCTCTGACAATCGCATAGAAATAAATGATACATTAGTGCTATCATGACCCAAGTAATGTAAGGTATTTTGAAATAACTGTTTATTTAGTTTACATATATACACACAAAAATATATATATACAGTATATATATACTGTATATATATATGTATAGTATATATATATATATATATATATATATATATATATATATATATATATATATATATATATATATATAGAGAGAGAGAGAGAGAGAGAGAGAGAGAGAGAGAGAGACAAACAGGAGGAGAAAGAGTGATGCATTTTTCAACTTTATTTCCATCCAAGAGAGAGAGAGAGAACAAACAGGAGGACGAAAAGGAGGTGATGCATTTTTCAATATTTATTTCCATCCAACTTTTGAAAGTACAAACTTAATCATCACACACATAGATATATATATATATATATATATATATATATATATATATATATATATACAAACACACACACACATATATACACATATATATATATATATATATATATATATATATATATATATATAGAACAAACGGAATACGAAAAGGAAATGATGCATATCTTAATTTTATTTCCAGCCAACTTTTAAAAGCATGGCTTCATCATCAGGGCTAAAATACAAAAGTAACAACAATTAAAATCAATACATAATATTCAGTAAAATATTATAGATATTAGAACCGAAACATAAAAGTTAAAAGCAACCTAACGCCCATAGAAAAGAAAACTGAGTGACCAAGAAGGGCACCAAAAGAACGAAGGAACATCTTAAGCTATAAACATCTGGACATCTGTCACCTTTCTGTAAAGATTTTTACAGAAAAAAAAACAGCCTGTTACATTTGCGGATGGAAAATTGTCAGAAAAACTCAGAAAACTAGCTTGTTCAAAATTAATCATTAGATTTTCAGGTCATAGGGACCAAGGTCAATCTTTAACCTTTTGAAAAAAAAACCTATTTTAAGTGTCAAGAGTCTTATTCGGAAGGAGACCGTAAATTCATGGGATGCATGCATGTCCTATGTTGACAAACAGATTTCAGGACAAACCTTGAATTTTCCATCGCATGCCCAATACTTTTGTATTTCTAGATCGTGCCACCCTGCAGTCGTACCATTAATCAACATTCTGTTTTTGTCTTCCAACCCTCTATCGTAGAGTAAAAATCTTTCTCCGTTCTGTAAACACGTAATTTCTTCGGGATTACATAAGTATAGGAGGGACATTTTCTTCCTTTTGTCTCCATCTTCTAATGTTTCTTGATAAACTTGAAGGCGATGGCATAAAAAAGCGTCCTTCATCCTCTAACTTCCCACATGCGGTACCAATCAAAGATCTTGATGCTAACTAGGATTTAAGTGCATTTTCTTTCATATTTGCTGTTTCTTCTTGCATTTTTGGTTGGCTATAATTCGATGGATGTGTATGCGCACTTACAATTTTACAAATAGAAATCACATCACTATTCAGCACTGTATGAATTCTTGCTTTACAGTTTGTATCAACGCACTTCCAATAGACTTTGCCTCCATATTTTCTTTCCTGCCTATAAATAAAGTTAGAGTCGTCCACGAGCTTATCACAATCACTGCTGCTTTAAATAGTGTAAGGCACCGTAAGGGTTTAAGTTTCAACTTTAAAGACAAATAACGTAAATGATGTAAACGGTCGAGGTAACCCCCAAAATAAGCTTTTTGCTTGTGAATTTTCAAGATAAGCTTGTTATTTTTAAATAACTGTTAAACGACTTTTCTGTTTTTAAATTCTCATTACGGCAAAATGTCATTGCGGATTATCTTACGGCGAATAGTCCTACGGCCAATTGTCCTGCGGCGAAATATCCATACGGCGAATTGTCTTACAGCCAATAGTCCTATGTCCAATTGTCCTTTGGCCAATTGTACTAGATCTGCTCTCAACGTGTTTGTGATATGTATGCAAAAAGCCAACTCTTCCTTACGACATGTTTTATTGTAGTGTGGACGTACCGAACTGACAGGTCGGTTGCAGTCAGGAAGGAAAATGGCGTAGGACTATTAACCTCATTCCAGAAGAATTTCTGAGAGGGTTACACTGTGGAACCAACCCCTCTAAGAGAAAAATGCGATGATACACATATACTTCAAAGATAAGAGTACAGTCAAAATCAGTGATTTCCTTCAGGCAGAAGTCCTGAAGAAAACCAGCAGGGAGAGAGAGGCAATTTCAGGAGTTCTGTGATGAACAGGAACTTTCAAAGGTCTTGAAAAAACCTCAGAAACTTAAGAGGACATCACGATCGGTAGAGCCGCAAAAGTATCCGCTTCGAAAGAAGAACATGATGTTTTGACACAAGTTTCCATATTGAGGGAGGATGCCCACATTCTCACACCGTTCTCACCACGTAGCGCTTTTGAAGAGCATCTCCAGCCTCCTACAGAGAGGCCATTTATGATCTTTCACTACAACACTTCGGCGTCAGCTTATTTCCAGGTCTCGAAATAATGGAGACTGCAGGAGAGCCCACGCATATGAAGTGCACGGATACCTTTTATAAACAGCAAGAGAAACCCTCCATTAACTCTCATCTAGATGTTATCATTTTAATCACCACTGGCAGCAGAATATGCTACAACAGTTGAGAGAGAGAGAGAGAGAGAGAGAGAGAGAGAGAGAGAGAGAGAGAGAGAGAGAGAGAGAAGAGAGATTCTCAGAAAATCACAATCACTTCCCACACCGTAACCTGCTATATATATACCATATATCAGACTATTTATCACATCAGGATTCATATACAATTCTTTAATACAATCAACTTATTATCAACCACCACCTGTATGTACATGATTATATATATATATATATATATATATATATATATATATATATATATATATATATATATATATATATATATATATATATATATATAATTTAATTTATATAATCATGTAAAAAAAAAGATTTTTCTTATAGAAGCTTTTCCAAGAGAAAATAAATTTCAGCTCAAATTTACTCTCTCTAAAAATCGCGTAAACACTAGTTCTTTTCTTATTATTTCTGACAACCCAACCGGCAATCCTTGGCTACTTAAAAGGCATATCTTTTCCTAATGGTTCTATAATCTTTTTGATCCTGTCAACTTAAGGTATTCTGATTTTACTACCATATGAGTCACTTAACCATCTTTACTTTAGGTAGCTAAATGTTCTTGAAAGTAACAAGCAAGTTTGGTAAAAGGGACTCTTGTTCTTCAGGCTGGTTCATTATGTCTAATCGTCAGCTCATAATCTAAAGTTAGCAAATTAATCAAATAAGGAAGTATAGAGAGACCGAATTTAACTTTTTAATAATAATAAAGATAACACTGTTAAAGGAAATTTGTTTCATCTCGATTATCATATTCATGTTTTCTTTCGTTCTTTCTATTTCCTTTCTTCTAAATACCAAGCTGATTGTTTAATAACTTTTGCTGTTAACGAATCATCAGTTGCTTCGTTGCCATCCACTTTTTAGGAACACCTCAAAATTTCCTATCTTCCTTTATTTTATTCTATCGCCTTATCTTCCACTTCCTTTCCGTTCCCATCCTTCGACTCTTCCTTCCTCCCTAGTCTGTTCACTTCTTCTATCACTGAGAAGACATTATTGGGATCTCTCTTTTTAGTCAGTCTCTTTATTCCACCAACATTCTCCCTTTCTTTCTACATCTCTCCATCATTCATACATCCTCCTCCCCTAACCCCACAAGCCTCCCCAGTCTCCTACGTCTATCGTCATTCCTCAGTCTTATTTTTCTCCCGTTACCCTTCCGAATTCTCATATGCTCATTCTTCTTCTCTTTCTTTTCCTCTGGATACAAGCACCACGCCAAGACCTCGGCTGTAATGGCCCGCTGCACCCTTTCCTTCCTTCCTCCTTTCCCTTCCACTTTCATCCTTACGCCTCTCTCTCTCTCTCTCTCTCTCTCTCTCTCTCTCTCTCTCTCTCTCTCTCTCTTTTATACTCCTCCCCTCCCTCCAGGAGTCCTTAGGGGACTGAAAAGTAACTCTAACCTTTGCTCCAAAGTTGGGAGCCTTATCAAGAAGTCGAGAACATGTTTTAAACACAATTTTTACACTTTTTTAGCGCAGGTAATACAGGTTTTAACGTCTTCTTTATGTCTGGTGCAACTATCCGAGCGCGCTTAGCTCACTTCTGGAATAAGAGTAAATATATAGAAAAAATATCGCTCTAACTCAGTTTTGCTAAGGCTGAAGGACGGCTTTAAAGTACTAATTGAACATTCTTTATGTTAATCCAGTCTTTGCGAAACTTCGTTTATGTGTTTTTGACAAAAGGAAATGACTGCATTTATCTTTTACGCTGTTTTTTTTTTTTTAGATTATAGGCTTTGTTGTTTTTCTTTTTTCAGTTGTTGTTTTACATATTTGATTGCTTGATGACTGAACTCCATTTTTATATGTCGTAACTTCTTGTCTCCTCTTACTCAGTTTGATGTCCGAATTTTTTTTATTGTGACGTACGTAAAAACATGTAAATATTTAAAATCAAATATTGAACAACATAACACTGTTTTGTTCTTTCATTAAAATGAAATAAGTGTAGTTTTGTACCGTCGATATAGAAATAGAAAATAGCTGTGTCATTTATTTGTTGAATGATGTCTGATGTCTCTCCTTTCTTTCATTTTCTTTCCTCTGGTTCCTCTAATCTTCCCTTTTTCACATGCAGGCATTCCGTCATAATAATAATAATAATAATAATAATAATAATAATAATAATAATAATAATAATAATAATAATAATAATAATGATTATGATGATTACTGATTTGACGTTTGTGACGAGTTCATGCTGTCTTACCCATTTAATGTGAGGTCACTTCTATTTACCAACCTAATATCACATAGACAATAGGCCTCTCTTGTCTATGCCATGCTTGGTTGATAGATAGAGAGCAGAGGTTCACATCAGGCCTCTTATCTCCTTCAACGACTTCGAGCAAAGGTCCGCGTTTTCACAAGTCCGTCTTAAGTTCAACCAATTACCAACCAAAGAAAAGTTATTTCATTTTATCAATGAAATGTTTTGATAAATCTCTCATGCCTTTCTGCCAGTCTACTGTTAGACAGTAATTGGTCAGTTTTACCCTTTGGTTTCAGGCTGTGGCTATCCTGTTTTATTATTATTATAATTTTGGTTAGTTATTGAAATTATTATTTATTTTTCATACTGCGTACTCCCCGTTGAAAACAGCATGAAAATGAATGAATGAATGATTTTAAGTTACGTGATCTCAAAAGAAACAGCGTGACAAGCAAAAACTGAAACAAACTCTTACAGTATCCAAATAAATTGAACAATGATTGCAAGTGAGAAAAAAAAATGTATTTTGAAGTCAATACTCATTATTTTAGCCATTTGGAAAAACAGGGTTCGTCCAGAATTAAAGTTCGGTTTGAAAGAAAGCGGTTCTTTTAATAGCCAGAAGACTTAAAAGTGATTACGAAATTTAATCGAAAGAAACCTTTTCCAAAGCAGAAAATTTAAAAGAGAGTAATGCGACTGTCAAACTGTATGGCAAAAAAAAAAACAAAAAAAACAGGAGTAGTAGCTTCATCTGCTTGAGCGACAAAGAAAGTAAATATTCTGCTGAAAAAGAATGAGATAAAGATGTCAACAATTAAAGACGAACCACGGAGAAAAGAAACTGAATAAAAAAAAAAAAGAATTAGGGTTGGGGCGTTTAGAGGGAATGAAGAGGTAGAAAATTAAGAAAATCATAAATGATGATGCTTGAGGGAGAGAAATGGAAGCCTTTCAACACGCTTACAATTATATCCATTGTCGACCAGTGCTCTTTGTAATCGTCATCCTCTCCCCCCACCCACTTCCCTCCCAACGCGCACACACACACAGACACACACACACACACACACACACTCGACCTCTTTCGCCTCCATCCGTCTGAAGAGAGAAGGGAAGAAGTCAATTTTATCCAACTGAAACCTTTCGCCCCTCGACGTATTTTCTTTCCTCCTCCTCCTCCTCCTCCCCCTCTTCTTCTTCTTCTTCGTCTTCATTGGGATAGATGTATAAGATGGTGTTACGACGCGTATGTGTTTTCTAATGTCTCGAAGGCGGACGCGATAAGGACACTCGTCGAGATTATGTAACAAAAAGGGAAAGAAGAGCGATCGAGGAGAGAGAGAGAGAGAGAGAGAGAGAGAGAGAGAGAGAGAGAGAGATACATAACACAGAGGGAGAGATAAGGAGAAGGAGGTGATGCGCTTTTACAGCAGTTCACAAGAACAATGATTTATTGCCTGAAAAATATGAAAGCATGAGATCCGTCCCACTTCGCGCCGAGATTGAGAGCATTCTTTCACCGCTTCTCTTTTGCCTTTATGCCTTAACTTCTGCTGTTTTTTTTTTTTTTTTTTTTTAGTTCTAGTTATAAAATTTATTTTAGTTTTTATCTTTTCCCTTTTATTCTCCTGTTTAATGTAAATATTTTCTTAGAATGTCAAACATTTTAATTCCACAATGTTATTTCATTCCCTAGACTTTAAGACAACAATACCGGTTTTGCCTTTCCATTTAAGCTCATTTTCATTCAGCAAAAAGCAAATTTACATTCAATATCGTCTATGATAAAGAATTAAAATAATAGTTTAGATAATTAGAAGTTTTTTGACCTAGGGATTATTAAATGTCTTACTAAAAAGATTTATATTTTACAAATGAGAAATGATGATATTAATGAATTATTTTAACTCGTCTAATCGGATGTGCATTGACCTTTTGATGTTTCACTCCTGCATGAATTTGAAAACTTACAGTCATAGCGGGATGGATTTTTGAAATTACTGTTTTTAAATTAAGGCATGAACACACTCAGCCATACTCGTATATAAACTTTTCGTACAGAGAATCATTTGTCTCTTGGAGCTCAGAGAATCGGTAAAAAGCGTCTTGGGTATTAGGTTATTAGTTTCCACGCAGTTTTGCTAACAGACAAACAAACCGAACCTAAAACAAAGCCTCTTTGGCGAGTAAATACAAGGCTGATTGTCAAAGCTTTCGTTATGTTGTTGTTGATGAGTTAGCTGGCCTTATGCCAGCACGGGCTATTGCTCCTGGAACAGCTAGCAATTCCCGTTTTTGTGACTGGGAATACGACTATTAAGAGATCTACACATATTTTTACGTTCCGATCTTTACTTACTGTCAGAGATCACTGTATATTTCGAGAAAGGAAATACACCCTTAATAAACACACGAAACTTTGCGAAATACGCGAGTGACCCTTGTTTGGAAATATTCAGTTATCAATTAAAATGTTCATTTTTAGAGGTGAATATATATATATATATATATATATATATATATATATATATATATATATATATATATATATATATATATATATTCACACACATATATGTATGTATATATATACGTATATATACATATATATATATATATATATATATATATATATATATATATATATATATATTTCTGTATGTATGTATACATATAAATATAAGTATATGTGTGAAACTGCACGCGTGTGGAATGTTCGAAGGGATAATGCTACAAAAAAAAAAAAAAAACTGGAGTTACGAGCAGATACACTTCTGAACCAGTGACCTACACGAGGAAAGACATAAAATATCCTTCCAAGAGACAAGCATGGACTGTAAAACTCAGAACTAATAGATAACCCCAAATCATGTATAATGAGAGCAGCGTTTTTAGTTTTCTGTAAAAGAAAACTATTGACATGGACATTTGACTGTCCGCCCACTCTTTTTCTGTCCGCCCTCAGATCTTAAAACTACTGAGGCTAGAGGGCTGCAAATTGGTATGTTGATCATCCACCCTCCAATCATCAAGTAGGCCAAATTGCAGCCCTCTAGCCTCAGTAGTTTTTACTTTATTTAAGGTTAAAGTTAGCCATGATCGTGCGTCTGGCACCGATATAGGTGCCAACAACATAGGCCACCACCGGGCCGTGGCTGAAAGTTTCATGGGCCGCGGCTGAGGGTTTCATGGGCCGTGGCTGAGAGTTTCATACAGCATTATATGCTGTACAGAAAACTAGATTGCGCCGAAGAAACTTCGGCGCATTTATTACTTGTTTCTTTGAGGTTTCGGGAGTTATGATCTTGAGATCGTGCTTTCAAGAATAAAGAAGTAGCCATAAAATATTTATTTATTAAATGCTTTCGGTACTATAGGTTTATTATTAATGGGATATTTAATTAAAGCAACTAGTTTATCAGCATATTTCTGATATATTTTTGAATATATGAATATGAAAAGGTGTAAAGTATATAGTGTATGTTTTAAGAAGTAAAACTGTAATCATCAACTTTTCAGAAATAAGGTTTTGTCCTATACAGAATACTATAAATCAAACTCGACCAAAGCAATATCCTGGTGACATCTTGATTTGTTTAAATACGCACCCAACCGAGAGGACATAATGGAGAATCTTTCTTTTATTTCTGTAGACGTCCGACCAATCGAGTACTGACCTGAAAGATAAATAAAAAAAATAATTTTTATCATCATGGCAGATTGCAATTGACATGGTTATTGTTCAGGGTATGATTTGCAAAGTTTGTCCCATTTCTAGTAGAATTAAGTGCAATTTGGTAATTCAAGATTAACGCATTAATTGAATTAAGTGAGTTTTGGTTTTCTGTAAAAGAAAACTATTGTGCCTGTATTTTCTATTCGTCCGCACTTTATTCCGTCCGCACTTTTTTCAGTCCACACTTTTTCTGTCCGCCCTCAGATCTTAAAAACTACTGAGGCTAGAGGCTGCAAATTGGTATGTTGATCATCCACCCTCCAGTCATCAAGCATACCAAATTGCAGCCCTCTGGCCCCAGTATTTGTTATTTTATTTAAGGTTAAAGTTAGCCATAATCGTGCTTCTGGCAACGACATAGGATAGACCGCCACCTGGGCGTGGTTAAATGTTCATGGGCCGCGGCTGATACAGCATTATACTGAGACCACCAAAAGATAGATCTATTTTCGGTGGCCTTGATTATACGCTGTAGCTGCCGTACAGAAAACTCGATTGTGCCGAAGAAACTTCGGCACAGTTTTTATTTTATCTAATTTTTTTTTTTTTGCAAACTGAAGGTGAATATCCGCAGAATATATCTTCGAAGATTCTGTCTTGTTGTGATTGGTTAATGCATTTCAATGGTCACTTTCGGTGGTCGGTGAGAACAAGAGCTCCCGTTAATCATAATTAGCTTTGACGATTTTGGCTGATGATATTTACGTAGGCTAAAAAAAATATACTGGTCATACAAATAAATGGATCGATGTTCATAATTTGATTTCACCTAGCCTGGTTTTCGCTAGTCTCGGGTTCGAGTCTCCGGCCGGCTAGTGAAGAATTAGAGGAATTTGTTTCTGGTGATATAAATTCATTTCTCGCTGTAATGTGGTTCGGATTCCACAGTAAGCTGTACGTCCCGTTGCTAAGTAACCAATTGGTTCTAAGCCACGTAAAATAAGTCTAATCCTTCGGGCCAGCCCTAGGAGAGCTGTTAATCAGCTCAATGGTCTGGTAAAACTAAGCTATACTAAACTTTTTTTTGGCTTTTAAAAGTGATTGCCCAACCGATTTAGGGGAGCAACTCAAGTTTAGAATTAAGGAACGGAAAGTGTAATATGAAATATTAAAAACAAAGTGAATAGTATGGCATGTCAACTTTCTTCTGGAAACTCAAAAACTTGCAAAGTGTAAGAATTGAACAAACGCAGGTCGTGAGATATAAAGGATAATTGAATTTAAAGGGGCATCCGGATTTCGTGTGGTCATGCGTTAATAGAAGCTGTGAAATTCTTGATTTGATTTTGGCGTCAGATTCTATGACTGATTAGGTAAAGCGTTATTGATGATAATTAAACATCGTCAAATGCTCTCAGATTCAAAGGTCCGTTGTCACTAGTCTGTAAAAAGTAGCGATCAGTGAGTGAAGCGGCCAATTTAATTCACCGACGTAAGCTCTCATATATACAGTATATATATATATATATATATATATATATATATATATATATATATATATATATATATATATATATATATATATATATATATATATATATATATATATATATATATATATATATATATATATATATATATATATATATATATATATGTTACATTTATTTTTTCAACATTAATCCAATTCCCTGAAATACGGTGACTCAAAAAATCAATGTAACGGCAGCCGACATTCATAATTTAATTTCTGAATACGTATAAAGTATACTGTGTTTTTGTTCTTACACAGCAGAACATTCAATGTAAAATCGTGGTTTTAAAAGAGTTATTACTTAAGGAGAGACTTCTTCCATCATCTGCGCCTTGTGACGCAATGCCAGTGGCCATGGGTGGTTGGGGGGGGCATAAATAGAATAATTCCTCCGAAATCTATCCATTATAAAAAAATAAGCAATTAAACGCTGTTTGACTGCGTTTATGGCTTGTATTACCGGACAATAAGGGAGCCTTTTGGCTGGGCAACAAGCCAGGATTACAACAATGAAACTACCAAACCGGAAAGTTGCCTTCAAGAGGACCACTGTTTCAAGTCGGGTGGAGGAAATGAGAGAGAGAGAGAGAGAGAGAGAGAGAGAGAGAGAGATTACTATCAAGTCTGAACGATTTGGAATGAAGTGATTTTTACTTCTCAGTACACTGTCACTTCATTGTATGTATTATACATGTTTCAAGTTGTGTAGAGGAAAGCAAGAGAGAGAGAGAGAGAGAGAGAGAGAGAGAGAGAGAGAGAGAGAGGGAGAAATTGTATTAAGTCTGAATGCTTTTAAATGATATAATGGTCTGCTCATCAGTATTTTTTGGCTTCGTGTATATTTAAAATATATGTATATATATTTCAAGTGGGATGGAGACATTAAGAGAGAGAGAGAGAGAGATACACTGCTTGCCAGTTTTTGGGGCATGTATATATATTATACATATATATACAGTATATATATATATATATATATATATATATATATATATATATATATATATATATATATATATATATATATATATATATATATATTGATATCCTATGAAGTTTTCGTTCATTCTTTAGCTGTTTGAGATTTTAGTCCATAATACGTTGCTTTATTGCTCAAACGAAAGGATAATAAACGAAGAGCGGGTTCATTTATTCAGTGGAAACAAATAAGTCAAAATTCCTCCGGTGTGAGTTCGCAGTGCCAGAAAGAATCCTTGGCAAAACTGTGCAAAGTTTGCCGCAGGAAATAAAGCTCCCTTCCAAAAAAGGAGGCAAAGGTTACGTCCGTAGCCTGTATGGGTTATGGCTCTTCTTCCGTGAAGCAGTTTAATGTCCACAAATGACAGCCCGAGTCTTCGTTCCACTTTCCCAGTTTTTAAATGTGTCACGTCAAAATTCTTGTGTAATGCGAAGGCTAATTGCCCTATCGAGGGGTCATTTTTCTTTATCAGGTTGCTTTGTTTTAAAATAGGTCACTTCTGCATTGCTTTTGATGTTGTTTTATTTTAATTTTCTGCATATTTTCTTTGAGCTTTACGTTCTCTCTCTCTCTCTCTCTTAACTCCACTTTTTTTTTTTATTTGAGATATGGGCAGCAGTATATGGAATTCAAAAAATCCCCTCAGATTGTTATGTTGATTACACTAAAGGATTTTGAGAGAGTGCGCATATTCATTTGATAGCAAGTCTTCTGTCAATGCGGCATCCGCGTTAAATATGTAAATTAATGGAACCATTTTTGAACGAAGCACATGCAGAGTTAATGTTGATGGGTTCTTGTTAAGTAAATTTATAGTAATTAACGGGGTCCTCTAGGGGAAAGTTATGTCGCCTTTACTGTTTGCCCTTCTCATCGGCCCATTTGTTCTAATTAGCTGTATTACAGCATCTACAGTATATATGTACTTATAAACAATAGGTAACTAATTCTTTGTCTAACCAGTCCTTGAAGTTGGAAAACTTTAGGACTGTCATTTTATAACTAAAATTCTTTTGGTAGTTTTGTTAAATTGCTTCTAAAAGAAAAACTTTCTCATGTAAAGCAAAATTTCAGAAACTATCTCCAGGTTTTCCAAAAGTGACACTAAGCGGAACTACGGTTTGGCTATGCTATCCTTCCAAACTCAAAGACAGGATACCTAAAGAGCCTCAGTCTGTTATCTGTGGGCCATAATTATCCAGATAGTTTCTGATAACTTATATTGGAAAATCAATACATCAGTCCAGGTCCGTGCCTTGAACGCTTTGGCTTTGGCTGACCACTTGGAAAGAGAAGGCCACTTAACAAACAGTCGTTCAATGCTATTCATGAACATACCCGTCAACGTAACCATCCTTTGAATATTGACTCTTATTTATCATTACCTTGTAGGACGAGTGATACAATTCACTGCAGCAGAGATGCTATACACCGTCAGAGAAAGCCCTGGGGTGTAACTGTGACCAGTCAGTTAAGTCTATTGCTCTAAATTCTTTAGCTAGCTATATATATATATATATATATATATATATATATATATATATATATATATATATATATATATATATATATATATATATATATATGTATGTACCTATATAAACATTATATGTATATATACATAAATATTTATATATATACGTATATATATATATATATGTATATATATATATATATATATATATATATATATATATATATATATATATATATATATATACTGTATATATATGACTTTATCCTCCGAAAGGGTGGCGCTTCAAAGTTCATAGATTGTACGTTAACATCATGATTTCGTATAAGGGAAATAATAGGCATCCTATTTGTAAATGAATACAGGCATTCAGAATTGTTACTTACCAGTACTAGAAAATTAGCTAAATTTCATTTATCTCTTCCTCTGGCGCTAGCTTTAGGCTCTGTAATACTGTAGTTATGTGATATGCTCACGATGCGCTGATCAAAAATGAAAACAAGATTTTTGCTATTGCAGATGTTGCTATTCTGTTAGTATCGATCCCATCTTCTGAGCATAGGCATTTAGCTGAAGCACAGTAAGTACATGATGCATATTAAGAAGGATGAAATTCAACTCCAGCAAAACTCAAAGTATTTTTGTTTTCGGTCTGAGACATTACAGCCTGCCGACTCGGATCTTTTCATTAACACTGTTTCTTTAACTGCATGCAACTCATATAGATTTCTTGGCGTCGTTCGTGATTGGAAACTCCATTTTTGTGAAATAAGGTTGACCTGTTTCTTGTTCACATACACAAAAAATCGGTATTTGGAGAAAATCTTTCTCGTCACAGGGGCCTTTGTAATCTGAGGAAGTTCTCTAGTCTTTTATTCTGTTGTGTTATGTATGTTGTTCCTCTGTTTGGTGTTCACCAACTGACTGTCATCTTAAATTGCTGGAGAAAAACCTCAGATCTTTGTATTAATCTCTGGCATCATCGTTCAATAAATTCAATGTTCTTATTTTGTGAAACTTTCATAATTTGCATTCAAATCTTCCAGGAATGTAACATCCACCACACAATACTACATGTGCCGTTAATTCTAACAGCGTTGGTTTTCTTTTTGTGAGTTTTAACACCTAAGCACAATTTTGTAGTTTTGTTCCAATTGTGACAAAATCATGGAACGGCTTTCTTAGTCATTAAGGACTTTTAACTGGATGCCGCTGCTTCCTTCCTAGGCAGACTGATATCAGCCTCACTTCATAATTTAGTTCTTTTAGTTTGTTATTTTTTCTGTGTTTTTGTATCCTTGTTCCTGTTATTTCTCTCATAACTTATATTTTAATTCTCTATTTCTTTTTACACGATGGGTTCTTTTCCCAATTGAAACCCTTAGGCTTTTACATTTGTCTTTTCTAACTGAGGCTTCAGTAGCGATAACTACAAGAACACTAATGATAATAACAATCACGGCAGAGCAGTGGTGGCTTTACATACGTAGGAAATCAGCTTTGATTTACTATAGTCCAGGCTAGGGGTTGTAGTGACGTCACTGCCTCCCAAATGAAATTACCTTGGCAAAATTAAGATGAGCGGTTGTTGTGAAGATGCTAATCCAAAAGACTGAAAAAAGATGAGCTTAAAAGTAAATACTTCAGGTTTGATTTTATTCGTTACTGTAGAAACAACCGTTTTGTTATTTTGTTTCAGCTGTATTAATTACTAAAGAATAATGTTCAGTAACATTAACTTTATAAAAAAAACCTTCGTTATTTAACTGACAGAAACGCATGGTAGACTAAAACTAATTGTTAAACCCAATTTGAGTTATGATAAATCCAGTGACAAAAAGTTTTGGAGGGAGGGACAAATCCTCTAGTGTCTGAAAACAACTAAATTTAAACATCTCCGCATAGCGTCAAATTTTCTCCCATTACCACACTCTTTATTGGGATTTTAAGTAGTACAATTCTACGCTTCTCCCTTTTAATGAGATCAGGCGACGGAGTAACGCCTATAACAGGATTGAATTCTCCTTTCTGATGCGCATCTCTTTCCTTCTCATTCCTCCAGATAATCCAATCTCAAAAGCTTGAGACTGGAGGAAGACGGAAGCTACCAAGATAAAGACAGAACAGAGCATAACTCCTTTTATTCTAGGCTCTGTAAATTGGAATTAAATGAAGCTTTAAAAAAAACTCTAACTGTAATGGAATGAAAGGACAAAGTGAAGAGTAATCTCTTTTGTGTTACCTCGGCTCTGCTAAACAACTAAAAGTAACACGAACCTAAAATAAATACATTAAATAACGCCGTGCACTGTAGGCATTGCTTAAGGTCCTTTGCAGCGTCCCTTCGGTCCCTAGCTGCAACCTCTTTCATTCCTTTTACTGTACCTCTGTTTATATTATCTTTCTTCCATCTTACTGTCCACCCTCTCTTGACAACTGTTTCATAGTGCAATGGCGAAGTTTTCTCCTCTTACACCTTTCAAACCTTTTTACTGTCAATTTCCATTTCAGCGATGAATGACCTCAAAGGCCCCAGCACTTGGCCTTTGGCCCAAATTCTATGTTCCAGTTCCAGTTCCAAATACACTAAATAGTATAACGTAACCTTTGAGTGCCATGTGTGGAAATATTGTCATTGAGGATGTTACAAAAAGAAGAGATGATTTTATAAGATAAAAAAAAATGCTGGTTTGATTTTTCGCATTTATTAGCATCAATACAGTGGTACAAAGGTACGCTTTCTGCTGCATTTGGTAAATATGCATCTCAATACCTCAGTCATCCCAGGATGAAGGAATAATCGAAATTAGCTCTCTCTCTCTCTCTCTCTCTCTCTCTCTCTCTCTCTCTCTCTCTCTCTCTCTCTCTCTCATAAAATGAATACAAACACAAACAAATGCACACACTCGTCAATCGTTTAACCGGCCTCTTGTAATGAGGGCTTATTTATCTATCAATAACTGTCATTCAATGACCTAATGTGGTTTTGTTATCAATAGTGGTTTTATCAAGGGCTAAGTAATTCCCAGAAAGCCTCTTTTGTTTTCAGCTACATATTTTTATTTCATTTCTTTCGTTCTTCAGTTTATCTCTTTTCCATAGCTCTCTAATTCTCCTCGGGTTAGTATTTTCATTCCTTCCTTGTTAACATTTTTGTATATTGTTTACTAGTTGTCTCTAAGTTATTTCTTCCCACCTTTAGGACAGCTTATTTGTTACCTGAATCTATCCAAAAAATAATATGGTCTATCTAGTTTGAAATGATTCTTTCAAAGTGTTTTTATTTTATTTCCGATGGCTCTCGTCCTTAATGTCCAAGACTGAATAATTGAGAGCCTTAGCAGAATTAATGTAAAGACGGTGTATTTCAGTTTGACATCATAGGTTTCTCACGCTCTTTTTGAATATGTTAATGTTTCGCCACAAGAATGTCGATGTAGTATTTACTCTTTTCCGATGTTTGTTAGGTTGTTATGCAGTTTTTCTGTCATCATATATATATATATATATATATATATATATATATATATATATATATATATATATATATACATATATATAAATCTATATATATATATATATATATATATATTATATATATGTATATATATATATATATATATATATATTTATATATACACATATATATATATATATATTTATATATATATATATATATATATATATATATATATATATATATATATATATATATATATATATATATATATATATATATATATATGATGACAGGAAAACTGCATAAGAACCTACCAAACATCGGAAAAGATTAAATACATCGACATTCTTGTGGCGAAACCTTAACATATTTAAGAAGAGCGTGAGAAACCTATGATGTCAAGCTGAAATACACCGTCTTTACATTAATTCTGGCAAGGCTCTCGATTATTCAGTCTTGGACATTAAGGACGAGAGCCACTGGAATTAAAAAAAAAAGCACTTTTAAAGAATCATTTCAAACTAGATAGACCATATTATTTTTTGGATAGATTCAGGTACCGAAGAAGCTGCCCTCAAGGTGGGAAGAAATAACTTAGAGATAACTAGCGAACAAAATGCAAAAATGTTAACGAGGAAGGAATGGAAATATATATATATATATATATATATATATATATATATATATATATATATATATATATATATATATATATATATATATATACTGTATATATGTATATATATATATATATATATATATATATATATATATATATATATATATATATATACGAGCGTGTTATTATATACATGCACTTGGCATTTTAACGTCATGAATGTGAGAATAGTGGAAAAATGCAAGAAACCATGCCTGATAAATTTTGTATGCATACATATCACATACACACACACACACACACACATATACATACATATATATATATATATATATATATATATATATATATATATATATATATATATATATGCATGTGTGTGTATGCGTGTTTTGTCTATCATGGTGTGTTTGTGGGTCTGTGCGTGTGTTTTTGTATGCGTGTAGAGAGAGAGAGAGAGAGAGAGAGAGAGAGAGAGAGAGAGAGAGAGAGAGAGAGAGAGAGAGAGAGAGAGTTCATGGAAATAATGCACATTTTCAAGAAAGATTTGATGTTGAAGTCCAAAAATAAAAACTGATTTATAGGAGCGGCATAACGAGGAGAAATAAAAGAAGACGAATAAATAGCATCTTAAAAGGACGACTGACTTTCTTAGTAGGCCTAAGGAACTAATTCCCACAACCTCCCGCCCCCCCCAAAAGCTTCTCCCTTCTCAACACATTAAGCCTAAGATTTAAGTAACTTTCACTTACTTTTAACAGAAATTAAGATTCTTGGTTGGTCTGTACATTTATTTTTCTGGCGTTTCATGGCTAGCCTAATATTCTTATTTTTTTTTCTTTTTAGAAAATTCGTTAAGAATATTTCCAGCCCGCAATTTGTCTATTCTTATTGGCTTTAGTACTCTACCACCTTCTTTGGTCTCGGGTTTGGGTTACATTGCTTGGGCACTTTTGACTTATTCATTGTTTCGGCTGCTGTTAATAATCACTCTTTCCTGGGGGCCAAATGACGTTCAATTTTTATCTTTCGTTATTTCTCAGGTATGATTTTTTAGTTGCAGACTTCTTTTCCTTGGAGGGACGGCTCGTATACGGTGCTACCCTTCAGTGTTTCAGTAGATTCTTTTGAAAAAGACAGCTGGCCTATGCCAGTAATTGATATATATATATATATATATATATATATATATATATATATATATATATATATATACATATATATATTTATATATGTATATATATAAAAATATATATACATATATATATTATATATATATATATATAAAAATATATATATATATATATATATATATATATATATATATATATATATATATATATATATATATATATATATATATATATATATATATATATATATATATATATATATATATATATATATATATATATATATATATATATATATATATATATATATATATATATATATATATATATATATTTATATATATGTATATATATCTACATTTATACGTATATATATACATATATGTATATATATATATACATATATACATATACAATATATATATTTGTGTGTGTTTGTGTGTGAATATGTATAGACACAAGATTTATCAGGCACAGTTTCTTGCATTTTGTCCACTATTCTCAAATCCATGATGTTAAAATGCCAAATGCGTGTATTGCATTACTATCCCAGAAGCACGTAAATCAACAGCATTACTACCCCAGCAGCAAAGGCAGTAACAACTTTGCCGTATCAAAAAATTTACTGTATATGTTTCTGGGATAGTGATGTAACCTATACCTGTCCTTTGGATGGTAATGGTTCTACTGGTACTAGTGTTTTTAAAAGAACGTGCTGTTACTGAGCGTTGTTTCTCGGTGGCATTGCTGTTAGTGTGATGGTAGTACTGTTGTTTGCACACTTCCATACCAAATCATTTACACGGGATCATTTGTAGTAACAACACTTTCATACCAAAATCATTTACACAGGAACATTTGTAGTAACGCTTTCCACCAAAATCACATTTTTATACCAAAATCATTTACACAGGAACATTTTGTACTTCCATACCAAATCAACAACACTTTCATACCAAAATCATTTACGCAGGAACATTTGTAGTAACAACACTTTCATACCAAAATCATTTAAGTCCATACCAAAATCAACACTTCCATACCAAAATCATTTACACAGGAACATTTGTAGTAACAACACTTTCATACAAAAATCAAAATCATTTACAACACTTCCATACCAACATTTGTAGTAACAACACTTCCATACCAAATCATTTACACAGGAACATTTGTAGTAACAACACTTCCATACCAAAATCATTTACACAGGAACATTTGTAGTAACAACACTTCCATACCAAAATCATTTACACAGGAACATTTGTAGTAACAACACTTCCATACCAAAATCATTTACACAGGAACAGTAACAAATCATACCAAAATCATTTACACAGGAACATTTGTAGTAACAACACTTCCATACAAATCAAATCATTTACACAGGATCATTTGTAGTTACAACACTTTCATACCAAAATCATTTACACAGGAACATTTTGTACTTCCATACCAAAATCATTTACACAGGAACATTTGTAGTAACAACACTTCCATACCAAAATCATTTACACAGGAACATTTGTAGTAACAACACTTCCATACCAAATCATTTACACAGGATCATTTGTAGTAACAACACTTTCATACCAAAATCATTCACACAGGATCATTTGTAGTAACCACACTTTCATACCAAAATCATTTACACAGGAACATTTGTAGTAACAACACTTCCATACCAAAGTCATTTACACGATGCGGCATTACTAGTCCACGAACACATGAAGTAACAGCATTACCCGCTACCACCTCGGAGCACGTGCAATAAGAACAGTCCCTATCGAAAGCATGCTAGCAGCATTGCCAGTACCGGAACACTCACATTAACAGCACTGCCACACCAGAAACAATGCACAGTAACAGGATATCCTTTTAAAAACATAAGTACTAGCAGAACCATTCTCATCCCAAGAACAGGTACATTTTACAAAATCTGTACCCCAGAAACTTGTGCAAGAAACAGCATTGCTTCTCCTGAAACATGTGCAAGTAATAGCATTATTATTCCAGAACATGCACAACTAACAGCATTGTTTTTCCAGAAGCATTGACATGTAATAGCATTGTTTTTTCCAGAAATATTGACATGTAACAGCATTGTTTTTCCAGAAACATTGTCATGTAACAGCATTGTTTTTCCAGAAACATGTACAAGCAACATAATTGTTCTTTTCCAGAAACATGTACAAGCAACAGAGTTTTTTTTTCTAGAAACATGTATAACTAAGAGCATTGTTATTCCAGAAACATTTATATGCAACGCCATTATTTTTTTCAAAAAACATGTACAAGTAACAGCTTTGTTTTTCCAGAAACATGTACAAGTGACAGCATTGTTTTTTTCAGAAAAATGTACAAGTAACAGTATTGTTTTTCCAGACAGATGTACAAGTAACAGCATTGTTTTTCCAGACAGATGTACAAGTAACAGCATTTTTTTCAGAAACATGTACAAGTAACAGTATTGTTTTTCCAGAAACATGTACAAGTAACAGCATTGTTTTTCCAGAAACATGTACAAGTAACAGCATTGTTTTTCCAGACACATGCACGAGTAACAGCATTTTTTTTTAGAAACATGCACAGGTAACAGCATTGTTTTTTCCAGAAACATGTAAAACTAACAGTCTTGTTGTTCCAGAAACATGCACAATTAACATCAGTAACGATCCAGGAAAATCTGTAATTAACAACACTTTCACCCTTGTATGTTCAGACCTCACTCGGTCGATTCGTTGTCTCCTACCAAGCTGATAACTCTGGGAGCAAGTCGGTGACGCTAGATATATATCCCTTTGTCCTGTACGATTGCCAATGAAGTGGCCATGTTGGCACACCTGCGTGTGATTTTATGCTACTATTAATGTTGCCGGATACTTGTTCGACTGCGATATAAGGTCCGGAAGAGAATGGATTTGATTAATTTTCTGTTACAGAACTCGGATACACACAGACATGCTCATATACAAACGCAAATATATATACATATGTCTATATATATATATATATATATATAATATATATACATATATATATGTATATATATATATATATATATATATATATATATTTATATATATATGATATATATATATATATGTATCTATATATTTCCTAGTTCTTGTTCTGTCTAATGAAAGGCCTGAAATGGATAAGCTTTTCATTGGCTCTCTGAATTATATATATATATAATTATATATATATATATATATATATATATATATATATATATATATATATATATATATATATATATATATATATATATATATATATATGGTCTATCTATCTATCTATCTATCTATCTATCTATATATATATATACATATATATATATATGTATATGTATATATATATATATATATATATATATATATATATATATATATATATATATATATATATATATATATATATATTCCAAGTTTTTATTTACCCTTATAATCCATCGAGTTCCATTATAATCTTATTCTTGTTCACATTTACTCTTAATTTTTCTCAGCAGAATCACTTTCAAACTCATTCATTTCATTGCCGATGACCAATCTTTGTAGGCGTACATAGCGACAAATTTGGTGGAGGATTTCTGCACAGGGTGTTCTTCCAAGACTCATTAATTAAAGCATGAATGTGGCAATTACTGTTGCTTTGATTATTTTTCTTGAGCAACCTCTTTTAGAAAAAAGGGTTCATTGAAGAAACAGGTATATATATATATATATATATATATATATATATATATATATATATATATATATATATATATATATATATATATATATATATATATATACACACACACATATGTAAATATGTATACCTCTTTCTGATGGCTTTTTTGTTGAGTAGGTGAAAAGATTTGGCAACTTCCAGCTGACCAGTGTTATAGAACGATCTTCGTCGCTATTTCATTTCCGTTAATTATGTAAAGCTAATTGAAATTTTTCATGGGTGAAGAAGATGGAAAGTTAATGTTGACTGGGTTTTGTCAAGTGAATTTGCAGTAAACAGCGGGTGGTGGTATAAGGGAATGTTATGTTAGCTCAGCGCCTTGCCCATCTCACAGATTTTATGATGAAACAAGTAAAAAAATGCGCCCAAGTTTCTTCGGCGCAGTCGAGTTTTCTGTACAGACGCTACAACGCAAAATCGAGGCCACCGCAAATAGATCTATCTTTCGGTAGTCTCGGTATAATGCTCTATGAGTAGCGGCCCATGAAACTTTAACTACGGCCCGGTGGTGGCCTATCCTATATCGCTGCCAGAAGCACGACTATGGCTAACTTTAACCTTAAATAAAACAAAAAATACTGAGACTGAGGGCTGCAATTTGGTACGTTCGATGATTGGAGGGTGGATGATCAACATATCAATTTGCAGTCCTCTAGCCTCAGTAGTTTTTAAGATCTGAGGGAGGACAGAATCAAGTGCGGACGGACAGACAATGCCGACACAACAGTTTTCTTTTACAGAAAACTTGAAAGCGGTCGGAGATCGAAGAGAGGGTTTAGACTGCAGTAATGAGAGAAACTTGACAGGCTTAGAATATTCAGACGATGCTCTTTTAATCGGCAAAACGCCACAAGGTCTACAAAGCTCGCTTACTACTGTAGAATGCCTCATTTAGCTAGCGAGATGGAGCTCGAACTAAATCTGAGAAAAACAGAAGCAATGAGGACGGAGTATGCACAAAGCAATGAATTAAAATTCGGTGGAGAACGGATGAATGAAGCTTAATCTTTGGAAATTCACGTCCTACTGAATTGGAAGTTACTGAGAGAATGAAAGAAATTACGTCATGCTCAGGTCATGCTTGTCTAGACAGACAAGATCCAAGGAAAATTTTGTTAATTATGTTTCGGTACGTGTCGGCAACAAGTAACCTAGAGCCGAACTAACTGGCTGCCGTTGCAAGTGAGCAAGTAATATCGAATAATCTAAAGAACTCAGCAACTCATGTTGACATTATATTCATTATGATATATCTATAGTGAACATATTTGGGCGATGCTTATACTCGTATGTAAATAATCCTTTGAAGAGAAGTCACTGTCATATAAAGATTTACGTTTCGAAATCCAGAAATGGTATCTTGATCGTATTTTTTTATCGTAAACAAATATAAATCCTAATCTCCACGTGTTAGGGTACCTGTCTTCGTTTTTCCGTTTTGTTTTGGGCGTGGGCTTAATTTAAACGTTTCCTTCCTCACATAAATCTACGGAGATTCAATGCCAAATTTAAGTGCTTCGACAGACGTGGTGAAGGGAAACTTGCCGCGAAGTGCCTCGATCACTGAACTCGAAAGTAAAATAGAATTTCAGTATTGAAATGTCATGTACATTAAACGGGGCATTTTCTGGCTACCACACAGAGAGGGCTGTTGGGGAAAGTAGTTATTTCCTATCTAGAAGATAGAAATAGTAATCAAGGGAAACACGTAAAGGCTAATTTCAGCCCCGATAGTAAGAAAAAAAAAATAGTAGCTAATTGTAATGTAGAAAAAGCAACCATAAAAAAACCGTTACTTAAGTTACTTAAGTTAAAAAAGAAATGTTAATTTTGAGAAATCAATCACTCATTAATTACAGTATGGAAATGATAGTATGGAAATGATGGTATGGGGAAACTGAATTCGGGACAAAAGTTACTTATTAATTGCAGTGCGGAAATAGCAGTCTGTTAGTTGTTAGTCAATTGCAGTATGAAAATAACAGTCATTAAAAACAGTTTTTTTACCATTTGCTGTATGGAATTAGGAGATTAGCAGTAAGGAAAAACTGATCACCAGTTGTAGTAAAAAGTAAAAAGTAATAGTCGTGTAAATTACTGTTTTTCAGTTGTATTTTGAAACCACTTGTCAGAATAAACAGTTGATTATCAGCATCAGTATGGCAATGTCAGTTAGGAAAAACCCCCATTATCAATTTTAGAATGGAAAAAGCAGTTAGGAAAAAATTTTGTGAATCAACAGCATCAATGGCAATCAGAAAAAACACTTACTTATTGAGGCAGAGAAACAATAGCTATAAAAAATTTTATATCAATTTCAGGATGAAGGTTGTAACCAGGAAAAACAGCGTTTGCTCATCAGGGAAAACAGTTGCTTATTACTGGCCATATGAAATTAGCATTAAGGAAAAACGGAGGCATGGAGATGGCAGTAATAAAATACAGTATAAAATCTAGAAATAATAGCCAGGAACAACAGCTTTGTATCAGTTCCAAGACTGAAATAGTGGTCATGAAAACAGCAACAGCTGGTTATCATTTGCAACACTGGAATAGCAGGGAGCAACCACGAAAACAGTAAGCATGATAAATGGCTCCAAATCAACTGTACTATGAGAATGGCAAGGAAACCAGTTGTTTATCAGCTTCGAAATGGAAAAGGTAATCAGAATAAGACAACTGTGTGTCAGCTACAGTGAGGAAAAAGCAATCGAGAAGAACAACTCTGTTTTCCTTTAACTGATGTTAATGTTCAGTATTTTTTTCTTTCTGGCTGCTATTTTCTTACTTCAACTGACAAACAACTGTTTTCCGATGAGTACTTTTTCCAAACTGCATTTAATAAGCGATCGTTTTCCCAACTGCTATTTCGATACTTCATTTGATAAGCGACTGTTTTGCCTGACTACTATTTTTGTAATACAATAACAAGCATTTCCTTTTCCTGACTGCTGTTGCCATACTGCAATTGTTTAACAGCCACTTTTCCTGACTGTTACTTCTTGATTACCATACGAATACAATTCATGCAAAACAGGCACTTATTAATTGTCGTTCAGTTCACGTATGAAAGTAGCAGTCATGAAAAATCGCTGTTTAACAACAGTCAGGAAAAGAATATGCTCGTTATTGTACTACAAAAATAGCGGTTAGGAAAAACAGTCGTTTATAACATAAAGTATCGAAATCGTAGTTAGGAAAACGATTGTTTATGAAATGCAGCATAGAAAGAGTACTAACTGAAAAACAGTTGTTTGTCAGTTGAAGTATGACAACAGAGGCCAGAGACAAAACATTACCGCACAATAACATCAGTGAAATGAAAAAGTTTTTTCTCAGTTGCAGTATGGTGACAGCAGTCAGGAAAAACAATTCCTTACCAGTTAAAACATGGAAATACTATTCTGGGAAAATAGCTTCTTGTGAGGTACAGCATGAAAATGTCGGTCAGAAGAAAATAAAGTTTTCAGTCGTTCTGTGGAAATATCACTTAGGTAAGCAGATGACTATTATTCGCAGTAAGCTAGTTGTTTATCATTTACAGTTTGGAAATAGCAGTCAAAGAAAATAATTACATATTAAAGCGCGGAAATGGTGGCTCAGAGAAAGGAAATGTAATTATTAAATAATACGAAGTAGCAGAGGTAAAAAAAATTAACAAGTTAATTTCGATATACAAAGGTCAGGAAAACAGTTGCTTATTCATATTGCTCCACGGAAATACTACACATGGAAAAAGCAGTTGTTTGTCATTTGCAAAATGGAAACAGTCAGGAAAAATAGTTACGTGTCAATTTCAGTATGAGAACAATGGTCAAGAAAAAAAAATAAATGCTGACTGCAGTATGATAATACTCATTTACTCATTAACTGTTGAACAGCTATCAATAAAGAATCATTAATTTCGTTACGGTAATATTGGTCTCAGAACAACAATTATTCATCAATTTCTGTGGGAAAATAACGTTCAGAAAAAAAAACCACGCTAAATCAGTGGAAACGGCAGTTAGGAAAAACAATCATTTATTAACAGCAATAGAGAAAGTGTTCAAAACAAATAATTATTTCAGTCGCTGGCAATTATGATCAACATATTCACAGCAGCATAAGAGCAGAGATAAAGGAAAACAGCGCCCCGTCTTCGTAACAGCAATGCTGAAACAAGTCAATGAAAAACTATAACGTCATAGAAATAGGGGGTCGGGCCTTGTAATCATCCCTTTATTATAAACCAAACATTATGAGGCAATCACCGTGAAGTCAGTAAGTGTTATTCTCTGGTACGAAATTTTAAGCATTCACGTTGGGAAATTTAAATGGAAAATTTTGCTGCTCCTTTCGATACAATAACAATAAAACTTCAGAATTATTACAAACCAAAGCATATCTGTCAATGGAGACTAACTGAAGACGATTATTATAAATGTCATCAATCCACTGTCAATACATAGACGTATATTATGTGGATTTTTAAAACCCAAGACTTTTTAAAAACGTTGTAGGGTTTCCTTCGAGTTATTATTATTATTATTATTATTATTATTATTATTATTATTATTATTATTATTATTATTATTATTATTATTATTATTATTATTATTATGTTAGTAGTTTTATTTGACTACTGACTTCCATTCTGTACCCTCGTAGAACTGTCCCAAATTACTTGCTCCTAAAAGCGATGTGAAAATTAGAGCACTGAAAAGTCGAAGGAGTTGAACAGCTGGGTGGAAAGAAACTGAAGGGAATAAATGAAATTAGAAGGCAGAAAGCAAAGTAGCTGGGAGCCAAAGGAACCCTTCAAAAATCCTTTAGTACCGTCTACAGTGTGCCACGCAAGCACACTGTAAGGAGTGTCCAAACAGAGAGGGGAGGTAAAGAGGTGAAATACTCTTTATAATAAAGCGTTTTCGATCCTATTTTTGACTTTGAAAAGGATACCGAATTGACGTTTAATGGGTTAAGAAAAATACCTTCACGTCTTCAGAACTAATAAAAAGTAATTAAAGCTCCTGCAGCATTGTATCAAATTCATCTAAGTAAATAATAAGATTTAGGAATATATAGTTTTATTAGAAAGATCTGAAGCAAATCTAGTCAAAGATAATTAAGGATAGATTTATGTTATAGGAAATAATGTGGCATCTCTCTCTCTCTCTCTCTCTCTCTCTCTCTCTCTCTCTCTCTCTCTCTCTCTCTCTCTCTCTCTCTCTCTCTATATATATATATATATATATATATATATATATATATATATATATATTATATGACTGTTGTGGGTTACCTCTAAGGTGGAAAGAGAGAACGTGAGGAGACGAGAGATCTAGACATGAGTGTTCAGTACTCTTGTCAAAAATGTGCACCATCTGAACGGAAGAGCCTCGACGAGGTAATCCTTAAGCCCCGTTTCACAATAAGCTATATTTTTTACTCCTTTTTATCTCTCTCTCTCTCTCTCTCTCTTTCTCTCTCTCTCTCTCTCTCTCTCTCTCTCTCTTCTATGATTATTCTTTACAATATCAACAGTTTCCACCTTTCAGTCTTATAATATACTCCCTTTCCATCTCTCTCTCTCTCTCTCTCTCTCTCTCTCTCTCTCTCTCTCTCTCTCTCTCTCTCTCTTATGATTATTATTTACTATATTAACAGTTTCCACCTTTCAGTCTTATAGTATACTCCCTTTCCACGTCTCTCTCTCTCTCTTTTTCTTCTTCTTCTTCTCCTCGTAGTGCTACTACCACTGCCTTTTCTTTCACCACACCTTTCCCCTCCCACCTCCCAACCGTACCTCCCCCCATCACCTTTGTTAACAATGACTCCTGGTAATATATAACTCCTTAAGCGACGCGGGAAAGTAAGTTTCTTTTAAGAGATTGTGATCTAGCCTTTGACTCGGAGAGGCCATGCGTCTTTTGAGTCTGTCGTGCTTGTCTAGGGTCTTTGCCCCGACGAAGTAGCAGTAGGGAAGGCGAGAAACGAGTTTTAAATGGAGCCGAATGGACGCCGAAAGGGGCCTTCGGAGGTTGTTGATTGCCACGGCTACGGGATAGAGCCTAACGGCATTGGCTTTGACGGACATCTATAGAACTGCCCTTTACAGGTCAGTTAAGGGAAGTTTTTGAGAGAGAGAGAGAGAGAGAGAGAGAGAGAGAGAGAGAGAGAGAGAGAGAGAGTGGGTGGGGTGGGAAACCGGGTTTCAAGTGCCAGTTAGATTATTTTTTTTTTTAGAGAGAGAGAGAGAGAGAGAGAGAGAGAGAAAGGGTGGGGTGGGAAACCGGGTCTCAAGTGCCAGTTAGATTAACTTTTTAGAGAGAGAGAGAGAGAGAGAGAGAGAGAGAGAGAGAGAGAGAGAGAGAGAGAGATTCAAATGCCAGTTGAATGCATTTTTTTTTTTGAGAGAGAGAGAGAGAGAGAGAGAGAGAGAGTGCGAAAAACTGGGTCTCAAGTGCCAATTGGATTAGTTTTTAGAGAGAGAGAGAGAGAGAGAGAGAGAGAGAGAGAGAGAGAGAGAGAGAGAGAGAGAGAGAGAGAGAGAAATAAAAACTGTACCACAAGTGCCAGTTGAATGAATTTTGAAGAAGAGAGAGAGAGAGAGAGAGAGAAAAAACTGTACCACAAGTGCCAGTTGAATGAATTTTGGAAGAGAGAGAGAGAGAGAGAGAGAGAGAGAGAGAGAGAGAGAGAGATACCTATATCTGATTTATAGCAGCCTCTAGTTAATTGGATCCAATAGAAATGACAGGAGGTCCATTATTTCTTTATTATACAAACATGCCCGTCTTTTTTTAAGACACATAGGGCTATATTAACAAAACAGTATATACCATAGTTAATATAATTCAGTCTCAAATATATTATTACCATGATTCAGTGTTAACGTTTCTTCTAGTATTCGGTGCGGTGTACCGTAATTTGCTTTAAAATGATGGAAAATACATAACGATGTTCTGCATGTTAGGTTATGTTATAAAACATCCGGCAACCGTATGGAATTTGAATATTTTTTCAATAGAAATTTTCTGCTCATTGAATCAATGCAGTGACCAAAGCAATATTATCTTTACAGTAGAACTGATCTCATCTGAGATAAGTTAATTTTTTATCAACAGATCTAAATAAAAATTATAAAAAAAATCATTCCGATATGATTTTTGTTACATAAACTAAATTGTTACTCCTGAATATCTACTGATCATAATACTGAAACGGGAAAAAATGTGCATGTTATCAACAAAGAGTAACCCATCTCTCTCTCTCTCTCTCTCTCTCTCTCTCTCTCTCTCTCTCTCTCTCTTTATTTTAAGGACATGCATGATTTCTTTTATTTATGTGTAGAGCTTGTGTTCTCATGGGTAAAGCATAGGCCTATATAGTTGCATCAATATTCTATGAGGTGGCCGGAGGTGGGAAGCCACTATTTGGGAATGTCTTTTTATATTTATAGACTCGGGTCTTGTGCACTGGATCATTTTCATGACCAGTTTTGCTTCTTTTATTGTCTTTGTTTGTCGGTCAGCGGAGGATCATCAAATGGAGCATTTTGCCGACCATTTGACTGCCATTGTAGAAAAAATAGATGCAGAAATAGTGTTCCTTTGCAGCAAATGATTCAGTAGTGATTTTACGGCTTTGTTCCTTTTCATTGTTGCCACAGGACTACGCAGTACGGTATAGCTCATTTAATTCTTGAAAATTTTCGGTGTGTGTGTATGTATATATATAAATATTTATATATATATATATATATATATATATATATATATATATATATATATATATATATATATATATATATATATATATATATATACATATATATATATACATATACATATACATATATATACACATAAGTAATTGTAATAGCCATACTGCCCTCTTAACTTCTCAGATCCTTCACACTTTTTGGATACGCATGTCGCTACAAAGCCTTAGATATAAGTGCAAGAAATATGAAGCAATAATGATGTCCGATCACGCTACCGGACATCAGGATTACTTCATATTTCTTGCACTTGTATTCAAGGCTTTGCAGTGATAAGCGTATTCAAAAAGTGTCAAGAATTCGAGAAGTTGAGAAGGCATTGTGGCTATTACAATTACATACATATCTGGTAAAAGTGACCGATAGATTCTATGGAAGTATATATATATACATATATATATATATATATATATATATATATATATATATATATATATATATATATATATATATATATATATATATATGTATAGGCCAGTTCCAGAAACAAATACATCTGGAACTATATATATATATATACATATATATATATATATATATATATATATATATATATATATATATATATATATATATATATATATATATATATATATATATATATATATATATATATAAACTTTATCACATACACAATTGTTCTATGCATTAGCAGAATTACTAACATGACTCATTCAAACTCGATGGTATCTAGTGGAGATATTTATTCAGAAAAAGCTTGTATCTTTTTCTGAATAAATATCTCCACTAAATACCATCCAGTTTGAATGAAGTCCTGTTAGTAATATATATATATATATATATATATATATATATATATATATATATATATATATATATATATATATATATATATAATACACTAGGCGTATTCCAGAAAAAAACAACATGTCTGTCACTGACACATTCATATTTCAGCACATCTACTAGGTCATTCACCTCTATCTTGCACGCACTCTTCCGATTATTGAATATTTAGGCCCTTTCCTTCCGGTATTTTGCTGTTCCCTCTACCCAGCCTCTTCTATGTCTTCTTCTCCTCCTCCATTCAAACAATTCTGAATCATACATTCTTTTCATTGGCCTACCATTCTCCATTCTTTCCACAAGAGCAACCCATCTCAAAACCCTCTGACATATTCTTTCACTTAGGCGTTACACTACTTCTGCGTAGCTCCACATTTTTCAGCCGGTCACTCCTTTAAATGTTAATAACAACGCAAATGATTCATCTCAAATAATCTCGTTTCATTCTCCACTAAATTTTTCATCTTCCTTTCCCCTATTTAGTGTTTTCATTCCATCCGGAAATAAAATTTCAAGGTACACGTAATTGGGTTCTAGCGCATCTGTGTATGGAGACTTCCGTCTTCCCAAAGAGCTCGATCTTTGGTCTTCTTACGATGCTAAATGTTCAAGATTACCATCCTGTCGAAATTGTACGAATTTTCCCTATATTTTAACAAAAAAAAAAAAAAACGACAAAGAATAGAGTTATTAGAATTGCCTGAAAAATTCTATTCCCCCATAGTTATTATTATTATTATTATTATTATTATTATTATTATTATTATTATTATTATTATTATTATTATTATTATTAAAAAGGATGGCTGTATTATGCGAATTTATCTTATATAGTGTCTTTTCTATCTTCCTTATGATTCGCTTTTCAGGCTCAGCGATGTTAGTCAGCAACTGGCCGATATTCATGGAAAATGATAGTGTGCGGAATGCGGGAAGTCTTTATTACAATATCCAATCAGAAATCGTTCGTCGTCTGGATTCAGGTTCTATTTCAGGTTCTATTTCAGGTACCGTCGACATGTCGACAAAAGGATAGCGTGCGGAATGCGGGAAGTCTTCGACATGTCGACGGTACCTGAAATAGAACCTGAAATAGAACCTGAATCCAGACGACGAACGATTTCTGATTGGATATTTTAATAAAAGACTTCCCGCATTCCGCACACTATCCTTTTCCAACATGAATATCGGCCAGTTGCTGACTAACATCGCTGAGCCTGAAAAGCGAATCATAAGGAAGATAGAAAAGACACTATATAAGATAAATTCGCATAATACAGCCATCCTTTTTAATAAGACCTGTTTAAAAGAGGGTCTACTCCCTTCTTATTATTATTATTATTATTATTATTATTATTATTATTATTATTATTATTATTATTATTATTATTATTATTATTATTATTAAATATATGAAAGAATTGATTAAAAAAGTTCACAACATACAAGAAAAGTTCATATATGGTTTTCGCTTTATGATGAGTAGATATTTTCTAGGATTTCAGACAATGCAGAATTGGGAAAAAATGACCATCAGCTAAGAATTTAGTTATTGGTGGTTAAAAAAGACTCAGAGGAGAATGATACAGAGAGAATTCAAAAAGTACTAGTCCTACCATTTTGCGGATCGTAACCAAACATCAGTAATACACAAATGAACAATCTTAGCAAGTCGAACCTTCATTCTGATGACCAGAAAGGAATATCTCATTATATAGAAGACAATATCATTCAATGTATTTATCATTTGTGAGTGCACTATGGGTAATGAACTCCGCGTTTAAGTCTTACAAAATTTCTTATGCAAGAGAATACAAAGAAACGGTATGTAGTTGACTTATAAGTACGATGTGTAATTTCCAAAGTAAACACTCACTAGTATTTATGGTAATTTCACCATACCTCTTTTCCCTTTAGAGAGGCGGTTTTTTAAAGTTTTAGCCTTCTGGTTAGCATTAATTATTCTGTGTAGTCCTACACCCTCTTAGACATTGCTTGCGTTCCACTACAGCCAGCTAACCAATAGGTACATAATTCTCCACCCAGGTCAATAGAGGCTCAATGCGATTCGTTGAGTTCGTCTCAGACATTTAAATGTCCATGTTATGGCAGACCCCGCCGGATAACAAGACTGAAACGGTCTTCTGCCTTTCAGTGAAGGAACGTGGGCTGCAAAATACTGACAAATGGAAACTGGAGTGAGGATAGTTAAAAAGAGATTTTACTGACTACTATTCAATAGAAAAAACTGGCTTTGCAACGACAAATAACTATCACCCAACAAATCTTACTAGATTGCGTATTTTGCAAACATCATTCGAATTGCCCTTGTAGTCACGCTCTGGGTCACGCAAAATGAACCATTCTTTTTTATCTATCCTGACTACAAAAGACTCTTAAGCATCTTAAGGGGGAGGCAATAAGACAACTTTTTTCATGAAAATAGATATTGCTAATAATAAAACAAAAGTCAATTTAACAAACACCGCACTTGGGAGGTTAAAATCGCAAAACTTGGAGACATGCTGTAAGAGATTTTAAAGATTACTTTTCAAAAACAGGGGATGACATAGCATACCTAGGGTAGTTATTTTGAAAAATCATAAATCATACCAAGGCCACCGAAAATAGATCTTTCTGTGGTCTCGGTATAATGCTGTATGAGCCGCGGCCCGTGAAACTTTAACCACGGCCAGGCGGTGGCCTATCCTACATCGTTGCCAGAGGTACGATTATGACTAAATTTAATCTTAAATAAAATTAAAAACTACTGAGGCTAGACGGCTGCAATTTGGTATGTTTGATGATTGGAGGGTGGGTGATCAAAATACTAATTTGCAGCCCTCTAGCCTCAGTAGTTTTTAAGATCTGAGGGCGGAAAGAAAAAAAGGGCTGACAGAATAAAGTGCAGACGAACAGACAAAGCCAGCACAATAGTTTTATTTTACAAAAAACTAAAAGGGCCCACCTGAGGATCTAGGAGAGGGCCGATATGATAAGAAATAAACATGGAAGATAGATAGCGCTGTTAATGCGCCGAGTTGTGATTAAGAAATTCTGGTCACCAGAGCATCAGGTCTTTTCGTTTACGAAGTATCCAGACCCTCGCAAATATTATGCAAGATTTACGTCGAGATGTTTACTGTACGTAAGTGAGCGTTCTTAATCGAATTTGCGAAATATCTTTATATATTTTATTTCACAGGATGGAAAATATGGACGTGATTATAAAATGTTTTCTAAAAGGCTTTCTAAAGCAAAACATATATCATAGGCAAGAGAAAAGTAGCTGTTATGTTCTGAACCAAAAAAATTTATATCGAAAGGGAGAGAAGGACTACTCACACCCACCCACCTCAAATGAAGAGAGAGAGAGAGAGAGAGAGAGAGAAGCAAACGTCCTTACTAAATAATACTAGAGCGCCCCGAGCCACTTCACTAAGCTACTTAGCGAACGGAAATTGACCAAGAGCAACAAAAAATTGACTACAAAAGGTCTCTGGTCATAGCCAAGGATAAGATGCACCCATCGCCTCCCGAAGTGAGATGACATCATCTCAAAATGATGGAGACGCAGGATGTTCTGAAGACAAAAGTACATACATTCCATATATATATATATATATATATATATATATATATATATATATATATATATATATATAAATATATATATATATATATATACAGTATATATATATATATATATATAATTTATATATATATATATATATATATATATATATATATATATATATATATATATATATATATATATATATATATATATATATATATAAAAGAGAGAGAGAGAGAGAGAGAGAGAGAGAGAGAGAGAGCGCCAAGCGCAAGGGCTTGTATCTAATTCCCGTTGTCATAAGAGAGGATACGGTTATCCCATTCATAAGGAAGGTCATTATCTCGTGAGTCTCTTCATGATAGATGAGATAAGACAGGCCCTCAAGTCTTTGGTATGGCACTTGCGGTTTAGAACTTCAGTGGTCTTGAGAAGAGAGGGAGGGAGGAAGGGATGAGAGGAAGAGAAGGGAGGGAGGGAGGAAGGGTTGAAAGGAGGAAGGGAGTAGGAAGGGATGAGAGGAAGAGAAGGGGAGGGGGAGGGATGAGAGGAAGGAGGGGGGAGGGAGGGAGGGATGGGAGGGGAAGGAGGACGGAGGAAGGGTTATATAGGAAGAGGAGAGAGGGGGAGGGCTGACTAGATGGCGGGAGAGGGGCATTGTTGAGGAAACCAGATGAGAAGTGTATATGTTAAGACTTGATGGAACGAACGATATAGATGGAATGGAGGGCTCAAAGTGGTGGGTAGGGGTTGGTATTAGGGTAGGGGAGCGAGGAAAGGGAGGGAAGAAGATAAGTTTGGAAGGGGGAGGGGGTTACTTAAGAGCGAATCAGTGCGAGGGAGAGAAGAAAGAAGATGTAAGTTGATATTGGCAGAAGCATGATGAGAATTGAGTTTCTAATCGGATACCTAGGAGAAATGACGTCACGTGTTTTCCCTTTGACTTTATATATTAATCATGAAATTTTTAATATTTCCCTGACCATTCCTGTGGCAACGTAATGATATTGCTATTATATTTCCAGATTTTAACCTTATTAATATACAGTTTAAATTAACCGTATCATTTTTAAAGGAAGGAGAGAAACAACAGGTGACTACCCTCCTGTACAGAATCATGCGTTTCAGAATGATACATTGTTTATTTACTAAATGACATTAATTCAAGTAATAACTGTTCTAATAGCAAAATCCAGCCATGCTAAATTAAAATTTAATGTTAAAGCTATCATGCACAGACGACCACTCTCGTTTCTATGAATGTCATAAAACAAATTTTATAAAAATACTTAAATCTTTTTCTTGACTGTGATATTATGTAGGCAGACAGCTCAGCTAAGTTTTTTGAGAAATGGTTTTTGATAAAGCTTGTTTCTGAAATGGATATCAGTGTTGTTTAAATGAACTTTACTCGGGAACCTCTAGAAATAATGAGAGTTCCGGTGCGTTACGACCTCGAAGAAATAAGAATAAAATCTTTCGAAAATACGAATAAGCGTTACTTAATTTTTACCGTCCCTAATCCAGAAATGGAAGCAAAATCGTGTCCTTTTAAACTATTTACAAATCATGAATTCCGGAACAGGCAACTGTCAAAGTCACATTTAATAAAAGAAATAGAATAGCTGCCAATTTCACAACAACAACGACAACGACAGATAATTTCCGTCAAATCTGGGTGTAAACATGATATCAGAATGCATGGGAGAGACGAATTTCACTCTCCTCCTTTTTATTCCTTTTTTTCATCGTCGCGCGGGAGATTGGTCTCGCACTGTCGTCTTAAAGCCTGGCAGACACTCTGACTCCAAGGCGTCATCAGAGGGGCTTTGTTTTCGAGTATGAGTGGGACCTCTTTTTTCCAATGCCCTTCATAAAGCCCTCCCTATTAGCTGTTGCTAATTTCTTCTTCTTTTTTTTCTTCTTCATTTTCTTCTCCTCTGCAAATTGCATTTGTTCCTCGATCGGGCTGTTAAGATTTTAGTGTTAGCTTTTGTCTTTAGATGTTGTTTATTCTTTTTTGTAATTTCTTGTTGGTTTGAGTTATTTCTGAGTTTTATTTAGTTTTTTTCTCCTTATGGCTAATGTGATATTAGTATTTAAAAAGATATAAGTGTGTTATGAATATACATATTATACGTGCTGGCATGTGTAAGTATTTGTGGTCTGTTGTACAAGAATATCGCAAGTCTGCGTGTATACTTCTATTTATTTTCTTTTTCATATCCAACCATTTGCGTGCATTTCTGTATGTTGGCATACTATGTATGAGTCTGTCGATACGTAAATGCGTGCTGCATGCATGCTTTAATATAGTATATAATCTTCACGTTCATTTGTAAACACACACGGCATCTATTTATAAGTTATGGCTCAGTGGGAAAGAAAGTACCTTGGTAATTTCATCCGAAAAATAATAATAATAATATTATTATTATTACGAAAGAAATAAACAAGCGAACTGGAATGAAGGCAACATCATTACATCATTAAAGCAGAGTGATTTGAGAAAGAAGGAAGTAGTATCAAAATTAATGAAGAAAATGGGAAATGGCATTCATCTGGGTAAAAAAATGTTTGGTGGTACAGATCTCGGGTGGGGAAAGTATAGAAGATTTAATAGGAGGAAAATTACATCAACTGAGGTTGGTGAAGGAACAGTGGCTGATCGGAATAAAGTTATAATGAAGGGGAAGTAAATAATGCTTATCATAAGAAAGCAAAGGAGTTACGAAGCAGAAATGCGTGAAAAAATGGATTTTCTTACACTTCTCGAAGAAAATTATAGTGTAATCATTGCCGTGGAAAATTTGGTACCAGCTGAATAAAATAGATGTATTCTATGTACAAAGTATATAATAATCTGTAATTCATCTATGAGTACTCTTCGAGTTTACTTCTAAGGATAGAGAAGAGTCTTATGAATATTAATTTAATAAATGCCAATAACCGAGTGAAGGAAAGTTAGCAGCATAAATAGTTTATAATATATTGTTAGAATTTGCGTTACACACTCCTTTTATGAAACTTTCTGCGGCTGAAGATCAAATACTTGTACCGTGCAGAAGAGAGCTTCTATCACTGATTCTATCTTCTGGCAAATTAGCAGCGCCATCAACGGTCGTCTTCGGAGTAAAGGAGAGCTCTTCTCCTCCGTACTAAATATAAACTGACGTTAAATGATGTACTCCAGAAAGCAACAGAGATGTACACTGTCTTGCGTCACTGTTAAATGAGCACCAGGATCTGTCTGTCTGCGCATCCTTAAAGGTCAGGATTGAAACTAATTGAGGGTTAGTGCCGCTCCTTAATTGTAGGTATGCATCCTTTCTTAAAACCACGAGCTCGTCGGAATTAAATTTAATGAGACGTCAGAGAGCATTCCGACCACGAGGAACACGAGGAACAATACTGAGTTTGTTGGGCAACCATGATCTATTCATAGAATGAAGAGGCGTAAGATGACGAAATTAGTCTTAGATACAGAGGCGAAAAGGATATGCTAGATTTATCATTTAGGTGTAAAAGAAACAATCTCAGCTTTGTTACCTTTGTAGGAAAATCAGCTATGAGTAACAAAAACTTTTACCCTGAAAGCTGTGTGCACGGATCTTTGAATAATAGAGGGACTTGCTTGGTGATAAACATCAATATCTAAGCAATGATCCAGAACTTACTTTGATTTTACGCTTTCACCTTTTCATTCGTTTATTATTATTATTATTATTATTATTATTATTATTATTATTATTATTATTATTATTATTATTATTATTATTATTATTATTATTATTATTATTATTATTATTAAATAAAAAAATACGCATAGTACCATGAGGATTGAAATGTAGCAACAAACCCAGTTTTATGTACTCATACACAACTGTGGATTTGTTTCTCCATTATTATTACTCTAAGGGTTCAATCATTTATATGGCGCATGCGTCAAAGGACTACAGTAGCTGCACAAGCTTCTGCAAATTAGAATGTCTGTTTATGAATAAAAGAAAAAATTATAACAGAAAAAGAGGAAGATACCAAACAAATGCATGTAACTTAAGAACCAAAGAGAACAAATAGCTTTTGTGGAAGGTTAGGGTGAAAGCCAGCAATTTAGAAAATAAAAGTGTGATGTAATCTTTGTCCGCTTACTGTGATAACTATTGCTTAAGAGTTAGGGAAAGAAGCAAATATAAAACTTGCATCCCTTATAGCTTTCTATAGGTTGCCGTGTTCGCTGTTGCCAGCCTTTAAAGTACAACCTGGATGAATTGCGAAATGACGGTCTACTGTAATAAAACTGAATCTTGTGGATAGTTTTTCCCTGAGCTGCTAAAATTATTTGTCGAGACTTTGCTCTGGAAGTTGGATATAATACATACATACACACGTATATATATATATATATATATATATATATATATATATATATATATATATATATATATATATATATATATATATATGCATACACACTCATATATATGTATATATATATATTTTATATATATATATATATATATATATATATATATATTACAGTATATATATTTTTATATATATACTCATATATATGAACATAGATTTTTATATATATATATATATATATATATATATATATATATATATATATATATATATATATATATATGTATATATAGTGTGTGTTTGTATATATTTTATATATGTATATATATATGTGTATATATATTTATGTATATATATATATATGTATATATGTATATATATACATATATTTGTAAAAATTTGTATTCATTTATATGAGAATATGTATGTATGTATGTATATATGAATACAAATTTTTTTTACAAATATATGTGTATATAAATACATAAATATATATATATATGTGTGTGTGTGTGTGTGTGTGTGTGTGTGTGTGTGTGTGCATGTATGCGAGTGTGTGTTTGTATGCAAGTACAAATGAAAATAATATTCATATGTTAGATCATCCTCCACACAATCATTAATGAAATTTAGACAGTGTCGCCAGGACCACGGGCATCATTAAAATGAAGAAATGTAAAATAATGGCTTCATAATTCCGATGAAAGTAATATAACAGCGAGCTGAATTTACGCGAGCAAACGTCCGAAGATAATTATTTTCGTTGTTTGTCAGGAAATTAATCGCGTTATTTACGTTATATGTTTCAGTGATCATAGGTAACACATATCATTAAGATATAATTTTGTAATTCAAGGTCATTTATTTTTCGTAACGAATATGAATGCGGCATTGGAACGTGCGGGCAGCCTTGTATATAGTGAGTTTGCTTACATAGACACGCACAGACGCGCGCTCTCGCGCCTGCATCAAAGTACGAATCTATTAATATATGCACTAATACACAATTCACAAACTTTGCCATGCTATTCTATAATAACTAAACTACAAAAGCCCACCAGCTGGTTTATATGCACGTATACAAAATATCCCTCTGAGAATTTAGACATAAATGCATACGCACACTATATATATATATATATATATATATATATATATATATATATATATATATATATATATATATATATATATATATGTATATATGTATGTATGTATGTATGTATGTGTGTCTTTGTATATAGACATACATATGTATGTGTGGGCGTCCGTATGTATATATGCATGTATAAACAGAATTATACCGACGTTCACAACAAATACTTTCGTACAATAGGACTAAAATGAATTATTTCTGTCTCAATTAAAAAATTTTTTTATACCTCTTTTACAAAAATGAATTTTTTTCTTAATTGTGCATTATCTCAGTTATTCCTTTATTTAATGAGTTTTTCTTACCTTGCTGCATATCATTTTCTTTCTCTGTGCACCATTGAAAGATATCGGTTTTATTCCTCAGTTGCATATTATTTCATCTATTTTTCATTCACGAATTGCATCTTTCATATTACCTCTCTTATTTTTCTTTTCGAAAAATGCATTTCCTTTCTCCAATTACATTTTTTAATTTACTTTTCCTTTTTCACAAGTGTATCTTATTTTTACGCAAACGTTATGCCTTTTCCTAGTTCCATATATTTAAGATTTTTCCTTAGTTTTTTTATTGCTAAGAAATCACATCTAATCCTGGTGCATTTTCTCCCAAAGTATTTAATCTACTCGAAAATAAAGTTAACTTCACTTTTTATCCATATAAATTCAGAGACAAATTTTAAGGTTATATTGTTAGACGATATCAGACAAAAATTTCAATATCAGAAATAATTCCTAGATCGTGATAGATTCTCGAAGTCATGTTAGAATTTCGAAGCCGTGCTAGAATCTCTCTGAAGATAGCATGATCAGAAGAGCTATCAGGTTCACCTGCAGTGAGGTCGTAACTACGTAATATCTGCGGGGCTGAAAGACTCACGCTATCTTATAGCAGCAGATGTTCAAGGAAATCGAATTCTAAGGATTGTCAAATATGATGCAAAATGGTGTAATCAAGTAACGTTTAAGTTATTCTATTTTGTTCATTTAGTAAATGATCTTTGGAAAATTTCTTTCTCTCTCTCTCTCTCTCTCTCTTTTACACACATACACTCACTAATACATGTACAGGCACACATACAAATAAATACACATATTTCTTATCAATTACATCTGTTTTAGATAATATATATATATATATTTTTGTCTCATTCCATTCCACCGTTAATTTTATAAAATTCATTGGTAGCTTCAAAATTAATCTACTTAATAACACCCATTATAATTAAAACTTAAAACTTTAGCTTTTACGCTCTTTACATTGCAAATGATATTTCCATGTTAATGCATAATAAATAATCACTCCACATATCACATAGTAGATCAATTAATTATTAGTTTCAGGTCATTTCCTTAGGGTTGTCTAATTCATTACTGGTTTGGAGTAATTTACTTAACTACCTGCAGCAAACGAATTTTCATATTCGACTTCCGGATGTGTTATCTAATAGTTCTTGTATTAATGCTGCTTCTCAACAGCTTGTAATTTTAATATTTCAAAAATAAATAAGGCACTGCAACGGAATGTCATGTTACTTTTCTTCACACTTGGCAATTATAATGGACTAATAGGTATTTAACTTAAATCTCTGGCTTTGAAATTTTAAAAGGACAGTACAATCTGATCTTATTTTTCAATTTACTTATCTATTAGGAAATTTAAGGTCTCCTAAGATCGGCATGTTAGACAACTTGAGAGGTCACTGAGGAAACTCCATTACCTCAATTTTGTTTTTTAGTATTACCTACCTGTAAGGCCACCCTGATTTTAGTTTAGCGTACATTTTTAGTTACAGATAACAGTTCTTCATCACATGCCCATTCTTTAATCCAAGATAATGACATAATTCATTGCTGTACTGTAAGTGTTTAACAAATTTATCAACATAATTTTCCATAGAAAACTTATATTTATAAAGTAAGCATTCGGCTCAAGTGTCACCTCAGTACGTTCAAGAACACAGAAAAGTAAAAACCGGTATGGGAGAACGGAAAAGAGCTGCTTATTATCAGTGCAAATATACAACCATAGCAAAGCGGAGAGACAGCGGTGGTGGGTGGGAGCCGGTCGTCAGCAGATGTAAACAAACTAAAGGCAGCGATGTGTTGGGTCCGGGATTGTCAATACAGATCGCATTTGCTGATATTACGTCTCCGATAAATATACTTGGAGGAGAGATGGTTGGTTTATTACTGCTTTAATTACTATAAACAGCGAGAAGGAGACAGTATGGTCCTCCTGAAAGTCTCTGTGACATCTTAGTTATTTGTACAACGAATTCATGGGAAATCTATTTATGCTGGGATTTTATAGCCGACATGAGGTCTCTTGGTAAGAAATTGTTTACAACAGCGCGCGTATGTTAAAACAGGATCTCTCAGGAGAGTTGAACAAGATGTGAATGAAACTTAGCAGTTTATCATTAGGAGACCTCAAAGTGATTGATTTTCACGAGAAATCTCTAATTTTTGTTGGCATGGGGACTACCTCGTCTTTCAAAAAAGACAGATTTTAGTTTTCTGTAACAGAAAACTATCGAGATGGTTTTGCCTGTCCGTCAGCTCTTTTTCTGTCCGCCCTCAGATCTTAAAAGCTACTGAGGCTAGAGGGCTGCAAATTGGTAGGTTGATCATCCACCCTCCAATCATCAAGCATACCAAATTGCAGCCGTCTAGCCTCAGTAGTTTTCATTTTATTTAAGGTTAAGATTAGGCATGGGTCGTGCGTCTGACACCGCTAAAGGTGCCAGCCGCTGACGCATCTTCACTGGGGAGCAACTGAGCGCTGCCCGGTCCTGGCTGAGTTTCATACTGCAGCACAGAACTCGATTGCGCCGAAGAAACTTCGGCGCACTTTTTACTCGATTTGTTTTCAAAATGAGTTATCACCAGCAATATAAATGTGGTCTCCTGTTCACATTACTTGTTTACTGGCCATATATTATAAATTCATGCATTCATCGAAAACTGTTCACTTATTCTCCACTAGGTGGTCTTTGAGAAGGTGTGCCTGACGTAGCACGGGTTTTCCGTAATCCAGGAGCGCGTTAGTTATCAGCTGAGCTGAACTATAACAAATAAGAAGTAACACATAGATCCAGTCGTGTTATACTTGAAAGAAAGGTTGTCATTCACTTTTTAAGGTTTTAGTTTTTTGTTTATGACGCTTACTTCCAATTTTTGTATAATATATTGTAAATTTATGCAAAATTATGTATATATATAGTGTATATATATATATATATATATATATATATATATATATATACATATATAGTGTATATATATGTATATATATATATATATATATATATATATATATATATATATATATATATATATATATATATATATATATATATGAGTGAATGTGTGTGTTATATAAACTCTGTTATACTTCTTTTCCTATAAAGGCGGCTATGCCGGAGAGTATCAGTCCTCTGACTATCAGTAAGTATCTTAGAGTGAGACTGCCTTGTTCTGGAATCAAACCTAGGCTCTGTCTCCGGTGAGGGGCGAGTGTGTGTGTGTAATATTCATATGTGTGTGTGTGCGTGTATGTCTATGACTGAATGCTGTATGATGTGGTTATTCTTTGCCATTCGGAAAAAACTGGTATGCTTTTTCTCTTGATTACTATTTTTTGAAAGCTGTGCTAAGAAAAAAATTATTCGTCGATTTTTCTTCTCATTGATGCTCTTACTTTTGTCGGTATTTTGCTTCGAATTTACATTATAAATGAAATGAAAATTAGAGGGGGGAGGAGAAGGAGGGGGGAAAAGTCAGAGAGAAAGAATACTAAGGTAAAAGCAGTCCAGCTGGTGGGCGAATGATCGCTACGAGGAGCTTTTCGTTAAATCTACAGTTTGCAATTCCAGAACCACTTTAAGTGGAACCCCACTTCGCCGGATGTGATTCTCATTGTCTTTGCATTACTTTAGGTCTGTCAAGTTTAATTGTTTATTTTGGAAAATATTTCTTCTTATTAAGTTTCAAAATTGTTTTGCCATCATAATTTGTCATTACAACGCTTATGGTTTGGAACCTAATGCTAAAATTGTGAAATGTTTCCTACACCCACGAAAACAAGACATTGGTTTTATGATTCGTCTTCTGAATCGTTCAGTTTTGAGAAGGCAAAGAATTATCAGCAAAACCCATTGGTCTTTTCAGACACATGTTGAGGTCTAGAACAATATCATCATATGCTAATATTATTAATATTTTTTTTTTAAATATATCTCAGTCGTATTAGTAAAAGACATTATTTTTGATACGAACCTTTTTTTGATTTTGCTTATTGACTTGTTCATCTCATGTATGAGTCTGCTAGTTCGTTTACGGTGTCATTTTCATTGTGAAATATGTCCTAAGAGGCGCATGGAACACAATTAAAGAACCATGATCAGAATGAGAATTTTAGTATTTCTTTTCCTTCACAATGGATGTAGACTTAATAAAACCCGTCATCAAAATGTTTGTATAAAAGTTGATCTATGATGACATAAGTGATATTATTGATTATTATGTTTGGTAAAAAAGGCCTTATCCTTTTACAAGGTTTTAATTATAATGATAATAAAAAAGATAATAAAAGACTATCACTACCACTTAGTTAAATCATGGCCATCATAGTGCAAGTAATTACAATAATGGTAGTTGTAGGAAAGTCAACGTAGGAGTTGTAGGAATAAACGAAAATAATACTAGTTGTAGCAGTAATAGTGATGGTGGTGGTGGTCAAATGAAAGCAAGAAAGAAAGAAAGAGAGAAAGAAATGCAAGATATCAAAGACACTCTGCCATTAGAACTAATGAATTAACCGCGGCAGGAAATTGAAAGTTCGGGGAGACAGTTAGGCAAAGTATACCGAGAGTTCTGTTTCAGTACTTTTTCTCAAGGATTTAATCAGCATTTTGTGTAATACATGTGCGTTCTGTGTTACACTGCACACTACACACACACACACACACACACACACACACACACACACACATACACATATGTATATATATATATATATATATATATATATATATATATATATATATATATATATATATATATATATATATATATATATATGTATATATATATATATATATATATATATATATATATATATATATATATATATATATATATATATATATATATATATATATATATAAATGAACACATGGGAACGCGTTTCACAGGAATATATGTGAATATATACGAACCTCAAATATATTATCGCAACAGATCCATGCACTGGTCAGAGATGCATCGCCATAACTATGCAACCTGGACGATGATCACTGAACCAATAGCAATAGCAATATGCAGTTGGAGCCAAGAATTCAATTTAGGCTTTGATATCATTTTCCCGACCACACTTAACTGATTACTTTTAATCATTTGCAGGAAATTTATTTATGCATCTCTAGTATTTTTTTTCTTTATTTGATTCATGAAAAAACAGAAAATCTCTTCAGAGGAAATAAGGACATATTGCAGTAGATGAGTTTAAGGACACTTTGAAAATGATTTGACATATCTGTACCTTTTTGCACCACGGTTTCTTACCTGCGGCTTAAATGTTTTACTTTCGACTCTTACACCTCCGGCACAGCTTTTTGCAGGGTACTCTTAGACTGTTTGTTCATAGTACTTAGTTTCAGTGTTTAACTTACCAAACTGCTAAAGTTCACATCTTAATTCCAGTATTTCAATAACTACTAATTCTAATTTACCGTTACCTTTTTATTGTTTTTAGCAATTTCAGAGTATCCAAATCTCCATATTAAAATATTCTTCGAATACACTGACCAGTCTTAAAGCTTATTTCTCTTAGTACTTCAACCTTTACCTTTCAAGTATTCATTATTCATTTTCAGATTTCCAAATTCAGCTTTAAAATATCATGTTACATTTCCAATACATATTTCCTTTAATTTTTTTAAAGAATTCCTTCCCTTATTTTGTTTATGTCAATATGGCTTGTATTCTCTTATGTTATAAGACTTGATTTCACTGGGTGTTCCTCTTCAGCATTTGAATAATGTAATACTAGAGAGTACCAATGATTCAAAGTTAAAAACGATACATATTTATCCTCTGAAAGCTACACAGCCATTATAAAGAGACTGACTAAGAAAGGGGTTTATATTTTTTTATCTAATTAGAAGTGAACTGTCTGGAGGAGAAAAAGCTGAATAAATGCAATAATAATGGATATCTGAGAATCGATCTCAAATCAAGGAAGATTATTACAATGAGATCAAGCAGTTAAAGATAAAAGTATCTTTCCATGAAGTTAACAACACTCGATAGGTTCTGGCTACTTACCAAGCTTCAGTTATTATCGCATACAAATAAAAGAATTATGAAGAAATGCCGGGAATACTCAACGCAAGAATTACTCAGAGATCAAGCTTAATATCAACAAATTTTGCATTAGCATTATTAACTATGAATTAATCAGTCTCTTGTATGATTGAAAACATGCATTAGTACCTTAACCACTAAGAATATTCGATTATTACCCTTTCTAATGGATATTGCCAAAATTCATACAAGAATTAACCTAGACATATATCCAATATTAATGATGGCAGAAAATCACTCAAATCGCCGAAACTGCAACAGACTATTCATCACTCTTTGAGCAATGCATAAGCATATCAGTCTCTTGCACGTCCTATTCTCACAGATCAATATAATTCACAAATGTTGTGTCTGATTTTTTAACTTCTCACTGAATGTACGGCACTTTTTCTGTATACCTTTAAATTTAAATTCAACCAGATACGTTCTTTTTTCACATGGTGACATCTATACGGTTCCAAAAGCTAAGAATTATTGTTCATTTTATGCAGTCTTTATGCATTCACATTTTTCTGGGAACAATTTGAATACGAATGTAATTTATCATGAGATTTGCTGATGGTGACAATCGCTTTCCCTGACGTGCCTTTTTTCATGCAATAATATCAGTCGTTACAAAGAGTGCTCATATGCCGATAATCAAATAACTCGTATGATGATAAATGAAATATGCATGCTTATAACAAAACAAGTGATAATCGGGCATGGTTATTGTTGTGGCTAAATGACTTGACAGTTTTGACAACATGGGACATTAGTCGAATGATAGGGAAAAACAATGTATTTGCAATATGACTAAACAACTTTCGACGAGAATCGTTATAAACAATTTAAGAAGTTTGAGAGAGTTTTAACTCCAGCTGATAATGACTGACTCTTAAACTACCAGTCATAGAGTTTTGGATATATGACTGTACTATAACAATGATAATCTAAAGGATGCCATTCTATTATGAACAGGAAGAAATCCTCCTCACGAAAGCTGGAATATCCAACTTATTAACTGCCGTGGCGGTGGCATAGTCCAATTCTTTCCAGATGTTGAGGCGATGTTGAATGTCTTGCCGAACAAAGTGTGACGTGTGGAAAAATACTATATCTTCTCATCAACTAGGGAAATGGGCTCTAGCTTCGAGTGTTTTATTAGCAGCGTAAAGACTCTTCGGATTGTTGGGTCTTGGAGTAAGGCAATCAGCAGTAGATGTAGTTCATCTTTTCATATATATCCCCTGGGCGGGTACTGGCTACTTTAGGTAATGAGCACTGTAGATGGTATAGCTGCGCTTATTTTTCTATATCTAGTTCACCTACCTTAAACCTTCTGCTGGACGCGAACCTTAATGTCAGGCTGATAGTGAATGGGTCATCCAAAAATGGAATTGTCTTTTTGTTTGGGTAGTGACATGTTAGAGACGGGCTTCCGGTTCAGTTGATCCGCAGAACGGTGAGGGAATATATCCGAACAGACGATATTATCATATGTTGATATTCTACGGGGACCCAATTAGCTGGAGATGTTTGCCCGACAATCACTTGAGATGACAGAAGAATAAGAGGCCATGAAGTGGTTTGCTATCCATTGGCCTTATAAGCTTCTTATAGCTAAGGGGCGAAAACAAGGCAACGTCAAAGAAGTTACAGTGAATAAATTGCTTCTTGTTTTGCAAGGTTCTGTCGTTCTAACAACACTTCCATTTCTTCATTTGTGCTTTTCCTGATGATTTAGCCTGATCCTTCCAGCTTTCTATTTGTCACTCAGTCCAACGTTGCCCCCACCATTTCTTTTAATTTAGGTCTTGTGAAATTATCCCTGTAGGAAACCGCAATTTAACTGATCCTCTAGCTTCTATTGGTAAATTCTTCGTTTAGATTTCTCGTAACTTGAATTAGAGATCCAACAGTTCAGATGACTAAATGTTCTCTAAGCAGTTTTTAAAGCTTTATGTGGCACTAACTTATCCCTCAACAGTATTGCTCTCATATTTGGGGTACTCCATCTTTTGTTTCCCTCCTTGCTAAGCACATCACGTAAGCAGTGCTCTCCCTCTCACTTCACCTCAACACCCTTACCCTGTAGGCCATTAGGGAGCTTGTCTCTCTCCTACAGGTATCATTTTAGTCTCAATTCCTGTATCCTCAAGTCAGGGTCTTTCCCCTTATCAAAACACGTGCACCAGATTATCTCTTCTGCATTGTCCTCAGGGGGAATTGGCAACCAAGTTCCAACTAATCACGTTTCCCCCTTGACTTCAGAGGATGGTAGCCTTCCGGTATTCTGCAAGAATTTTGATATGAAATTGCTAGACCTATGTCATTCTCTACCCTGGCTAAGTGGCAGGCACCTAATTCATTTTTTTGGTCAATAAAAAACACAACGAATTTTACTCGCAAGAGTATCAAAAAACATTCTAGCTCTCCAAGGGTACAAACCATGACCCCTTTCATTGAAAATATATATATATATATATATATATATATATATATATATATATATATATATATATATATATATATATATATATATATATATGTATGTATGTATGTATGTATGTATGTACCACAGAACTTCACATCTTACATATATTCATATTACTCGTGTTAGGCTTCAGTAGGAGGGGTGGGTTATGTTCCATATTCTTTAATTTACAAAGTACAAGCTTTCGAAGACATATAGTCTTCTTCTTCAGGTACCGATGCACTAAGGAGATAACAGCTACACTTGAGTATACTGTATATGTATGTACTCAATCCAACATCTGTTTTCTATTTCTAATCCCTGGGATGGCCTCCCCATTAATCGGCATCTCCTCCTGCCCTTCCCTCCAGTCTTCTTGACCTCCTTGGCCTTATGCTTAACCCTCCGTTCGGAATTATCCCCTTGCTGTCAGTCTTTTTGTTTATGTTCTTAAAACTCTGATAAACGATATCACAAGTAGTCTGATCCTCAAAATTGTTTCCAACGTTGCCTTCCATCGTATTTTCGTAAAGGCTGATGAGGGTGTTCTCTACGATGACCCTCAATATTTTATTCTTGCTGTTATATTTGAAAACTATTTTTCCAGCCGATTCTATGGTTGTAGCTCCAGCAGTGTTTGGCTAGTGCCGAGCCTTGGTTCTAATGACGAATGTTCTGCTTATGCTGGCTTGCTCTCTTCTTGCGCGGCTTACCGCTCTGACCAAAATATACTTTATCGCAATTGACTCAAGGTTCTAAGTAGAGCCCGCCCCCTCTTCTCCTCTTTTATGGGTATCTTATTTCTGGTTACCTTATTCTTAATGTCGTGTTTATAATTCCCAACTAATCCGATATTTTTCAGTTTCTTGCTTAAATCCTTAATAATGCTGTCCTCTGGAATGACGATCGTATTTTTCTTGTTTGTACCGTCCTTGTCTCGGTGCCTTTTCCCATGATAGTGTTTCTTAGCCTCACTATGAGCCTTCCCCGACCAGTGAGTCAGGGACAATCCCCCTCCTGAATATTAAACTCACAAGAGCAGGTAACAAAATAGAACACAGTTACACTTAAAAGACAAACATGTAAACACTTCCGTACGCATGTATTCGAGCCACACGAAGGATATCAAGAGAGGGATGATGACAGGGTTGATTACTAGGGCCTACAGGGTTTGCAGCCCACCGTACGTAAAACAGGAACTTGAATACCTATTCGCTTCTTTTAAAAAACTGGGATACCCAACTCACTGGTCGGGGAAGGCACATAGCAAGGCTAGGGAACACTACTAAGGGGAAAGACGCCAAGACGAACACGGCCACGGAGATTAAGAAGACTGGAGGGAAGGGCAGGAGGAGATGCAGATGAACGGAGAGGCCACCACAGGGGATTAGAAATAGAAAACAACAGTTGCTGGGTGGAGCACATGCACATATACTTAAATGTAGCTGTTATCTCCTTAGTGCCTCGGTACTTGAAGAAAAAGACTTTACGTCTTCGAAAGCTTGTACAGTGCTTTGTAAATAAAAGAATCTGGAATCTAAACCATCCCGTCTTATTTAAGCCTAATACAAGTAACAAAACACACACACACACACACACACACACACACACATATATATATATATATATATATATATATATATATATATATATATACGGTATATATACTATATATATACAGTATATATATGTGTGTATGTGTATGTATGTGCGTACAGTACATGTATTATTTCATTTTTCATCGTTTCGTTCTGATAGGCAAGCTTTGCGCATTTTCGTAGAAGAATAAATTGTTATGTTAACTACTGTTTCAGATGTCTTTGAGTTAGATGTGAAGAGAATGTATTTTGAGGATGGCGTAGTGTTCCTTCGTAACTGAGTAGAGAGACCAAGGATATATATATATATATATATATATATATATATATATATATATATATATATATATATATATATATATATATATATGTGTGTGTGTGTGTGTGTATATATACATACATATATATATATGTATGTGTGTGTGTATAAAGAGAAGAGAGAGAGAGAGAGTTATATACGTTAGTTAAACTAGAAAAAAAAAGTTTGCGAAAAGACAGCTAATAATACGTAGGGCGACAGAAATTTAAGGCGAAAATTTAATGAAGGCAAATATTTGTTTATTTATTTAATTATTTATTCGTATATTTCTATGCTCTCATATATTTAGCTATTTTTTCAGTATATTTAATGGAGAAATTAAAACAGTAATTTATATATTTAATCGCTATTGTTATGAATTTCATCGGTAATTAAGTTCAGTTCTGCTGCCTAAATACTCAAGTTTTACTTAACACGCATACTTTGTGAAAATTTTCTTCAGATATATATGTGTGTGAGTGTATACGCATATATATTGCAAATGTTAATTAATGACAATAATGGAAACTAAAAGCTATTTACAATGAATTCCCTGCAATGCTCTGTTTATCCTGCAGGGGAAATTGCAAAAAAAAAAAAAAATCTTTTTCAGGTTCTTGCCTTCTTTTTCTGTAGCAGACAAAGATGTCTCACTCGAATAACATCAAAGTATTATACTGGTAACTTAAACCAGAGAATATAGCTTCTATTAAGCGCAGGCATTGAAACTATCCAGTAGACTTGCAGATTTAGCCAACACTTCTTTACTGTTTCCTGTTGTAAGATAGATCTCAAAAACGGAACTTAAAAAGCGGATTTATGTGGGTTTAGCCGGCATCTCATCCTTAGTTTTAACTGTCGTAAGCAGATTTCAAAGTGCAAACAGCGAATGCAAGTGGATTTAGCCACTTCTTCTTTACTTCTTAACGAAGGAAGCCAGATCTCAAGAAACTGAACTTGGGACAAATGAGACACTTTTGATTAAGCAAGAACTCTGGCCTTAGTACTCAGCATGCAGAACGCTGCTATTTAATTTATTGTTAATTAGCAAGGAGACCTTAAGACCGGGATTTCATTTCCTGTTGTAATGCTCTCTCATGAGGTCTTCGCTGGCTGCTTTTAAATCTCGGATGTTTGGAATCTTTTCGAGGAAGGCGCGCAACAAGAGCAAGGATTTTGAGGCATTTCTAGAACAAGCAGCGATGAAGTCTTATTTTTGTGTGTATATGTGTGTGTGCGTGTTAGCATGAACAAAGAACTTCACAAACCGACACGGTAAACATAGAGATTAGGGATGAAATCCTTTCCTTTTGCTTTCATAATACCTTGAAGTTCTTTGTTTTCACTTAAATGCATAGCTTGTTTGCAGTTGCTGACTCTCTATGTATCTTTCTGACTGTCTTTCTATCTTTCTATCTCTTTCTACAACTACCAACAAAAATGCTCATATCAGTACATTATGTAAAAATCTAAATATATCTTTTTATATGAATATGTTATAAGTTCCTAGGTAGAAATGCATGTATAATGTAGATGTATATGTGTTACTGTGCACGAGTCAACCTACTCTCTCTCTCTCTCTCTCTCTCTCTCTCTCTCTCTCTCTCTCTCTCTCTCTCTTAATCGCATACATACATTATAGTCTACGAAACAAAACATGTGAGTAAAATATTAGCAGAAATGCAAATTTTCTTTTTAAGAATTTATCATGTAAATGCTAGTGAATGGCTGTACGAAGGTACACGTTTAAGAATGTTTTGGCTTAGATTAGATATGAAAATGGCAAATTAAACTAACTCTCTCTCTCTCTCTCTCTCTCTCTCTCTCTCTCTCTCTCTCTCTCTCTCTCTCTCTCTCTCTCTCTCTCTCTCTCTCTCTCTCCTGCTCACATATCGTTTCAAGTAATACAAATCGTTAAGTGCAAAACACACACAACGTCACCTTCTCTTGCATTAGACAAATGACGATATTCAGGCAGAACTGCTCGGGCGTATCAATATTTTTTTTTTATTCCTCTCTCTCTCTCTCTCTCTCTCTCTCTCTCTCTCTCTCTCTCTCTCTCTCTCTCTCTCTCTCTCTCTCTCATACTATTGGAGTTATTTATCTTTGAAAATATATAGTACATGCTGTGAAATCATAAATATTTAGCAAAATGAGAGCGATACTGTTTGCAGATATAAAGATAACAAACCTAACGATAGTCGCTACTTATATCTCGCTCTTACTAATAATGAAAAAACTAATGGTACTTGTAGTAGCATTGGTACTTGTAGTAGCATTGGTAATAGTAGTAGCATTGCCATTACCACTAGCGTCATCAGATTCATAAGTCCCTAGATTTTGCACTGAATGCTCGTCCATCAGCACTGAGCATACTCATAGCAGAAAAGCGGTCTGCAAATATTTAGAAATAATTTCATGCTTGCAGGTTAGTTGCTGCATGACTGCGAAAGTATTATTGAAGGGAAATGCAGTTCAAAAGAAAAGAGTATTATTGAATTTGGATGGAGGATCTCTCTCTCTCTCTCTCTCACACACACACACACACACACACACACACACACACACACACACACACATATATATACACATATATATATATATATATATATATATATATATATATATATATAGAGAGAGAGAGAGAGAGAGAGAGAGAGAGAGAGAGAGAGAGAGAGTGAGAGAGAGAGAGAGAATTATGGAATTATTAGCGGTTATTTTGAGCTAAAATCATGAGCGGTATCATCTTTTTTTTTCGCTGTTCAGTTTTAGTTCTTTGTTACTGGATCTGACTGATCGAAAAGATTTGAGGATTTAGCTAATCGGGCAAATGAGAGCCGACGTGGTAATTCTCCCTAAATCTATTAATTCGGTCTCCGTGATATTAGTAATGATACTGACCTTTCACCTATGCCTCCAACAGGTTAATCAGCTCCTGCTAACCATCTGATAACGAATGTGGCCGAATAACGAACGTGATTGAAATTCAATCAACGGGTTTGGAAGTAAAAATACCGGCAAACTTCGAGGGTATCAATATGTTCCCTTCGACAGGTTGGGCAGCGGAGGTACTACCGCCAAGACCTGGATTTTGTTGTTCATTGTACAAAGAAAACAATGGTATCAGTCTCCTGAATTACTGTTAAATTCAAGAAGTTCTCTGTCTTAACACCGATGTAAAAATTTCAATTTTCTACATTAACAACTAGAGAGCAATATACAAGTTCTTTATCTTAACAGCAAGGTGAAAATTTCCATTTCCTACATCAACAACTAGAGAGATGCTGTATATACAAGTTCTTTAAACTCTTCCAAATAAATATCAGGTCATGATCAACGGACTGGAATTTGCGTATATTCGAGTTTATATGTGGTAAAAACTTTTAAATCATCATATATATATATATATATATATATATATATATATATATATATATATATATATATATATATATATATATATATATATATAAATATATATATATAAATATATATATATATATATATATATATATATATATATATATATACATACATACATACATACATACATACATACATATATATGTATGTATGTATATAAGGTTTGGAATGAGCTATATTGGAACGCTGCTTTTCACAATATGCATTATGCTGTTCTATAAATATCATAACAATATTACTGCGCAGAACTATTGCAATATCATTAGTGGAACAGTTCATAAATCTTTGTTCTGGTACGAAAAATTCTATAACAAATTTTCGTTCAGTTCCTACGTACATGAAACGTTATTTGATTTAAATGAAACACAGAGAGCCTACTTACAGATAATATGCTACTAAGAGGAATATTTAGTAGAAGGTTTTGGCGAAATTGTTTGGATGTACATACTTACATACATATATATATATGCATACATATATATATATATATATATATATATATATATATATATATATATATATATATATATATATATATATATATATATATATATATATATATATATATATATATATACACACATAGAGAGAGAGAGAGAGAGCCCTTTGAGAGAGAGAGAGAGTTAGAGAGAGAGAGAGAGATATATATATAGCCTTTTGATTCTCCTTACTTGGGATGAGGTATATATATATATATATATATATATATATATATATATATATATATATATATATATATATATATAGCTGGCCAACCCAGTGCTGCCCAGGAAAACTCTGACTGACAACCGATAAACTCTCTCTCTCTCTCTCTCTCTCTCTCTCTCTCCCTTTCCTGTTAAGATAGTTGCTTCAATTACATTGACCAGCATTTTTGACATTTTACATTCCACCCATTCTCAACCTCCCAATTCCTACTGGGGCTGAACTTGGACTTAAAGAGTATTGGTAGTGTCACTATTCATCTCAGCGACCTTGAAAACTATGGATTAGACACTAATATCTGTCATTTTTGACATTTTATTTTTCACCCATTCTCACCCCTACTTTCCTATTGGGGCTGAACTTGGACTTAAAGGGCATCGGTTTTGTCACTATTCATCTCACTGACCTTGAAAACTATGGATTCGACACTAATATCTGCCATTTTTTACATATTATTCTTCACCTCTTCTCACACCCCCCACCTTCTTATTGGGGCTGAACTTGGATTAAATGGCATCGGTATTGTCACTACTGATCCCAGTGACCTCAAAAACTATGGATTAGACACTCCCTTCGCACTCCCACCTCCTTTGGTGCCAGTGATGTTTTAACCCCACAGTATTCTTTCCCAGATAGTAAGTCACGTGTATACCAGGTTTTGTTGAAATTGCTCAATGCGTTTCAGAATTATGCTGTAATATACACACACACAGACACATACACACATACATACATGCACGTATCCATTTACACACACACACACACACACACACACACACACACACATATATATATATATATATATATATATATATATATATATATATATATATATATATATATATATATATATATATATATATATATGTGTGTGTGTGTGTGTGTGTGTAGAGAGAGAGAGAGAGAGAGAGAGAGAGAGAGAGAGAGAGAGAGAGAGAGAGAGAGTTCTTGTTCTCGCTTGGGATATAGTCCAGTAATTAAAGAGCTGAGGTTGGAAAAAATTGTTTTATTTTGTTTCTCAACTGATTTTGACAGTAAATTAGGTTTAATAGCCATGATAAAAAATCTACCCTGATCTGCTCACTGCTAATGCCCTAAATTGGCCCTAATCCAAGATGGCTGCCATTGCCAATATTTAATAACAAAAAATTAAACATCTTCCTAACTAATAGTGCAATAAATGCAAACAAGGCATGTAATCCTATGTTTTGGGGGCCAGAGAATTCATCTAAAATATTTTCAATAAGACTGAGAAGATATTAGAGCTTTATTGTGACAACATTCCTTAATTACATTCCCAAATTTAATATTTAGGAAGTCGAATCATCCAGAAGCTCTGCTTCACTGTTCACTGCTGCATTGGTGCAGGTGATTCCCTTGCAGTGACCACAAGCCAGGGTGCACAACAGTCCATTTTTGCGACAGGAACAAGTATTTTTGTCACGCTTGCTGTGATAGTTACATTTGTATAGTTTCAACAAAAATGCTGGAGCAGCATCCCTCTGCATCCTCACTGGCTTGAGTTTCTCTAAACTCTGATCTTTTTCCACTGATCTTTGTGGAAAAACCAACCCCACTTTACTGGATCAAGATGATTGCCTTGCCATGTCTGTACCTGGTGGTACAGTTTGTAACTGTGGTACTTGGCTGCATCACAGGTGGGTGGAAGAGGTTCAGGAGGCAGATAGCCTGACCTGGGCGCCACTTTGCTACTGAACCTAGCTGCTCTTTCAAAGTCAAGGCTATTTCCAGGCTTACAGTTATATAAGATATCTAGAGCAGCTTGCCCATGCTTGTTGACATCATCATGACATTGATTTGCCTTTATGAATAATTGGGCATGATCCTTGAGCTGATGTCATTTGCTCATTGCCATGACCTTTCCTATGCCGTGTGGCCTTGGTGTTGTATCACACCCTGTGAATGCATGTAGGAAGAGCAATGATACAGTAAGGTCAGGAGTTAGATGATCTTGCAGGATCCGGATGTTGAGGATCTTGCTGGCTGTCTGCAAGAAAATAGCATGGTGTCGGTGTTTAGGACTTAGATGGCGCAGGAGCAGGACCAGCAAGTTGGTGTCATCCCTTATAACTACCACTCATCTCCTTTTGGCCATAGCACATGCTGTTGACACAATGTCGTAGTCGGCATCATCAGCATGGTGTTGGACTTCAACTCCAGCTATTTTCAGCTCATTACCAATGAATTACAGAAACTTTTGTTTGTTCCTGGTGTTTGCAAGGAAAGCCTTCTTCTTCATGGTCAGCTGCATTTCTGGCTTAAAGTTAACGTCTGCTCCGATGTTTGAGCTGGCAAGTCTCTGGTGTGCATCATCCTTGTAGAGGGACCTCTTCCATAACCATCAAATATGACAACAGCATGTCTGTAGTGATAACGTATATACTGCACATACAAACTGCACTGACTGGCATATGTTGTCTGGCTGGGCCATGGCAATCATTGCAAGAGTGCGCCACCATCAAGGACGTACTCCACATCGCTTGGACATTGATTTACAACACAGGATTGTACCTTCTTCACCAGACCTGTCTGGAAGACTCATTAGGAGACTGGTATCAAACAGAGCTGTGGGATAAGCTGATAACTCATATGTAAACAAGGTTTCTGCGTCAAGAGTCCCGGTTCCTGCCACAACAAGGCGCTGGAACAACTGTTTCGGGCCAATCTACAGGCTTTCTCCTTCAACTGCAATGTAAGTTGAGGCAGCAAGTGTGGAAACCTGATCGCTCTTGCAGAGCTTGTGCTCTGCTATCAATTTGCCCTGCATAGATTTCAATATGGTGTAACCAACTGATTTTGCACTTTCTGCATTAACAGACTTGTCAGCTATGACTCCAGATAAGAGACTACGTAGTCCCTTCGAAACCTTGGAGAAGGGTTTTCATTCAGAAAAGTAGTTCAGGATGATCTGCACATCCTTGGCATCTCTGGTCATCCTAGCAGCTGACCAAGTTTGCTGATCATGCCAACCAGATCACGGTGACCTTACTTGTGTTTGAGTGTCACACTGAGACCAACTTGCAGGGGTGGAAGAAATGAGCGAGGACAAGTGGACTGCATGATAGCCTGACCAATTGAGGCCACATGAAACTTTGCATTTCTGCTCTTGATAATGCTGCTTAGGAGCAGTCGCAATGAATAAGGGAGGTATGCAACATCTGAATCAACAGGACACATTTATGAAGCTGGGTACTCCTCATTATGAAGTTCCATGGA